>NC_034592.1:20454794-20466287 GCF_900095145.1 Mus pahari
CAGGCAGGCAGGCAGGCAGGCAGGCAGGCAGGCAGGCAGGCAGGCAGGCAGGCAGGCAGGCAGGCAGGCACGCTCACGCTCATGCTCACGCACAAGCACACATAGCCCTACCTATAGGAAAGGCAGAGGCATGCAGTTCTGTCATCCACGGCAGGTCTTAAAGCCCTGAACAAGTAAGACAGGATGACAGGCAGAGCCCGCCCTTCTTATACCTGTCATGTTCCATATGTTAGTCAGAGGTGACAGACCTGTCCTGACCCCCAACCCATCCATTGGCTCTGCAGTCTGTGATGTGTGAACCTGGGGGAGTACTCTTGGCCTACAGAATGGGAGTGGGGTAAGAGTGGAAAAGGCCACCTGTCTGCTGGGAGGCCCAGGGACTCGCCAGGCAGGGCTTGGGTTCACTCTAGTGAGCGTGTGGGCGGACTTGGAAAGGTGCTCCGTCCAGGTCAGCTGTGATGGAGATGAGAGACAGGGCTTTCCTTACACACACTGCCTAGAGTGCTCTACACAGTCCTCGGCTGCTTCAGGGAATGGCAGGGCCTCTGACCATCTCTCCTTGAGCCTGGGCCAGCTTCAGAGGAAGGCTTAGGTGAGGTTGAGGTGAGGCTGCCTGGCTTTGGAGGCTGGTTCATGGAGAAGTCACTTCCCAGTTTTCTAGCTGCCCTCCCACTGTCTCTGGGGACAGTCAGCTACCAGGCAGGAGCCTGCTGCACCCTGGGGAAGCCTAGGCCACTGTAAGAGGCTGCAGCTACGTCCTCCTGCTGCGCTGTCCCCCAACAGGTACCAGTCATGTGCGTAACAACCCTTCAAGTGACTCCAGTCCCAGCCCTGCCTACCCTGATGCTGACACACAGGATATATGTGTGACATTAAGTGCTATTTTATGCCCTAAGTTCTGAGGTGGCACTGGAGCTGGGACTAGGTGTGGGTCCCTGGGTTCCCACCTGGAGCTCAGGTGGCAGACTCATACTGTCTCTCATTTAGATGTCATCAGAGCCTGCTGAGATGGCCAGGAACTAACATTCCCAAGAGGCATTGTGCCGGTAGCAGCGGTTCTGGCTTAGCGGTCTCTGGAGCTCCTGCCAAAGCTCTGTGATATGAGCCGGCCTGAAGACTTCCTGTGCCAGCAGCTTAGAGATGCTGCAGCCAGGCTCTGCGCACAGGTCTGCTGGCCTGGCAGCAGGGCTCTTGCCTCCAGGTAGTAAACATGGAGTCAGAAAGGTGTGCAGGGGGTCAGCTTTAAAGTTGAGAGGGCAGAGGCTGAGGCAAGGGATGGGATTTTCCTGAGCTAAAGCACGGCTCTGGAAAGAAAACCTGTCACCAGGGGAAGCCATATGGGGGGAGCTAGCAAGGTCTGGAACTGTCTTCACTAACTCCAAGACATACACAAACATCACTTGCCTCTGGGGGCTGGGGTGGGCAACATGAACATCACATGTGATTTTTTTTTCTCTCCAGGAAAGTATTAGTTCATTTATATAAACAGCATCCCACGGAGAGGGAAACTGGAGATGTGGCGTCCCTGGCCATTTTTTTTCCTCCACAGATCAAAACCAGAGTTAGCTTCCTCCATTTCCTTTCTTGCTGTCTCCTTGTGGGGACAGATGGCCCACATGGTCATCTCCCCAGAGCAAAATGGGGGCAGCTCTTGGCAGGGCTCTGGGGCCATCAGAGGCCAAGAGAACAGCTGTGGCTCAGACGCTGCTGCTGCTATATCAACCCAGGCTCCGAGGAGGTCATGGCTGCTGCGATCCGTGCAGGGCTAAGGTCTGCTGGTCCCTGGAAGGAGCTGGCTAGAGAATAGACATAAACAGCCCCTCACACACCATCTTGATCTGCTCTTCACTGGTTTCTTTTTGGCTCCAAATGTGCCTGTCCTTGCCTATTTGGCCTTTGTTGCCTGTCTCCCCAGCTAAGTCACAAGCTCCCGGAGGCTGAGGCCACTGCCAGGTACCCAGTTCACAGCAAGTGCTTGTTACACACAGACCTGCAGCCTAAGAGCCTTGTGTAAACGAAGGTGCACATCTAAAAGCTTTTCCTTGGCAAGTGCGGGGGTATCTAACTACTAGGCACAGCTTCGAGCTGGAGCCTAGCCCCTCCTGAGGAGCAGAGGGAGGCCACGTTCCTCCCATTCTTGGGACTGCGAGAGGCACATTCCTGTCCCTCAGGCCTGTGGAGTTCCTGCCACGCAACTCAGTTAAGTGCCAGAGCCCAGAAGGCTCCCTTGAAGCTGACTCTCCGACCACCCTCCGTAGGAACCCTGGTATGCCATGACCCATGCTGTAGCAGGGCTTCTTATCTTTCCTCTGACACTTCAAGGGGGGCAAATCTGAGTTACTGAATGGCTACGAGCTTTCTAGAAAGTCACAGGCTCTCTGGTGATCAACATAAACCCTGACATCCTGCTTTGGGGCTGAAGCCAGGGATTCGGAAAGTTGGTGGAAAACACTCCTGTGAGCTGAGCTCCCTCTGCTGTGCAGGAACTGCTGGGCTCAGCACTTTTCTGGAAGGTTGTGCAGAGTCAGCAGCCAGCCACACTAGAGCCACCCTCAAGGACAGGTGCCCACAGGGCCCAACAAGGAACTCTGAGGCTAGGGCTGATTGTGTGGCATCAGATTCACCCAAAAGTCTATGCTAGGCTCTAGGAATTCCACACCCAGACCTGTCTCTCAGGGGCTTTACTCTGTTGGAGAAGACAGACATAGGGCAAGTGAGTATGCAGATGACTGTGGGTTAATAAGCCATGCAGGCTACTGCCACACAAGGTCATTGTATGATGTGGAGCCTACAAAGCCCTGTAAGAGGCTGGGTAGGGGATAAACCTGGCTTTGTAGGCCATGAGGCCCACATCCCCCAAAACCAACTTCACAGCTGCATACACAGGCAAATACAGGAACGTGTGGCCAGATGTCATCCTACACAGAAACCAGGTGAGTCTGTTTGGGGTCCAGAGTTTGCTGCCTTAGCGAAACTAGACCCAACTGGGTCTTGGGCAGTGTCACTAAGCTAAAGCCTGGAGGCTAACTCAGTGACAGAATTCCCTTGACAGCCACAACCTCATCACAGCTCCCTAATGAGAGAGCGGTCTGGGCTAGATTCTGCACAAGTGTCAGCAGCAGTCCTGTGTGCAGTGTGCAGTGTGCAGTGCTGAGCAGCCTGGAGAGCAGTTTGTTTGGAGGAGAGTTCTAGAATAGTGACAGATCAGAAAGTAGAAACCTGGCCAGAACCATAGCTCTCTGAACCCCCATTGCCAATGGTCATTTGCAAGGGAAGACAGCAGGCTTTTGAGGAGACAGTAGGAGACACTTAATACAAGGGTCTAGAGATGCCATAAAAAATGCAACTGTAGATGACACTAACTCAGCAGCCCTGATGCTTCCAAGGCTCATGAGAACCAGAGCCCAGAGGTACAAAGAAGACTCTAGCTTACCACTCAGAGATAGCAGAGCCTGAGACAGGACAGAGGCTGTGCAGCGGGGTCGGGGCAGGAAAGAAGCTGCCACAGTGTTTCCTGAGGGTTCTGTGGGCCTGGCCCTACTAACACATACTCCAGCAGGAAGTAAGGAGAGGCTGACCTGAGTAGCCCAAGGCGAGGGAGGGATGGTGTGACACCGTGACAGTGGGTAGTAGTTTCCACCTGCTTCTTACTGGGCACCTGAACAACATTTCAGTGTTGCCTGGTTGGAAGGACGGTTTCAGTCTCTCCATTTTACATACAAGGAACACCCAGCCCAGAGGGACAAAGCTGCCTGGCTAAGGTACAGTGGCTCAGAACCCAAGTTGGAGTGATGGAGAGCTACAACCAGGAGAATGTGCTGCTAGAGGCTCTCTAGCCTCTCCCCAGACAGCAATGTACATCAGCCCCCAGCGCTAGGAGCTGGCTGTACAACAACTGGAGAGCCACTGTTATGACAGCAACAACCAAGCAGCTGACACCAAGTACATCCTAACAGTGGACATGTGTGGACAGAGCACAAGCCAGGCCTGTGCTCACCCCAGCACCATGGCAACAGTCTAAGAGCAATAAGAGTCTTCCCTCCCACCTGTAGATAAGACTATGGAGGACCAGAAAGACAGAGAGACAAAGCTAGAGCCTTGCTCTGACGGCAGATTCCTAGAATCCCACTGCTGGTGACAGTGTGTTTCCCTCGGAGATGATAAATCTAATGTATCTGGTACATCCTGGGTAAGTTGGGGCAGCCTGAAGGACAAGGGTCAAGGTGGTCTAGGGGAAGATCACCTTGTGCGAGCTTCTAAGTTGGGTACCTGACCTCCTGGGGTTCCACATTATCAGGAGTCTGGCCGTGTGGTGGAAGGTGCTGTAAACAGGGACAGTTGAGCCTGCCATGCAGTGAACCCAACTGTGTTCTTGGGCTCCATGTAGGGATTATCCTGGCACCTGCCTAGGCTGTGAGCAGTTCTGTACCACGAGGAGCTCTGATACCTGCAAGATCTTCCTTGGAAGAGACTAGTCTTGGAGAGCTGCTTCCTGGTTCGATTCTGAGTGACAACCTGAAACCAAAGATTATCACAAGGTCAGAGAGCCCGGGGCTAGCATGGGGTTGGGGCGGGTGGCTGGTCAAGAGTCACAGAGCTCAGGAATACTCTGAGATCTGCTTTGGGTCACAACTCTTCCTCCCACTGATGCCTCCCAAGGCCCTTGCTTGTTTTCCTACAGCCCTGTGACTGAAGCATGTTTTAGAGCCTAGGAAAGCAAGGAGAAAGAAAGGTCATGTGGCTTCCTCAGCCAAATTCATGGCACTAGTGGGTGGCAAGCAAGGATGCTATGATGGAAAGCAGGCTCCATAGGAACAGACTAGCAATGCGAGGGTATCCTTTCATGGCATGAAGATGGCCCTGGGCGATGAAGGGAACCTCCTGCCTCCTTGTGGGAAATGGAATGCTAGGTGATCCTGGACCTTCCAGACAGCACAACAGGAACCAACCTCCAGCTCCTCTGAGTATGTGGAAGGAGAGCCGGTCTCTCAGTGGTATCAAGACAGTGGTCCAGCAACACCTCAGACCTTGTCTCACAGAACAGAAAAGGAGTGACCCCCGGATCACCTGAGGAGGCGGCCTCTGAGCAGAGGAGGGGCCTATAAGAACATGAGCTCAACAAAACCTGAACATCAAGGGGATGAGACAGAGGAAGAAGATGAAACGGGACACAGAACCAAATCACAAACGGAAGCCAGAACAGGCTGGCTCAACACCTTACAGAGCACTCGGGAAGGCTGGAGGCCGAGCAGCCAATCACAACTGCTGGAAAGCAGCTCGAGGAGGAGGAGGAAGAGGAGGAGGAGGAGGAGGAGAAGGAGGGCAGAGAGCACCAAGTACAGGGGCCCTGGAAGGGAAAGCCAAGAATGGGTGTGGAAGAACTTGAAGGTGTAGCGGTCAGGGCTGGTCTGCAGCAGGGAAGGCACCCTGTGGGGGCTGGGAGAGCTGGGAAAGGCTCTCCTCTCTGAGGCTTTCTTATTGAGCTTCAGAATTTCATGGACTTCTTCACCCACCTAACAAAGCAAGAGGGAGAAACCCAGGCAGGCCTGAACGGTCTTTAGCAGCAGCACCCAGTGTCGCCAGAAGGCCGTCACATCTACACAGGCCTGCAGGAAAGCAGTAGACCAAGCTCAGCTCTCCAAGGGAAGGCCCAGCTCCTGATGAGCCCCGCTAAGCAAGGGGTGGATTTCAAACAATGACTCAAGGGAGCGACAGGTGGTAAGAATGGGATTCCATCACAAACAAGACTGCAGGGATTGTGGTTCTGCAGTTTCCTTGGTATGCACCCCGGAGCATGGGTCCAACTCACATGTGACACAACTCACAGAAGCCTGGAGGCTGGTGATGCCCTGGTGGGGGCAGGGCCAGCTGCGATCCTCTGTATAACCTGAGGCACAGGCAGTCACAGTGGCGACCTGGTCACAGGAAACACCCAGACTCAGGCCTCTCCATGGTTTCCTGGCTCATTTTATGAGTCTTACAAAAGTTGTTTTAGGAAATATATTTTTTATTTTAACCTTTAATTATGTGTATGTGATCCTCTCTGTGGTGACGTGCATGTGTGTATAGGGGCCAGAGGCAGCCAGGAGAGGGTGTCGGGCCCTCTGGAGCTGGAATTACAAGAAGATGTGAGCGGCCATATGTGGGTGCTGGAAACTGTATCCTGCATCTCATGTCAACTTGACATAAGCTAGAGTTATCTGAGAGGAGGGAACCTCAATTCAGAAAATGCCTCCATAAGATCTGGCTGTAAGGAATTTCCTTAATTAATGGTTGATGGGGGAGAGTCCAACCCATTGTGGGTGAGGCCATCCCTGGGCTGGTGGTCCTGGGTTCTAAAAGAAGGCAGGCTGAGCAAGCCAGAGGAAGCAAGTCAGTAAGCAGCATCCCTTCATGGCCTCTGCATCAGCTCCAGGTTCCTGTCCTGTGTGAGTTCCAGTCCTGACTTCCTTGGTGATGAACAGCAGATGGAAGTGTAAGCTGAATAAAGCCTTTCCTCCTCCCAGCTTGCTCCTTGGTCATGGTGTCTCACTGCAGCAATGGAAACCCTGACTGGGACAGGTTCCCTGGAAGAGGAGGAAGACTCTTAACCATGAGCACTCTCTGCAGCCCCGAAGGCAGGATTTCGTGCAGTAAATAAATATTAACATAAAGAGTCATCATTCCTTCCCTTGTATTTTAGCTTCCTTTTGTCATGTTGAATTAAATTTAAGATGTTTAATTAATAGCAAGGAGAGTGGTGTGATCCAACTGAGTAAATTCTGTCCTTGCATTCCTCCACTTACCCACCCTTTTCTCTGTATAAAGTTCCCATGCACAGTCAAGTGTTCAAATCCCTGCTTCCTTCATGCTGGCCACGCTTTCTAAGTGGTGGGGTTGGGTCATTTCCTTAAACTGATGCCAGACGAACATGGAGAATGAAATGACACTGGTTGAGCTTCTTGGTAGAGAACTGACAAGGCAGACGCTGGCCAGGCATCACAAGAGTGAGGTTGCCGATGTCCTCAGGTCTTGAATCCTTGGCGTCGAAGGGCTACCTCTAGGTGTGAGCTGGCCACAGCGCTCAGTACTCTGGCAGAATCACACACCCTGCCCTCGTCCTGCACTTAGAAACAGGACCTCCTTAGAAAGAGGGCCTTCCATGCTGGGGGCAGGAAGGCAGCCCTCCTCCCTGGGTTCGCCCAGCCTGGCCCAACAAAGAGCCTTTATGAGCACCGGGCTGGCTGTTGTTTAGCACAGAGGGGTGAGGGTGGGGGGCGGTGCTCCACTTCTTCAGAATGAAGGAGTAATTACTCATAATCTGCAGCTTGTCCAAGGATTGTCTCATGTTCACAAGTATTTATAGGCCATTTTTCTCCTTAAAGCATATTAGTGCTAATGAAAAACTACTGTCTCTTTAATGGCAAGATTGGAACATGAATGGAAAACATTATACTAGAACCTAAGTGGGAATAATTTCGCACTCCAGGCCACTCTTCAGAACAGCAAACGCTTTGTAAACAAAATGAGCTCTGCTGGTGATAGATGCAGATTGAGCATGACCTCTGGCCCGCATCCGTGCCACACCTCTGCACCGTTCTTCATTTTGGATGCTGGGATAGCAACAGCGAGGGCAGGGTGTCTGTTTCCCAGAGTGAGTGGAGTTTCTACTGGAGTGCTAAAAGAGGGTGAGTCTCCAGGCCCCACCCCACGACCTGGATCCACAGCTGGAGCTGCAAGCCACCGATGCTGCACTGGCCAGGTGGGGAGGCCTGAGCAACTGTTCCCAAATCTGTGTAGTGACTGGTGGCCATGGTTCTGGATCATTTTCACATACTGAGATGACACAAGGTCAGATTTTCAACACAAGGCTGCAGGGATTAAAGCAGTACTATTTAAGAGTCGTCAGGGAGGCACAGTGTACAGAAGCAGCAGTGAGATGGGATGTGAAAGAGATTCTGTGACAGTGACACTCCAGTGGCCAGTGATCTATCACATGATGGCTGAGATCTGCCTGGATGTAGGTCAGAGAAAGCGATGAGTAGAGAAAGTATGTCCAGCTAAGATGGGCAGCCAGAGTTGAGTTAAACCCCGGCCCTCCGTCAGATCCTGCCCATGCAGGAGGCACACTCAGGTGCACCGATGAAGGGAGAACTGCAGGCCAGAGCAGGGTAGACAGAGATGTGTCGGGCCTTTAGGGATTTGCTAGGAAGGACCTTTCCTAGAAGCATGGAGACTGCGTCTGGGGCCCTTGGCTAGAGCTAGATGCAGAGTCCTGCAGAGAGCTGAGAGGCCCAGGGACTGACTGTGTTCGACATCTGTGGAACAGGACCTTGGAGAACACTGGCCTAAAGATATGACCAGCTAAACTACTATCCAGTGCCAAGGGTCCCCTTGAGAGCCTGCATCATGCATGGCTATGGAGTCCACGTGTGTTCCCCAGGCTACATGGGAAGGTGAACACACTACCTTCCTCAGTTGTGGGGCCTGAGGGACTGGGGCATGGAAACTCTCAGGTCACTTCCCAGTCCCAGTAAGGACCAGGTCACCTGCAGGCACCTGGGTGCTAAGGCCAACAGTGGACAGGTAGGCGGCTCAGGATGGACAAGGACTTACTTGTAATTATCGTCTTCTACAAACTTCTGGAGCTCCTCGATGTAGTGCACAGACTTCAGGTACTTTTGCACATGTGGCAGGGTAGTGAGGTGATCTGCAAAAGTTGGAACAAAACTCAGAGGCTTGGCTGCCCCCGCCCAGGGGAGGCTGACACAGACACACCTGGGACCCCAAGGCTGGCTGTCTTGGGGCCAGGACCTAAAGGAGGATCAGGTCTGAATTCTGCCCTTGTGGAGAGTGACCTCAGCATCTGGCTGAGAGAGAGAGAGAGAGAGAGAGAGAGAGACAGACAGACAGACAGACAGACAGAGAGAGACAGAGAGACGCTAAGGCTGGGGAAAGATAAAGCCCTGGCCTTCAGAACACACCAGAATTGTGTCTGTGCCCAAATTGATTTCCAGTGATAGCGCTGGGCTGTCTCCTGTGTGCCATGAATACAAGGCCACCTGGATAGCACGGAAGTCCATCCCAGAGGTAGGCTTGGCGCCAGCTGACAGACATCTGTTCCAGCCTTCACTTTGGCTTGTGTTGGACAAAGGCTGCTCCCACCCTACAAGGAGTGATGGTGGCAGTGGGTGAAGGTCCTGTCATTGAGAGATGGCAAGGCAAGATTCTACTTCAGCCTGTGAGGCCTGTGTCACACTATGTCACAGCCTTCCTGGAGCGACTGGGCCTAGCCACTTCTCTCTCCTTAGCCACTTCCTTGTCACTGTACTCCTGAGAATGGGGACAGCCATGAAAGGAGAGAGGCTGTGGGAGGGTCTCAATCTCCTTCTTGCCATCATCATCTCTGACACGAGGATGATGACACCTGCGTCTGAGCTGGTGACAGCTGACACAAGTCCAGAGCACTGTGACACGAGTGCACTTCAGGGCCAGATACCATATTGGCTCTGTTTTCACATGTGAGCCATCCATGGGGAAGAGGAAGTAACTTCTCAAGACGGGCACTGAGACCTGGTCCCTGATGTGACTCAGAGGCTGAGCCTGCCGCTGCTCTGCTGGTCTACGGACAGCGATGAGGGTGTCTGAAGGCTCCAGAGCAAGTGTGCCTCTGGAAGGACAGGCCTCAGCAGAAAGCAGCCCAATGCTGTGGACCTATCTTGCCCCGAGATGTGGTGACCCGTGGTTTCCCTGTGTGCCTTCCAAGCAGAAGTGGCCAGCGGTCTCACTCCCTGTGTGACAGGCAGGGCTCTTCTCTCACGCTGCCTGCTGCACTGCCGTTTACTCCTTTCCCCTGCAGTGAGAGGCCAGCTGACAGATCCGCTCCTCACTCTGCCTGTCACTGCAGACCCTTGCCTGGATCGCTGTTCCTTCTCACAAAGGGCTGGGGCACTAGACTTACAGTCAGCCTCCACACCAAGGTATTTTACTAAGGTCTTGTATAAAGTTGGTGCCCGTGTGGATGGCATTCTGACTGCCAGCTGCCAAGTCGCCAGTGAGCCTGCTCTATTCCAGGTACCTGCTGTCCTGTCCTCCTCTACCATCCAGCTATATGCAGCAGAGGCTGGCCAGCCGCTTACTGAATCGCTACCCCATTCCATTACAGCCAACAGCTAGATTACACGGCCTGGCCTGTGGCAGAAGTGATGTGTGCCCTTTCCAAGTCTGGCCGACAAACCACCCTGTCAGCTTCTTTCTCCTCATCTCTGCCAACCAAGTGCAGAGCCTATGGGAGGACTCAAATGGAAAAGTCGCAAGCAGAAGGGATCTGGACCCAAGGCCACTTGGAGAACAGCTGTGTGGAGCTTCCCACCAGGCTTCTCATGGATGAACGACTTAGAGCCAGTCAGACTTGGGACGTGCCACCCACTAGACAGTCAAGCTGTGTTCCTCATGTGTACCTAAGGAAAAGGGGCATCTTGTCTGCAGTCTTTGGAAATGCATATAAAGCCTAGCCCATGTCTAAAGCTCAAGATACCCCAATGGGGCTTCGTGGGGCTAACCTGATTCTTGGAGCTTTCTGGCCAGTATGCTGGATCCGGACGGTAACAATGCAAGATTTTACAATTCTAGCAGTAAGGTACTAACCATAGCTGCAGGAAACTTGTAAATCGGCAATGATTCGGAGGATGTTGTTCATCTGGTTGGATCTTTGTTCGTTTTCCATGATGCTGCCAGAGGCAGGGTATGCAGAATCAATGTAGATCAAGTCCAGAAGGTAGATTCCTAGGGTTAAAGAAGATGCTGAGTTATGTTAGGGTACATTATAAGGCCGAGAGTTAAACAGTTTCCTGGGCAAGAAGGCAACGTGTGCAAACGGAACATACTCTTTGGACTTGAATCCTAATTCTAACTAACTCATTCTTTGTGCTCAACTCTACATCAAACATTTGAGCAACAACCAAACCGGATACGATGCTGGCAGACTCTAGCCTGTCTAGTTTGCATAATCTTCAACAAGGTTTTGTACCTCTAATCCAAATGGAAAAATAACAGCTTATTTTTTTAATGACTGGTGAAGTTTAATAACCAACTTTAAGCTGCCATGCCTAGGAGAACAGCTTTTGTGGGTTTTAATTATTTCTTTAGCTATTTGTCTATTTGTCCCTGAACATGTGCATACATTCATACAATTGTGAATTAATGTAGGAACAGAAGAAGCTAAGAATCACATATTTCTCTATACAAACCAAACAAAAAAGCCAAAAAAAAAAAAAAAAAAAAAAAAAAAAAAAAAAAAAAAAAAAAAAAAACAACCAAAAAACAAAAACAAAACAAAACAAAAAAACCACCAGTGGTAGGCAGAGATTTTTCCTGAGATGCTTGCCAAGAAACAAGATGTGAGTCAAGCTGGGCGGTGGTGGCACACGCCTTTAATCCCAGCACTTGGGAGGCAGAGGCAGGCAGATTTCTGAGTTCGAGGCCAGCCTGGACTACAGAGTGAGTTCCAGGACA
>NC_034592.1:20466527-20472733 GCF_900095145.1 Mus pahari
AAGCAAGCAAGCAAGCAAGCAAGCAAGCAAGCAAAGTGAGTTGAAGCCAGGACTGATGGGCAGTGATGAGCAGGGGCTGGGGACGGGGTTCCCAGGCAATTCAGTTGGGGGAGAAGGTGGAAGGGCAGGGCTTCTACATGGCTCTCTGCTGGCTGACTGCAAAGCTGCACTACAGACTATCTGGAGATAGTAAAGAGAAATGAAGGGCACACTCTTCAAGGTGCTCCTTGAGCAACGCTGATTTATAATGCATGAGGGCCTGGGCAGGAGAAGCCATGCACAGTACAATTCAAGACAGAAGAAGACCAAGACAAAGAGATATGGCTGGTGTGGATAAAGACATGCCAAAGGAGAATGCATTTAAACACATAAATCAAGGAACCACCAGGGACAAAAAGTGAATTTACAAAATGCTACAACTCTCCCTACAGTGGTGGCACACACCATTAATCCCAGTACTCTGGAGGCAGAAATCTCTAATTTCAAGGCTAGACTGGTCTACAGAGTGAGTTTCAGGACAGTCAGGGCTGCACAGGGAAACGCTGTTTCAAAAAACAAAAACAAAACAAAACACACACACACACAATAAAAACACAAAAACAAAACAAAACAAACAAACAAAGGCTACAACTCATGGAGTACTACATCTAACAGAAAGCCTGGTAAGTTCAAACACTCAATACCATGGTATTCACATCCTCTGAAGTACAGAAAAAATTCCCTACCATTGGAAAGTGTGCACACATAAGAAACTTCTAGGTTAAAAATAGATCTAAAGTTTAAAAAAAATTCTGTCTGCACAGCTTTAACAACTTAAACAAAAACAACACTTATCCGAACCGCAGTGCTGCCCGAAGCTCTGCCCTTGAATCAGCAGCCTGCAGGCAGGCATCATGCCCTCCACGTCCACAGCGCAGGATGCCCAGGCTCGCCCTTACTCTCAGATTCTCCGGGGCTGGAGAGAGGGTGCAAGCGGGCACTACTCTTGCAGAGGACCCAAGTTTGGTCCCCAGCCCGTGACAGGCAGATTGTGATTGCTCTGGCTCCAGGGGGATTTGGTGCCTCTGGCTTCTGTGGGCACGTGTACTAACATGTACACACACACAACGAACTTAATGTGACAAAAATAAATCTTTGGAAAAATGTAAGATTTCTACATTTAATGACTTTAAATGTAGTAAATCCTAAAGAGACTTTCATTATCAGAAAATGTTAGCTTTAGAATATCTAACTTTATCAAAATGATTGTACACTAAATCCTGACAATCCTGTAATGTCAAATATTAGAAATGGCAAATGTAATAGCATAGAGTTATATTTTACATGCACTGTATATATTTTTATATATTACATAATTGTGCAGTAAGACAATCTGTTTGAAGAAAAAATAAGAACATTATTTTTTTTTCTTTTTGGTTTTTTGAGACAAGGTTTTACTATGTAGACCAGGCTATCCTGGAACTAGTCTATAGACCAGGCTGGCCTCGAATTCACAAAGATTCACATTCCTCTATCTCCCAAGTACTGAGATCAAAGATGTGCGCCACCATGCCAGCCAGGCGCATGCTCATCTTCTTATTTATCCTTTCAACTCCCACTCTGGAAAGGAGGAAAACGAAGCTCAGAGAGGATGTGAAATTGGCATAAGGTCACACCGCTGGTAAGTGACAGAGATGTGAGTGGAACCTCGGCTTCCTCCTTCATCTCAGGCTTCCTGCTACCAGCGAGAACCTGGCTCGCTCGCTTGCTTACTCTTTCGGATGCTGGGTACAATGAGTCACTCGTCTGCCTTTAAAATAGCTTCAATTGTTCTGGGAAACCGTTAGCTCACAGACACATCTGGTGGCTCCTCACAGGCCCGGCCGGTTCCTTTCCTTCTGATGGCACTGTTTTCCAATTTTTAATAATTAATAATAATTTTCCTTGATTAAACATTCTAAGTGTGGTGGGTTTGACTTCACAGATTCATTCTTTCTCTTGAACTCTTAAACTTTTCCTGCTCTTTAAAAAAAAAAAAAAAAGTGTAACTCAGTTGCCTCCCTGAGGATTCATGGCAATCCTGAAAATCCCATTATGGCTGAAACCACAACAAAAAGCATCCCCCAGTACTGTGTGGGGGTGGAGGGATGTGGGCCATGGCGTGGGGTGGTTCCAGATGCAGTGAGCAGGCTCCAGCTTGGCTGATTCACAGGCTAGCCAGCAGCTCAGCCCAGGAGCAGGGCAGGAGGTGGGGACTGAGGTTTCCTAGGGTCCCCTGGGAAGCCCTGTCCCTTCCTAGACCAGCACCTCTGAGAAAAAGGAGACTGAAGAGATGCAGGGCTGCACACAGTCGTCTCACTACTGTATGCTAAGATCTACGACAGCTCTGCAGGGATGCGTCGCCCATATTCACCCAACTGGCCTCCAGATCAGGGTGGCCCTTGCTCAGACCCAACTCTACTTGGAGACTCCCTTGTGTTGTACCAAAGGGACAGTATGGCCTGACCCTCATTCCTGAGTAGTGCTCTACAAACCAAGGCCAGAGGAGCTGAGCATACCCGGGGGCGAGGCAGGGCCTCATTACTGTCTAAGACAGTCAGTTCCTAAAGCCCTTCTGTAAAACACCCAGACTCTAGCACCTGCCTGCACCTCAGACCCTGAGTAGTTAGACTCATGTCACAGTGGTGAGGGAAGGGTGAGTGGCTGGCGGCTAAGTCTTGTGAAGCTGGGCAGCGAACATCTACACTTTTGTACTCCCTCAACAGACGGGGCTATGGAAATGGTACACGTTGCCAACGGCGCAGGAATCCAGGGAAACCTTTCCTGTTGTACTAGCCAACCACAGGAGATATTTCTAGGTCTGTAACATAAACCAGATGCTTGTACCCTGACAGCTGACTCCTCCCTGACAGGGCTCCTCACGGCCTGGGAGCAGGTCTGGACGCGCGCACACCCCCAGAGCTGCCTGGTGAACGTGAGGTGAGGAGGAGACTGAGGATCAGGGGGTGTGTCTGTGTTAACCCAGACAACAGCCTGATGAGATGCTCCTCATCGCTCTTGCTTTGTAGTTGAGGAAAGAGATGATAAGATTGGGGGTTGAGGCTATAGCTGTAGCTCAGTGGGTAGAGAGCTTGCCTAGTGCGCACAGAGCTCTAACTTTGTTCATCCACGTTTCATAATGAAACCCTGTTTAAAAAAAAAAAAAAAAAAAAGATGGTACTGACTCAGGGTTGCTAAGCACTTACTACATCCTGGTCCTAAACTGAAGATGCGATCAGATTGTTGAGTAAGGACAATGTGGACACCAGGAAACCATGGTCCTTCTTCTACAAAGGGACCAAAACTAGAAGAGGCTACATTACTTTCTTGAGGCCACACGGTGGGAAAGTGGCCAAGGCAGGATCCATAAACAGTTCTGTCCAGCTGACATACACTGCACCGGGCTACCAGGAGTACCTGGAAGCCAATGAGGCAGGATGGGGACATATAACAGCTGAACCAGGGCATGGGTACCCAGGCTCTGGCTCTTCCTCCTCATCTCTACTTTGGAATTAACATTCTCCAGAGGGGCTTGAAGGGAGGCTGTGGCTCCTCCCTCCTGTTACACATCCCAGGCCTGCCTGAGCACATCGGTCTCAGGCCTTACCTCAGTGGCCCACCCAGACCTGGGGGCCCTGCCAGCTCTGCCACACAGACCGGCTAGAAGTAGCAGAGGGATGGCCATGGGCGGGATGGTCTGGCTACAACTGCTATAACCATGGAAGGTAGACACCAGCCGCATGGGACCACCCAGTAGCTGGGCCAGTGCTGGGAGCCCATCTGGCCTGGGATAGTACAACTCCTGTTCCTATTTAGACAGTGACTGCAGCAGATGACACTGTGCTGTTGGCCTGCTACCACAGACTGTAATTGGACCAGCCACTGGCTTTGGCTGCAGTGGGGATCAGTGGTGCCAAGGGACTGGGCTAGACTGTGAGGTACTGACACAGTGAGAGAGGCTTAGGTGATGGGAAGAGCCACTGTCCATCATGTAGGCGGGGAAGGGGGGACGTGCTGCTGGTCTCGGGACTCCTTTACTCTCAACTGTCCACACACTATGTTAAGAAACTGAGGCGTAGGAGGAAAAAGGGATAGGCCAAATTCCCACAGCTTCCAAGGACAGGGGTGGGAATTCAGGCCTGTCTTGATGGCAGCACTAGGGGTAGGGACTGGGAGGCATGGGCTGGCCCAAAGAAGAGGGTCCCAGCTTGAGCTGGGGGTGGGAGGCATGAGGCTGTGGCCTCTCACCTGGGGGCACCATCACACAACCATACCTGCTCACAGACTAGGCCTCCTTTGAGGCACGCGGTACCCCAACTTCACCTCTGCCCTGTGCCACCTTTATACCGGCTGACAAAGGTGATGCCTTCAGAAAGGACCCCTGCCTGGTGGTGTGCAGGGACTTCTGCAAGCCGGGAGCAGACAGCCAGGCTGAGCCAAGGCCCATGGCTGGCCCGGAGCCCCACAAGCCCAGGGAAGGCTCACTGCACCCTTGTTCTTCCTGGCCGTCCTGTCTCACTTCCAGCCCCAGTCTGGTTTTGGTTTTTCTCACACCGCTATCTTTTCTGGAAAATTCTGCTGTGTCGAGGGGAAAGAAACCTGCCCGGCAGGAGGGCACGCCACTTTTCCATTTTACCACTTTCTAGTTTCTCTTTCAAAATCTGAGATGAAAGACTTTTTCCACGCTCTTTCTGCTTAGCCTGAAAAGATGACTTTCAGAATTCAGAAATGAGGAGCTGGCCCCCAGAGCTACACTTGTGTGGTTCCACCCCATAAACCATCCTGGTAAATACCAAATGAAATAACAGAGTGCCTGCTCATTAGAGCTGCGTGGTTTGCTTTGGTCTTTAAGACAGCAGCAAGCCGACCCGCTGTCTGCGGGCAGCCCTGGCTCCCTGAGAGGACGGAGATGACTGTATTAATTAATGCCTGCCAATTAACATCTATCATGCAAACTGGGAACTTCAGAATGAATCCTTATTTAAAGTCTGGGCCTTATGGAAAGTTTGTGGCCTCTGAATGCCAGAGACACAATGTTTCCCAGGCCTTCAGCATGGAGCAGTCACGTGTCAGGTGGGGAGAAGACATGGTTTCCGGTGTGAGCACATGGCCTTGTTAGTGATTGCAAATGCACGTGGGCAGAGTCCTGTAGCCAGGACAGACCCCTGGGGCGCAGGAGAAGCCACCCCCCCCCAGCCTCCCTAGGAAATGAGGGCATAGCCTCAGGTCCCTCAGGAGATCTACAGGTGTGAGGAGGTGATAGCCGAGCCAGAGGCCCCGGCACCCAGAGAGCCGTGAGGTAGAGCAGGTCAGAAGCGTGAGGGAGGCGGCCATCTGTTGACTGGTATTGGGTTTGTTTGGCGCTGGACACTGTGCTGTGTAAAAAACTCTCACTGATCCTTCATTAACTTTATTGGCAAAAGAAAAGAAGCTGACGCGTTGCTCTGCCCAATACCCTACTCCCCACTCTTGGAAACAACCCGAATTTCCTTTGGGAGAAATCATACCTCCCACGCTCAGAACCCACGTGCTCAGTGGGTCTGGAGCAGTTCCATCCCCTCTTCTGCCCAGGGAGTGAAAACAAATTTTATAAAATAACCATACTGAAGAGAGGAAAAACTCACAAACTACAAACTATCCACATATGATGGGGAGTTGTGTAACTGAGGAAAAGAACTGCAGCTGTAGACACTTACATTAACACTTCAGATAAGAAAGGAAACTACTTATTTTATAGAAACAGAAAAAACAAAAGGAGCACAAATAAAAACACAAAAGCAGAAATAACTTTAAAAATATTTAAATGGCATTCATGTATTCCTGCGTGTCTGCACATGCACGCTACGATGCACATGTGCAAGTCAGGAGACAGCTCTCGGAAGTAGGCTCCCGCCTCCTGCCACACGGACTCTGGAGACGGAACTCAGGGGGTCAGTCGTAGCTGCTGGTGCCTGTTCTCTCTGAGCCATCTTGTTGGCCCATAAAATTTTCTACATCAGAAGTGACAAATAAAGATGGTATTTAATTCTGAAAAAAAAAAAAAAAAAAAAAAGCGATGTTGGAGCACACTTGCAGCCCCAGCACTCGGAAGCAGAGGCAGAGGCAGGCGGATTTCTGAGTTCCAGGACAGCCAGGTCTACAAAGAGAAACCCTGTCTCAAAACAAAAAAAAAAAAAAAAAAAAAGAAA
>NC_034592.1:20472755-20492889 GCF_900095145.1 Mus pahari
GACAACACCATCTCCGAGCAGGGAGACCTTGGCCGTTTAAAACTAGCTGAGCTGGGCGGTAGTGGCGCACACCTTTAATCCCAGTACTTGGGAGGCAGAGGCAGGCAGATTTCTGAGTTCGAGGCCAACCTGGTCTACAAAGTGAGTTCCAGGACAGCCAGGGCTATACAGAGAAACCCTGTCTCGAAAAAAACCAAAAAAAAAAAAAACCAAAAAAAAAAAAAAAGCTTGCATGAAATTGGAAGGGGCTGTGGAGGGGAATAAAAGGGGGATCTGAAGGCAGAAGATGTGGGTAGATGTGATCATATTTCATTGTATATATGCATGAAACTCAAAAATAAGGAAAAAAAACCTAACAAGATAGATGAAACAAATGCTTGATAGAAACAGCCGTCTTCTCGAAGTTGTGTCAAGAAGATACAGTAAACTTTTTAATAACCAAAAAAACCTTTTCAATAACTAAAAAAGAGAAAACATTGAGAAAGTTGCTCAAATTGAGAAGCACGACATTGGCTTGATTCCTAGCACTCATCCATAAAGCCTCACAAGGAAATCGGACACTATTCCCATAGTTTTGGAGCACAGAGAAAGCCACAACTATCCACAGCTCTTTCTTAGGACTGGGGTGTCTGCTGTGGTAAAGCCTGGCAGATTTGGCACAAGCGGCCATTGAGGCCACCTGATGCTAGTGCTCCCCACAGAGCCACAGACCATCTAACAGAAACCCCAACACCAGCTATGAGAAGCCCTCTTTTGAGCTGTTGGTCAGAGATATCCAAGAGACTCAAAATATTAGAGCCTACTGCTGTTACGTTTGGTTGCCCCAGAGGTGAAAAGAAAGTCCCTATTGTTGAAAGCACCATACACTTTGGACACAGGATACAGGGTACTAAAGCTGGATCTTACTCGACAGCTTCCTCTGCAGGGACTAGCTTTCCTGGTACCAGAAGGCACCAAGCAAGCTTCCAAAGAAGGGAAGCAACCAACAGCCCCGCCCAGCGGTGCCACTTATGAACCATGACGATGAGCATCATGGCATGAGAAGCCTAGGGTGCAGCAGACTCCCACCTCAGTGTTAACCAACAGCTCCCAAGCTGCTCAAGAAGGAGATCACACCCCGGGCTAAGTCACGGTTCCTAGAGGAGAATCCACAAGCAGCACTGTACTGGGCATCCTTCTGCCCTCTCGTCTGAGGTGCCCCTGAGCTTCGGAAGGAGGAGTCTGACACAGGTGTGCCATTTAGGACTGAGCACTCCGTAGTGTCTTACTCTCTTCATGGTGACAAATTGTGGGTCTCTGTTAGTTTTGATTTTAATTATGAAAGTTTTGGGTTCTCACCTAGGAAGTCAGACACAGGGAGACAGAAAAGACGGAGAGGGAACACGCACCTATCACTTAGCATGTGCACACCGGCCCTAGGGAGCTCAGAGGACAGTTGTCAGCCATTGTTATTTCTCCTCTACTGTGTGGTCCCAGGGATGGAACTTAGGTACTCAGGCTTGGCAACAAGCCTCTTACAAACTGAGCCATTTTACCATCCACCCCTCTACCTTTAGCTTAGTAAGGTGGATTACTCAAAGGAGAAGTAATAAGCCTGAACACTTTCACATCTAATTTTAATAATGTCGTATATTTTTTTCTATCTACTGTTCATGTGCATGGATCTACTCATTTCTTTTTGAGCTTACTTCTAGGTGTTTGATATTTTTTGCTCATCTGTTTCTTCATTACATTTTCCACATGACCGTTGGTATGTAAGGTACTGGTGACTTAGTTTGAAGTTAGCTCTATTATTAGGACTAATGGTTCTTCAGTTGGTTATCCTAAGTTGTCTCACTGCATAATTGTTATAGTGGCTAATCATGTAATCTGTAAACAGTGGCTGTGCCGTGTGCGCCTTCATTACTTCACATGCGCTTTCTTTGTCTCATCCCATTGACTTGTACATCAGCCATGAGAAGACACGCTTCAACATCAGCAAGACTGTTTAGTTTCCTTCCCCCCTCCCTCCCTCCCTCCCTCCCTTCCTTCCTGCCCCTTCTGTTACAGCATGGATACCATGCTCACAGGTCAAGGCTACGCGCAGCCTGGCTCTTCAGTCCTCAGATCCACCACTGAGGTGCACAGAACAGGGCTCAGAGAATTGGAGCCAACTGGAGCCAAGCTCAGGCTTTATTTGCATGCATGGCTCTTCTTCTGACCCTTAACTTCTACTGCGGGATGGAAGAGACTAGTTGACCCTGCCAGCATCACCCCACTCCACAGCCACCCTGTAAGGGCCGCACTGGCCTATCATCTCTAAGCTAACCACCCTCCTTTCTCTGAGTGCTATAAAGAGTATCCAGAGGTGCAAACGTCATCAAAGGAAATGGAAGATGACTCCCAAAGTGAAAGGCTCGGAAACCTGCGCCTACATTGGGTAGAACGGTGGCTGCCACGTGCCAAGCAAAACACTCGCAAGCTTGTCTTTCCAGAGCTGGCTCTGAAATCTGCTACTGTGCACAAAAAGGCTCCCCGAACGTCCGAGGCCATCAGGATCCCAGCCAGAGAGTGAGCTCACAGACGGCTGCTTTAGTCGCCAAAGTATTTTCCATTTCCCCTAATACATTCACAGATCTGTGGCCACTTGGTGCTTAGTCTTTAAGTACACCAAAAATAACAAAGCTGTCGGCTTTATTCATGACTCAATGGAGACTGTAACCGACCCCATGTTCTGAGCCTCCGTCATCAATTTCCCTGCATTCTCTGGGAAATGAGCGGCAGATTTTTTGGAGGTCTAGGTAGGTCAACACTGATCTCTACTTTCTCAGAGCAGATCTTCTTCTGTTCTCTCAGCAGTGAAGTCCCGAAGGGTTCTTCTACCTGCACTCATTGGTATTTTTGGTTGTCAGGCTTAGAGGGTTGGAGTCCCCCATTTTTCTTTACAGTGAATGGATGCATGCAAATCCCTCCAGGAAGTGTCAGGAAAGCCATTTTGCAGGTACAGTACAGCGGGGGGGGGGGGGGGGGGGGGGGGGGGGGGGGGGGGCATCTCTTTGAGTCCCACCCTTCTTCCACTATGGGCGGAGCCTGCTGCTCAGCCAGATCTAGACAGCCCGGGCCTGGCCTTGCTTCCCAGCACACTCCTATGGGCAGGGATTGCAACCCAACCAGCAGGGGAAGCCCCGAAGAAACTAGTGTTGTTGCTGTTCTGCCATTGGGCCAGTACTGGCTAGGTCAGGCAGGCTGCACACGGGAAGGCCTAGCTAACCACATCTGTCCCCTATGTGTACCAGAACTCAATTTTCTTGAACAGTGACTTAGGACACTTGAACCCTGGGCTCTGGCCTCCTAGGCACCTCTTTGAAATCCATACTATTTCTTTGTCCATTTATTCACCACCAGTTCTACCCCATTCTACCTCCCTTCCTAGCAGCACACTGCTGCTGTCCCAGTAGGATTTGCTGTCCACACTGGGCATCAGGATACCCTTGCTACACGATCAGAGGATACTCTGGGGTGAGGGGAGCAGCCACAGTGGCAGGGAAGCATGGCTACTGACCACCTGGAAAGCTGTAAGAACACAGCTCAGTTGGTGATGCCACTGTCACTGGGCAAGGGTACCGATACTACAGATATTCAGAATGCCTCCCATATCCGAGGCATAGGGGTAGAGCACCAGACAGGGCACAGGCCCTGACCCCAATAGCCAGATGAAGAAAGGCATTTGAAAGAGGCACAAACATATGAAACATTAATATCCGTAGATGAGACAGAAAACGGCTCAGTTATGTCCCTGACATCTGTGGTGTTTACTAAGGTGACCTTCTTTGCCTTCACCTCACTTTAACTCCAGAGGGTGGCCTGCTTCAGGTCACTGGCTGTATAGGATTCCAATGAAGGAACCTAGTGGCTGCAGTTATTTCTGATGCTCAAAATTCCACATGCACACTGGAGGGAGGCTGTGGGGGTGCCAGACGTCTGTGTTCAAGATCCAGCATCCTAATTTATGACTGATTTGGTTGCTGCCCATAGCTTCACAGGCCTTCGTGGAGACCAAGGGGCTGCCAGAGTATCTGAACAGAGTGGACATTCAGTAAAGCTACTTGAAAAACAACAGCAACAAGAGCGTGAGGAGGGGATGGGGATGTGTAACTAACCCTCACAGCTCCTCCCTCAGTGGTCACGAACATTCCTGTAGATAAGAGAGAGCAGGCCTCTCACTGAGACCAGGCTAGAATCTATAAATAAGCTCAACACACTTTAGGGTAGATGTGCAGGACCGAGACTGAGCAACTCTGGGCCTTGTCTCTCTAAGGGGAGAGCATCGGGGCTCGCCCTTACTCTCAGAAGTTCAGGGCTAGAAGACTAAGAAGCTTGGGCACTGCCTGTGGACTGCAGGGCAGAAACTGGCCGGGGCCGTGGCGTTCCCTGTGCCCCTCTGCTCACGTGCACTTGCGGCTGCTACTGGCAGGAAAGGACGGGAGTGTGCCTAGAGGGAGACCCAAATGCCTGCCTGCTGATAAACCTCAAAGCCCCATGGTTCTCACCACATCCAAGGATACAGTCCATGGAAAGAAAACTCAACAATGGGACATGGAAAATCACCACTAACTCATGGGCTGCAGAGAGCGCAAGGCCAGAGCAGAGTGCTTTGTCCCCGCAACAGCTCAGTCCAAGATCTGGGACAGAGTATTAGAAGTACAGCTCAAGACGACAAGGCTTCTGGACTAGGAAAGTGGCAGAGATGAAACTATAAGATGGGGCATAGGGTTAACAAAGTTAAAACACACAGAAGAGTTAAGGCAGGCCACAGCTCAGAGCCTGCCTAACATACACGAGGCTTGGGCTTGGATCCCTGGCATTGCAAAGACAAACAAACAAACACAAACCCTCAAAAACCAAAACAACCTCAGAGGCAACAAGGGGCCAAGTGGGCGCCATGGGACGCTGTGTGGTTGGTGTGGAGGGCCAGCCTGGCAAGTCCCACCACTGCCATGGGAAGGGACAAGGGAAGAAACCTGTCTGAGGAAGTGTGGGTGGGGGGACTGGGAACAGCTAACCATGGCACAGCCTGTCTCCCCAGAAGAACTAAGCCTGTTCCAGGAAAGAGCCTTGTCCCTAGACGCATCTTGGCTAAACATCTAAACTAAAATAAAATCAGAAGTGAACAAACAAGTCCAGAGAAAGGGCGAACCCCAAACCCATGGAGGTGACCCCTGGCCCTCCAAGCAAGATTTGGGCTCCCTTTGGTCTGTTTCCCCTGAACCTCATATTCCACCAGACTGACTGGGAAATTAAAGAGCCCACACTGGTCCTTCCAGCTGCTTCCTGTGTGAGGAAAATGCAGGAAGAATATTTTATCTACAAAGTGTTTGTACATGTTGGGTGATTTGCCAATTGCTTTAATTCTTTGGTTTATTTGTATGTTTGTTTGTTTGATTTGAGATAGGGACTCATCTAGTCCAAGCCATGTTACACACAGTGACCTTGAATTACTGACATTCCTGATTCCACATCCCACATCCTGGGATTATAAGCCTATGCTACCATTCCCGACTTGGTTTTTTTAAAAGAAGAAAAATATTTCCCTTACTAATTACGGTACTTAGGTATAAAGACCCAAAACAGTACTGTACAATTTCTGATAGCATAAAATGTGGTCAATGCTCATTTTTTCCATATAAATTCATGGAAGTGTATTAATTCACTGCAGACCAAGGCAGCTGACATCAGTTTCTGAATTTGCCATCAGTGGGTCACATCTGAGGTGCACAGCTTTGTCAGAGGTCTGGGGAGGCTGGTGGGCTGCCCACACCACTGGGTCATAAAGCAAGCACTCAGGAAGCTTTGAGGGGTGCACGTGACCTGGGTGATAATGGCAGGCTCGGAGGATGGGTGTTGCTGACATACAATGAAGGCCATTTCTATGAAGACCACTTTCTGCTGGGGCGATGGTGCTTTGTGCCTATTTCCTATGTGTAAAGCATGGGTGGGAAGCAAGAGTGCCCATCGCTGCCCACTCTTTACAGGAAGCAGCTATCGAGGCTGACAACAGTGTGGGGTCAATGCACGGCCTAGGGCCACCAGGAAGTGGACTCTCATGGGACGAGAGGGACGAGTAACTGACTGCAGGGGACACACAGAGTTGGAAAGACCACATTCCACACGCAGAGACCCCAGGAGAGTTAGGGCTCAAAGGAAGCTCTCATACCAAGAGCCCAGCCTCACTATGGGGAGGAAGTCTGGCTACAGGCTAGCAGAAGCTAGTGCTGGTAATGGACGCCACTGAGCTTGGAGCTGAGACCTATACCTGTACCATCTCGTGGAGCCCTGACTCTTACAGAAGGGGAAACTAGGCTCCAAGGGTCTAAGTGACTAGTCTAAGGTCACATGGTGAGTGTACGGCAGACCAAGACTGTACTCTAAGTCTGATTCTGGGGTGTAAGAGCTGATCCACAGGGTAGCCCTGTTTTACTCTGCTTTGTTCTCGCTCTCTGTGACAAATAGCCCTGTGCCATTGGAAGACCGACCCTGAACCAGATCCTGGGCCTCAGAGAACTGTCTCTTTAGCTGACCTACCTATGACCTGCAAGAGAAATATCATTTCCCTTATTGACCCTGTGGGGGACACAAGACTCGGAAAGGCAGGAGAGTTTTCCAAAGTCTCCCTAGTCAGCAGTCAGAGGAGCCATGCTTTGGTCTAGGCTGGGTGCAGTCCTGTCTTCAGGCTAGTAGCTCCGGGGGGGGGGGGGCTGTTTTTCAGTCCTGAACTTTTTGTCACACATAGATGCCACATACAGGGTCCCATGATCCCTGACCTGCCTGACCTTGAGTTTAGTTCTGGAGGGTGGAGCCATAGAAGGATGATTTCCTTCTGGGGACTACAAATGTCTCTAGCCAGCACAGGTCCTTCGACTCATTTCCAAGTGTGTACGCAACCAAAAGCCAAGGAGCCAGAGCTGAACTATAGCTGTTGTTGGCTTCTGGGGCCTGGCACCTCCAGGTTGCTGGGTACAGGTATTCAGAACCAAAGGTTTCCTTCAAGACGAACATCCACGTGGACATCAGCACTGCCTTGCATGCACCTTACAGCCCAGCCCTGGGAGATCTCTCATCTCAGGCACTGAGTCAACAGTAAGATGCCAGTAGGGATCAGTGAACAGGCGAGGCTTGGGAGTGGAAGGCCAGCCAGGCTCATGAAGGACAGCAGCTGCTCCAGGATCAAGTGGCCTGTGAGAAGTCAACCTAGAATGGGTGGGGCCCTGGAGCCAAGAGGTCTATGGGGAGAGTCAGCTGCCTTGGCTTGTTCCCAGTGACCTTAGGACACTTCACTGGCCCTCTACCATGTTTTGGGCTCAGGATCAAGAAACCAGAGATGAGGGCTTCTCTCCTGCAAGGCAAGGATGAAATGATTGCGGACCTTGCCTCCACTGCACAGCTCAGTAATGCCTGGGCACTGCTAGTGACATCGGTAGAAACAGAGGCTTGCAAGGACACACGCCTTAGCTTCTGCTCCCCGCACCACAACTCCTTTCCGTGGCCCCACATCTTACTGTGTCCACAGGAAGGTTCAACTTGCCATGCCTACCTGGATAGTAGCTTGCTCCTCCTTGCCCTGCCTCCTTGAGATGCACCAAAACTGGGTAGTGGCAAACCCAACAGTTCAGGAAGGGGAGGTCCCTGTGGCTAGGAGCTCTCTATTCTTCAGGGCTGTACAAGGAGCAGGGAGACCTGAGATTGACCAGCATGACCAGAGGTAACCTCAGCCCTCGGGGCATCAACTCATCTGTGTATTTGCTCCGCTCCTAGTACATTCTGAGCATGAAATGGAACAATCCTGGTAAACTGTCAGGGTATCTGGCATACAACCGTTCATTCATTCAGTAATATATTGATTTTTTCATTCATCAAGCAGTTGGTTGAACCAAACAGACTCCATTCACCAAGTCTCTGCCAAGTTCTATAACAGCTCATACACAATAGTGAGGGCCACCAGACACACCACCACTTCTGTGTGTCACTGTCTGAGCACTGATGACATGCCTGTGTGTATTATTTCTCCCTCCCATGAAAGCCCCAGGGCCAGCAGGGAGTCGGCCCCATGGGGCTGTACATAGAGCACCCCTGGTGGGTCACAGCTGGAGAGTCCTGTTTCATCAGAACTGAAAATTCTAGTCTTGTAAGCAAGAGAAACTCTGTGTACACCAAACATAGGTAAGAACTGTTCAGCCTCCCACAGAATGTGCTTATTTTTAAGATGCACTCTCAGAAAGTTTCATATCATTAGTGGTTCCTGATGGGCTTATTCCTGTGAGGGGGCTTGGGCAGTGGTGGGCTGCTTACTGGTGTTTAAATGAACCATAACAAACCTGAATCCCAACCTTGGAAGGTTATTTTGAGAGCCAGGGCTACCTTATGAAAGTTTTCAACAAATCAGTAATAATGAGAAACCTAACAGCAGCTTAGTGTTAGCAGCATCCCTTAGCGTTTCCTATTTCCCAAACGCTGTGCTAAAAGCCTTTCCATTCTTTAGTCAACATGGACATCTTGAGGAGCCCCCTGTTCCTCAGGCCAGCATATCCCCTGCAGGGCCTACAGAGGTGTCGGGGGTAAATAATGGCATGGCAGGCATAACCAAGGTGTGACGGTAACAAGGGGAAGCCCACGCTTTTGCTCCAGACACTACCATTACATAAATTCTCTAACTGGGGAAAACAAGGGTCGGGAGGTTATATAACATGTCTGAAAGCCAGACACTGGCAAGGGGCAGAGCCAGGTCCCAGATCTCATTCTCCAGCCACCATGCCTATGGCTACATCAGGGGTCAAGAGCACCAACAGAGGGCCTACAGACCAGAGTCACTGAACAAGGCAAACAGGAAGATGGGACTAGAAGGTGATGTCTGAGCTGGGCTGGGGTGTAGCTCAGTAAGCAGAGTGCCTGTCTAGCATGCAAGAGACTCTGGATTTAATCCCCAGCACCCCAGACATCAAGCACGATGGGGCAAGCCTATAATCCTACAATTCTAGAAGATAAGAGATCAAAAGTTCAAGGTCACTCTTTGGCTCCGGAGTGAAGGAGCCACGTGCGCGGACACACACACACACACACACACACACACACACACACACAGCATAAAATTCATCACTAGTGGCATTTAGCCTGTCCTAAGTGCTGGGTGTTTCCATGTGTCATATACTATGAACGGTGCTGCCATTAGCAAATTATTTGTGTTTCTGATCAAATACCTGTGTTTCTGATTCTTTGGGGGAAATATACTAGGGTTGAATTGTTAGCTCAAGCTATTACTAACTTAGTTTTCCTCTATGAAACTGTGGATTTGCCATGATAATCACATTAGGAGAAACAGGTGTCACAGTAAGAGAGCTCACACTGTCATCTATGACTGTCAGGACAGGAGTCATGTAGGTGTGTGCCCTGGGAAATGCAGCACGGGTGCTCCTGTGCAGCCCATCCGTGTGGGCTCTTGCTGGGCCGAGGCCACCTCAAGATCAAAAGCCCCTTTGACAGGGAGGGACCAACTTCTAGTCACAAATATTTGAGGCACAGGGGACAGAGGTGACATGGAAGGAGTCAGGCTTGTGTCCCAGGACTTGGGAATGGAAAGTCCAGGAAGTGACCACGGCAAGACCAAAGCCAGCTCCCTGGGAGGGCTGATAAGCAAGAGACTCTGTCCAGAGCTGGTGAGATGACTCAGCAGTTAAGAGCAGTGACTGCTCTTCTGAAGGTCCTGAGTTCAAATCCCAGCAATCACATGGTATCTCGCAACCACCTGTAATGAGATCTTATGCTCTCTTCTGGTGTGTCTGAAGACAGTTACAGTGTACTTATATATAATAAATAAATAAATCTTTGGGCCAGCATGAAAAGGGACTGAGCTAGCGGAGCTGACTGGAGCAAGCAGGGTTGACCAGAGTAAGCAGGGTTGACCGGAGCGAGCAGAGGTCCTAAAATTCTATTCCGAACAATCACATGAAGGCTCACAACCATCTGTATAGCTACAGTGCACTCATATACATAAATCCTTGAGAGAGAGAGAGAGAGAGAGAGAGAGAGAGAGAGAGAGAGAGAGAGAGACTGACTGAGACTGACTTTGTCCATCAGGAGCCCCAGTGTGGAGGCGCTCCATCTTGATACTTAGGGAGTGCTAGAAGAAAAGAGCTGGTTTGGGTGGTGACTCTTCTATCTCCGCCTTGAATCATTCATCATGTGTTAACTTGTGCTCTAGAATTATATGAGACATAAACACTCTCCTGGAGTCTGCATTCACGCTGGAACCACCTTGACCAAATAAGAGATGTCTCCAAATCTATTTATAGTTTAAACATCTTTCAACTGGCTTTCTTTCTAAATGCCATGTTTTAGCTTCCACCCAAACAAGGACGAGTGTCCATTGCTGCTTAGGGCTCAATGCTGGGGTGTCAAGAGCACCATGGTATGTGCCCTGGGCTAGGGTGGTGTGTGTGTGGGGGGGGTATAGCAACTCTGAGCAGAGTGAGAGACAGAGATGCAAATGGAAAAATATAACCCACCATGTAAAAGCCATTACATCATTAACTGAAAACCAGCCCAGAGTTGAGAGCGAAGGCAGCTGTGGAGAAATGGGGACACACAAATCTAGCAGGAAGAGAGGGTAAGAGCTTTGGGGAGCGTTCTAGGGATTCCAAAGCCAGAAAGAAACAGCATCTTTTGACTGAGTAATCCCACCCTTGGAATTTATTCTGAGGAACTAATTCTGAAAAGAGATGTGTGGGGAGAGAGAAGAAAGCATCTTAGACAGAAAGTAATTTAGTGTATGAGAATTTACCAACAACAAAAATAAAATAGAAACTGGAGATGTTTTGATGTCAAACAGCAGGAAATAGCTAAGAAAATTAAAGCATATGACAGAATGTGGTAACACCAGATTCTAGGGGGGTGGAATTTTAAGTGCTTTAAATTTTTTACAACATTGGTACACAGTTGTGTATGAATTTACAAACTGGATTCATTTTTAAGATGAACCTGTTTGTAGTCACTGGTATTTACTGTCCAGGCATAAGCCTCCCCCCCCCTCTCATAAACTCATACACACACACTCTCTCTCTCTCTCTCATACTCACATAAACTCATACGCACACTCTCTCTCTCATTCTCACATAAACTCATGCGCACACACACACACACACACTCGCTCTCTCATACTCACATAAACTCATGCACACTCACACACACTCTCTCTCATACTCACATAAACTCATGCACACACACACACACACACTCTCTCTCTCATACATAAACTCATGCACACTCACACACACATACTCACATACACACACACACATTCACACTCACATGCACCATACTAACACAGAGTCTAAAAGCTGTGAAGAACAGTGGTTTCCTCCCTGAATACTGGGGACTGCCACGCCCTCTGATTATTACTGAACTGGCTGACCATCACGTTCCTAAAACACCTGTGGCTCTCATAACTCCTGGGTGTGTAGATGGACCCACATGACCCTCCAGAACACTGTGCAGTGCCTTTTGTCCATCCTGCCTGCCTCTTTCCAACATGCTCTCCTGCCAAGTATGTTAGTCCCTCACCTGAACAGTTCAATGGTTCTCCAGAGCCTGGCTCTGAGGCACTGTGGTTCCACCTCTACAGTCCATGAGCCCTTGGTGATGCTGCGCTGTATAGGAGATGGTCACCAACTCTTCTAGATAATTTGACCCCACACTCAGAACTTGGGACCCATGTGCCCAGGCTGCTCAGTCAGGACAGCTGACAGTCTGTCTACTCCTCTTGGAGGCATCCCATTCCATGGTGTGGGGACAGGGGTCTGCTCTTCTGCTCACACCCACAAACCCCCAGCCCATTAGCCTGACCCCTAACTCTCCCTAACCTGTGTGCACCAGGCTGTAAGCTGAGGACAGTGATAGCGACTCCAGGCTGGCCTTTACAAGCAACTGAGATAAACACCAGGCACTGGAGTGGCTATGGCTGTTAACCAAATGACAAATTTGGATGGACAGGTTTTACTCCAAGGTTAACATGGAGAAATTTTATGTTGGATTTTCTATATTTAAAATATTTTTTAGGGCTGCCAAGATGGCTCAGTGGGTAAAGAGCTTGCCACACAAGTCTAGCTACCTAAGCTCAATCCCCAGAGCCTGGGGAAGTTTGGAAGGAGACCTGGCACTGCAAATCTGTCCTCTGATGTCATGTGCTTCTGTTGGCACTTGTGTCTTCTCATAACAAAAAGAAATGAAAACAAATATATTTTAAAAATACATTAAGAAAACAACTTTAAAATGTGGTAGCAAATGGCTGCCAACTGTGCTCACAAGGTTTGGGGGTGAGGAACATAATGCCGCTCACGCCACACCATGCCGTGCCATGCCATGCCACTCCTGGGTCTCCTCAGTTGCTTCTCTATCTCAATGTCTTTATCACAGACTTTTAAAGGACATTTTTTAATGAAATGGGAAAAATTTGATCATTCCAGAAAATACAGTATAGTGAGGCCGCCTCTCATTGTATCTCCGAGGACTACTCAAGTCTCAGGATTCAGGCAGTCCCACACACGTCTACAGAAATGTTCTTTGTGGTCCCTGGGGAAGTGAGAGGGTCCCAGCCTGGGTGGGCACAGCAGCCCAGGGAAGGCCCAGGAAGTGGACATGGACTATGGGCCTGGACAGGACCAGAGCTGTCACTTTACACAAATGTGCCATGGGTTCAGAACCTGGTGACAGATAATCACTGCTAAGCACCTGACCCCATCTGTCCATCAGGGACTGTCCCACCTCCCTGCCTTCCAGACGCTCCAAAACCAAGCAGGAAGAACAGTGCTGGCCTCCGTGAGAAGGGAGGGGAAGAGCTGGAGAAAGCCTTCCTCTGCTCCTGTGAACTCTGTGCCATGAGTGATGACAGTAATGACTGTGGTGACCGGTGTATGGAGTTGCTATGCCAGCAGAGGGCCAGGCCTTCAATGTGTGGGTACATCCCAGGCAGGTGGAAGGGAAATGTGGACTCCTGTCTATTTTAATATGTACTTAAAAACCCAATGGTTCATCATTTCCTTGAACAGGTATCAATAACACAGACTTGAGGAGAATGTTCCCAGAAATCACGAGGATGGCTACGAATGTTGATGGTCTTGAATGCACTGTGTTCTTACTGACCCGACTCGCAAGCTGCTCTGCCTATGAGGAGGCCAGACTGAGGTCAAGGCTTAGTGCGGCAAGCCTGGTGCCAGCGTTTGAGTATCCACTGCCCAGGTCCCGTGGAGGCGGGGCCTTCTTTCCTTCTCCTTTGCCTGTGCTCTGCTAATTCATGCATCTTTTAGCCCATCTACCAGACACAAGTCCAGGAAGGATGCCCTGACACTGGGCCAGGCCACTAGCCATTACACCTTCCCTGGCTTGCCCGCTGGCCCGGTGCTCTCGGTACCTGTAGGCAGTGCAGCACAGCTGCTTGTGGAGAAGTTGGGCTCAGGGGTCTCTGTGCAATTGCCGGTAGGGTTTTTGACTGAGAAGAGGCCTGGGTAACATGTCACCGGGGGAGTAGGCCCTGGCCCTGGAAACAACAACCGAGGAATGGCAGCTTGGCCACTTCTTATGGCCATAGGCTATGTCAGCAGCTGCCTGGGCACAGAAACAAGGAGTGACTTGTTAATTCTTGTCTGCCCAGTCTGCCTCATGTCACCAGAGCACAGTGTGACCTACCTCCTGGCCAAACTTTCCTGAGAGTCAGGGCAAGCCCAGACAACACACTGCTGCCCCTGAGGTCCAGCCTCAGCCCTGAGGGAAAGATCTCCCATCTTTCTGGGAACACAGTGCTGAGATGCAGTGAGAGAGCTCTAGCAGGAGCTAGACAGATGAGGGACAGAGGGACAAAGGGACCTGGGAACCTACAAGTGCACAACTGGGGGATCTCACATCAGCCCAGGACCAAGCAAAGGATGAAAAAACGGAATTGAGATCGCATCAAAGTTTGCAGCCATTGTAAAGGCCTCCTAGCAATGCTCACTGAGAACATCCAGATTGGGCTCCTGAGGGGAGGGACAGGGCTGAGATGCTGCTATGGTCTATACTGGGCGCATCCTGCATCCGTGAGTGAAGTGCTCGTGTGGCCCTCTGAGGAAAGTGAGTCACACATACGGACTTTGACTTGCTGGAGTGTTCCAGGTCACACAGGAGGAAAGCGTGGAGATGCAGACCCAGATCTGTTCTTGGATGGCTAACCGCTATGGGGCATTATAGTTCTAAGAGCTGGCACAAAGGGCTTTCTTTCTGGGTGCGTCTACCATCAGAGGACCATTCCCTGGGGTGATCTATGTCTTTTGTACTAGCACTGTGGTTAGGAGTGGTGGCTTGATGGCATTTTGTTTTAGATATATTTATTTATTTTATATATCTTTAGACACATCAGAAGAGGGCATCAGATCCCATTACAGATGTTTGTGAGCCAACATGTGGTTGCTGGGAATCAAACTCAGGACCTCTGGAAAAGCAGTCAGTGTTCTTAACCGCTGAGCCATCTTTCCAGGCTATGCTGATGGCATACTTAATCATATACAGAGCTGTACAGGATTTAGTTCTAGTTTCTTGCTTCAACTCTGCCCCCACGGACAATGCAAGCAGGTACACATCCCTACTTTGCTGGTGTGATGGTTTGTATACTCTTGAGCCAGTGAGTAGCACTATTAGAAGGTATGGCCCTGTTAGAGTAGGTGTGTCACTGTGGGTGTGGGCTTTAAGACCCTCATCCTAGCTGCCTGGAAGCCAATATTCTGCAGCAACCTTCAGATGAAGATGTAGAACTCTCAGCTCCTCCTGTACCATGCCTGCCTGGCTGCTGCCATGTNCCTGCCTTGATGATACTGGACTGAACCTCTGAACCTGTAAGCCAGCCCCAATTAAATGTTGTCCTTACAAGAGTTGCCTTGGTCATGGTGTCTGTTCACAGCAGTAAAACCCTCACTAAGGCAACTGGGCTTGCTTGTTGGTAAGGGCACCTTCTACTTGGTTTAACATTCAAGAACGTTCTAGAGACTAGTATGTTACACCACAGAGAGTTTCTATTTACAAAAGAAGCACACTCACCATGTCAGTGGTCCCTCTGCCTGGATCACGCCTCCTCACTCTTGAGGCCAAGGCCCTGAGCTTCCCTGCAGAATTCTCCTACCCTGACACTGGGTTAGCATGACCATTGGAAGCTCCTGGCATCTTCCCTCTCCTTTGTAATGTTCAACCACTGTGTGATTAAGAAATCTGTTTTTTTTTAAAGATTTACTTATTTATTTTTAATGTATATGAGTACACTGTAGCTGTACAGATGGTTGTGAGCCACCATGTGGTTGCTAGGATTTGAATTCAGGACCTTTGGAAGAGCAGTCAGTTTTAACCACTGAGCCACATCTCTCCAGCCTAAGAAATCTGCTTTTTGTTTTGGTTTGGTTTGGTGTTTTTCGAGACAGGGTTTCTCTGTGTAGCCCTGGCTGTCCTGGAACTCATTCTGTAGACTAGGCTGGCCTTGAACTCAGAAATCCGCCTGCCTTTGCCTCCCAAGTGCTAGGATTAAAGGTGTGCGCCACCACTGCCCTGCAAGGAATCTGTTCTTAATGTACTAGTGACTATTGACCTCTGGGGGCCATGTGCGAGCTGACATCATTATCCCATGATTCCTTTATGGGGCCCCTATTCCTGGAAATATCTGGGATCCAGAAATGAAACAATTTGCTTAAGGTCAAAGGCCTGAACATGGCAGAGATGAGGGACTGAAGGCCACATCTATCCAATCCCTTTACCCCTCTCACTGCTTATTCGATGCCTGCCCTAACTGGGCACCAAGCACAACCGAGTCCAGCCCTCCCCTGCTCACAGTATCTCCTTAGCACCCAGCCCAGGCAGAGTTCATTAAAAGGTCTCAGGAAATGTTTCTTCAGTGACAGAAGACACACAGGCTAGAATCCGTGTGGATGCAACTGATGGACATCATCTGGAAGCTGCCAACTAGGGAGAAAGGGTCTGACTGACCCCTGGGTAACCCAGAAGCCCACAGACAGCACACAAAAGTCAGGAGCCTGGTGCTGAGCAACATGAAGGCTGGTGGCTGGCTGGCTGCATGCTCCACACTGCTGTCCTTCACAGGACTGGCGCCTTTCTCTTTCACACACATTCCATGTCACCAAGGCCATACAAATGGCATCTATAATGTTATGTCCTCAGAGTTCTATGATGAAGGCCAGGCATCCTCTCTCCCTTGGCTCCAGGATTCCACCGGCCTGTCTGCAGCACCAGAGTGCTGACTCTAGTGGGCCATGGGTTTGGGGAGATATGGTGTGTGGTTGACTCTAGTGCCACCATTTGTGTGGTGCCTGGATCAGATGGATCAGGTGCCCTTCTAGGGTCAGTAGTGAATGAGAAAACATTCATCCCCTGGGTAACCTGAACAGGCCATGATCTCACAAAGCTACACAGGTTTAGGCTTTCTGTTCAAATCAACTACTGTTAATTACAGGGAAGACAAAAATTCATACACATCCTAAAACTGAAGTAAAAATGTCCTAGCAACATAAGAGCTTGTACCATCGCAGAATACAGGAAGCTGAAGTGCTGCAGCCTAGGAACTCAGGACCAGCCTGGGTGACACACAGACTCTGACTTAGGAACTCAGGACCAGCCTGGGTGACACACAGACTCTGACTATATGCTATTCCCGTGGCCATCTATTCCCACAGTCAACCACTGAGGCTGTCCTCAACTCTGGAGTCTACTGGTTTCTACTTCAGAAGTCACCACGTCTTCCCCACAAGGTGAGGACAAGAGGACGGAGCACGGTGTAAGAACACAGGAACCAACAGTCTGTGATGTACCTTGTCTGCCAGGGTCTCCAGGGAAGGGTGTGACAGGTCCCTTACCTAGAAAAATGGCTTCTCCAGACACAGTGTGATTTCAACCAGTCATAGGACGTCTCTTGGGGACCAGGCAAGCTCTGTATTCCCCTCATTCTCGTGCTCGCATCTGATGATCACCTTCCTATCTCATCAGTGCTCCATAAGCAGGCAGCGAGGCTGGGAGGGCTGGAGCACTTTCTACCATAATATTTGCAGTGAGCCAGAAACAGTGAAGGAAGAGGGCTGAGAAGGGCCCCAGCAGCGGGCCAGAAGGAGGGCGAGCTGAGCACTGCCCACTCAGGCTCCCAACCAGGGTTTTCACACTGCCACCCTTCCTACACCAAGTCATCTGCGCTGCTGGGGGGGGGGGGGGNGGTGTGTGTGTGTGCTCTAGTTTATTTGGGTGTTGCTGTTGGGTAGGAGTTCTTTGTTGTCTCCTAGGTGGCAGAGGGTCCCTTGGACAACTGCAGGTCTCTAGACAGCTGTGAGAAGTTCAGGAGGCCAGACCAGGTACTCCCAACCTGGGAGTCAGAGAGAATGATGGAGGCTACCACAAGTTCAGTTTGTATCCACTGGAGTACGGACTGGAAGTAACTGGTTCTTTCCATGCACACTCCTCAGCTGGGCTGTGTAGTCAGTCCCCCCTCTTCAGTTCTGGGCACAGGTCCCTAAATGAAATATAGGCTGCATTCTGTAACTTTGCAGTCACTTTCTGGTACCATAAGAGTCTCATGGCAAAAGTTCAAAATGTAAGGCTTGACCCTGTTTATTTGAAAACTTGACCCAAATTCAACCCAAAGTTCACCGACCTTCTCCTTCTGTCCCCTCCCCCACCTGCCATCTATTTATAGCCTAGGAAGGGGGCGGGGATGCGGGAGGACCTGAGGAAAAGCTTCTGTCCTGAATTCACCAAGTCTCCAGCCCTGGTTTTTTGGCTCTTGCTGCAGGGGCTCCACGCCATCAGGGATTCACACAAGCAGGGATCTGGTCTCCTAAGGCTGCATTGGAGTTTGTCCTGGCTCCTCCAGCACCGAAGGCTAGCCCACTGTCCTTGCCTTTCCACTCATGGTGCAGGTTCCAATTCCTTCTCTGGACTGGGGTGGGCTCCCGCAGCTCCTGCCCCTTTGCCAGTCTCTGTGCTCCCTCACACAGTAACTTCTGGGGTAGATCTTGGTCTCCTGGCAAGACCACAGAGAATTAGATAGTGTATATGGACATCACCTCTCCTCAGCTGCCCAAGTCCACTGTCTGACAGGCTTCCGAAGCATCAGCAGCAGAAACAGAACAGTGCCCACGCTCAGTGAGACCCATGTGCCAGCTGCCTGCCTCGTCTTCCTTCCCACCATGAGGGAGGACTGAAGGAAGGACATGGACACACCACACCCTGCTTCCTGGAAGTTCTCTGTGACGGTCCATTGTAAGAGTCACCTTGACAGAATCTAGACACCCTGGGAGTCAGGACTCTGGGCATGTTGGAGGGGGGTGTTGGCTACACTAAATGAGCTGAGAAGACTCCCCTACTGTGGGTGGCACACTTCTTTTGCTGGGATCCTGGGGTGTATAAAGGAGAGAGTGAACTGCGCATGCAGCCAGAGTCCTCAGCTTCATGAGTATGGATGCCATGTGACCAGAGGCTTCAAGCTTTTGGCGGACTTGAACTGAGCCACAGTTGGTCAGCTGGGGCTATGCAGGACACAGTATTATGGCTTTGTTGTGACAAACATTGCATAGTCTCAGCTTTTCAGAGGCTCTGGTTAGCTTCTTCATTAACAAAGACTTTCTAAACAACGTGACACAAGCAGCACAGGCTTGCAGAGGGAGGGTGTGTTATACGGAGAAAGCAATGAGAATAAAGCAGAGATGCCTCTGACCCCAGCAGACTCCGACATTCCTAGGCTCCTTTTCTACACAGTGGGGATGAGAACCAGCACTCACACCAGAAGGAACAGAGCTTCCCTCCCACCTGACGCAGGTTACCATCAACTTCACGGCTGTTACTGACTGTAACTCACAGGCAGTCCCAGAGCTGAGGAAAGGGTCACCCTAATCATCAACTTGACTGGAATGGAATCTAGGAGTCACAGCTCTTGGAGTGTCTGAGGGAGTTTCCGGAGAGGAGACTGAGGAGGGAAGAAAGGAGACAAGCAGGAAGAGCCGAGCACCAGAGTCCACCTCTCTGCCTCCTGACTGGGATACGATGTGACCAGTCTCCTAACAGCCTGACTCCCACATGGCCTCCTGCCGTGAGGTGTCCTCTTAGCTCCCGCGTCTACTGCAGTCAAACACCATGGCCAAAGCCACTTGGGAGGAAAGGATTTATTTGGCTTATGCTTCCAGATTGATGTTCTTTGTCAAAAAAAGTCAGGACAGGAACTCAAACAGGGCGCTAACTGCTATAGGAGGCAGGGGCAGATGCAGAGGCCCCAGAGGGCGCTGCTTACCAGCTGGCTCAGGACACACTGCCCTGTCTGCGTTAGTCTTCAGTTGCACTGAAATCTGGACGAAGTAGGTTCTTTACCAGTGGAGGAATGGACTTGCTCACAAGGCAAAGGCAAGCTGGCAGAGAGCAAGCTTCCTGCTTCCACATCCTTGTGTAGGATGCTAGCAGAGGGGTGGCACAGGTTAGAGCTGTGTCTTTACCCAGCTCAAAACATCCAGATTAAAGGCATGTCTTCCTGTCCAGAATTCAAGTAGATCTTCCTACTTCAACTTAAGCAAAAATCCCTCACAGGTGTGCTTTCCACTTTTGGATTTTAGTTAATTCCACGTTTCAAGTCACAATTGGGTTGACAACCAAGAATAGCCATCAAATCTCTCAAACTGTGAGTCAAAATAAACTCCTCCTTCCTCGGTCTGCATCCGCCAGGTTTTATTGGAGCCATGAACAAAGAACAAGGAGTCTTAGTAAGGATGAGGGTCCAAACTCCTGCGGCGCAGTGTCCTCTGGGCTGCTCCCACTCATAATCAACATACACGCCACACGCCGATGAACAGATATTCTTAATTCCAGGATTATATTTAGCTGATACTTATTATTAGTGAGGTGTTCTGAACACAGATTTAAGTTGCTATAGTCCAGCAACCAAAAGAGAGCATGGATCTTTAAAAAAAAAAAAAATGAATCCACCCACCTATGGTCACTTGATTTTTGACAAGGGGGCTAAAACCATCCAGTGGAAAAAAGACAGCATTTTCAACAAATGGTGCTGGCACAACTGGCGGCTATCATGTAGAAGAATGAGAATAGATCC
>NC_034592.1:20494544-20518269 GCF_900095145.1 Mus pahari
AAAAAAAAAAAAAAAAAGGGAGAGACCCCCATGTATGGAGGTGGGGGTGGGGTGTAGTCACCATTCCTGAGGAGCAGCCTGCTAGCAGGAAACTGGTGGTCAGACGCCTGGCAGGACTGAATGAGCCGCATGGCAGTGTGAATGCTTTCTGACAGAGTGAAGTTCTCTGTGTGTTCTGAATCACGGGGCACAGAACAAGAGCAAAGTGGATCCTAGCCTAAGACATGGGCGTGGTAGGGTGGAGGCAAGAAGGCCTGGCTGGGCCAACAGTCAGCTATGAAAGGAACCTGAAACCAGCTTTGTCGGTCCTTCAAGCCTGTAGTGGGTGCTGGAGTGTGGGGGTGGTGGGGCTGGTGAGTGCTCCGACCACAGACCTCAGCCAGAGAGAAATGAGGCCCAAAATAGGCTGGAGCCTCTGGGCGTCAGTCAGTGGGGATTCACCCCTACCAGCAAGTCACAGCTCAAGCATTCTGTTTACCAAAGGCTTCTGCACACAGAGTAACGAGGGAAGGCCTGGGTTCTGTATAAAGGGGGGTGGGGAGGACCTCAAAGGGCGTATTTCAAGGTGTGGGAATCGTGTCTGAAATCTGCGCCAGAGCAGGCAGCTCAGGACCAGCCTGGCAGAGGAGAAGGGAAAGGATGCTATGGAGCTGCCTCTAAATGGTCTTATCACACTGGGGACACTTCTAGCCTGGCAGGTAACAAAGCAGGGGTCACACCTGCAGGAGTGCCGCCTCGGAGGGCATCTGAGATCCCGTGAGTGTGCAGACTCCATGCTCTTGCTAGAGCTTTGTGGTGGGAGGCACCACAGTCTGGGGATCATTGTCCCCAGGGCCACACCCAGCCACATTGCTCTTCTCTCTGCAGTGATGGGGCTGAGGGTAAGGCAGAGAGAAAGGAGGCTTTCCTGGGGTGCACTGGGTCCTTTTCTGCCTTCTTCCTAGAGCCCTGCAGCCACGGACTCCTTCCTGCCTTCTCTGTAGATCTATGGAGGGGATGGAGTCAATGTCACTGAAGCCCAGCCATAGTGAAGCATCTGGCAGGCACAAGTCCCCAATGGCCAGGCACTTTGTAAGTGGGTGCCCCTCACCCTGCCTTACAAAGGACATGGAAAGATGAAGAGGTGACAGGAAGGAGGGTGGACAGCTTGTCAATGGCAGAGCGTGGGTTCAAGAAGTTACACTCTCTACAGCACACTAGTCTGCAGGCAGGGTAATAAGACTATGAGGATAGCAAGGGAAAACATACATCACAGACACTTTAGCTACCCATCTTCCAGCACGTCGCTCACACGCCAGCCCTGCGCAACACAGGTGCCATGTCCACCCCCGATTTAGAAAGACAGAAATGGAGACTCGTGCGCTAAGCTATTTGCTCTGGGCAAGATGGGCCCAAGGTTCAAACCTGGCTCACTATGACTCTAGTACTCAACACTGTGCCACAAGACCCCTTATTTCTTTGCCCATCAGTGTACATTATGCTCTGGGCTGGACACTGGGCCCTTAAAGAGGTAACTAGTTGACCCACCTGAACTTCCCAGTGCAGGTGCTAGGAAAGGAAGTACACATGCCTACAGTCACAGCGCCCACTGCCACAGCTAATGTTCCACCCCTGCTTTAGAAGGTATTATTTGATTAATTGGCAAAAGTGGTTCCTGTGCACAGTCATTTTGTCCAGCTCCTTTTCTTTCCTAGTATGTACAAGGAAGATCACTGGAAATCAGGAACAAATGACAAAATCAGTCACATGAATCTTGGTTAACAGGCCAGATATCACCCTGTGTCTTACATGCTAGGTTTCCTCAGCTTAGAGTCAATGACATCAGAAGAGGGAAAGCCTGAGACCAGCTCCTAGGAGCTACTGGGAGAAACCAAGCTGCACTCTTCCTGTTTGGTGCTGGGCCAGTCTCTGTGCACAGGAAACCACCCTCAGCAGCAGGGCCAGGGCACTGCCTGGCCAGCCCTAGCTCATGGTGCTCCTCTGAACTCGCTGGAACTAAGTGTGAATTTTGGGTCACATCCCAGATCTACTGAGTCATAGCATCTGGGGTAGGCCCATCAAACTGTGTGCTCATGGCTCTCAGTGAAGTCTGAACCATTTGAGGAACACTAATCTTAAGCTCACTAAAGTCCTAAGCACAAAGCCACTGTGTGTGTCAGCTACACATCTCAACCTTGGCACGAACTCTGGGCATTAAAAGTATTCCTCTACTTGGGTATGGTGGCACACTCCTATAATCCCAGCACTAAGAAGGCTGAAGCAGAAAGCATACATTGTAAACCAACCAGGGTCACACAACATGTTCCAAAGCAACGTGAGCTACACAGGGCCCTGTCTCACGGGACAGCAACAATAAAAACAAGTGGCTATTCTACAGAAAGATAAACCAGGGAGTCACGAGTTGCCCCACATTACCTTGATGGAAACATCTTCCAGAATGTGGATTTTGGCTCTCCAGGGGCACAGATCTAAACTCTGGCTTGGTCACTACTGTCTGTATTATTTCACCTCCCACACCTCACTGAGCTAAGCCACCTCAGCAGGTACAATGGGAAACGATGGGGAGACCCTTTCCTGAAAGAGCCCATTCTACGGATGCAGTGAGCGCATCCATGTGGAAGGCCTCCCAGCAGGCCAGACCCACAGAGCACGGCACGGAATGCAGCCTTTATGGAAGAACAGAGATGCTCAGACGCTGTATCCCGGAGATCCCAGCACTGGAGCTCGGGGACCTCCCATAGGACAGCCCGCCAGACTAAGCTAGTGCCACGTAGGAAAAGCACTACCAGGTGGCTGGTACCTCAGCTGTTAAGAAGCAGCAAATGAGAAGCTGGCTGGGGGGCTGGGAAGAGAAGACATTGTTAGCTAGGGAGAGTAAGCATAGCAACAATAAACACAGCTGCCTGGGTTTATGGGGCTCCCCAAAGAGAGCTACACTAAAGCCAGTGTGCTCAACATGACTGAGTCACCGTTAGATCAGTAGGGCTGGCCAGCGAGCACATGCTCGCTGTGTGTGCTTGTGGCTCTGTGCAGAAAGCCTAACAAGAAGGGATGGGAACTGCAAAATACTAGACATTTAAAGAGACAACCTTGTCATCTTCTACTCAATTGGTTAATTATCCACAACAGTTTGCTCCTTGGGGTCCAGGAGCCAAGGCATCTCTGGCAAAAGCAGATAATCTAGAAGCTTCGGTGCAGGTCCTGTGACAATCACTCATGTGCAGACCTGGCTACCATGTGACCACTCTCACTCCAGGGAAGCCTACATTCTCAGGCTTTTTCTAGAAACCCTCATTTGTCTGCCCATCTCCCTCTGACGTCCCAGAAAGGTTAACAAGGTCAGTAGGCGCTGACTGTTCTTCATGACAAGGATTTTAGCAGTACCAGTAGGAGGGCTGTAGTGGCTCCCCCACCCCACCCATTACACTGTCCCCTGGAGGTCCTGCCTGTTCCAGATCAGGCTCCAGAAATGGCTATATTGTTTTCAAGTTTACATGGAATGGGGATGACTTTAATCAGATTTGGAAGTTTTCTGTGAGACTGTGATTGTGAGGAAATAAAACTCTAAGAGAGTCTTTACTTCCACTGGACCTCAGTTTCCCTGCAGGGATGGGCCAAGGCTCACACAAGGACAGAGGCTGGATTCCCGAGGTAAGCATTCCTGAACAATACTGTTCTGAGATCAAACGAAAGCCAGTCAATGGAGAGTCTCGGCAAACTGCCTTGTCACCAACCTCTGGCACGCAGATGACTCGCCACCAGCATGTGTTGACTAAATAACAAACATGCTTGATATCTGGGTGGTGTCCCACTCAAGAAAACCTGCTGCTTTGATTGTCCCCAGACAAGTGGATGGAGAAGTCAGGAATGAATTGGGTTGCATGTGAGCTGCTTCACACCAAGTGTGCAGCCCATTCTGGTGGCTAGATACACGTGTCTGGTCAGTTCTTATTAGACACTGCACCCTAGTTCTCTGAGGTGCCTGGATACCCTCAGTGGCACTGGACAAAGCTCCGCCATGGAGCCCCCTGCAGACCGTCTTCAGACTGTTCACTGGAGCCAGAAAACATACAGCTCTCTCTCTGTTGGACTCAGGGCAGCAAGTCACAGGACTGACATAGGCCTCCAGAAGGGGAGGGAGCAGCTGGCCTGTGTCAGCTGTTTTATTAGGTCTGGGTGGACGGAGGCTGCAGCATTCCACCAGCTTCCTGAAGCTTGGACACTCCTCTGAGCCTGCCTAAGCCCGGCTGGCCAGGAGAGGAGGGGCTATGCCTTCTCATCCCCAATCCCACTGAAGCCTCAGCTCCTAAAACTGCCACACTTTCGTTCACCTGCCAAGTCTTCAGTGTTAAAAAAAATGTGTCATGCTCTAGTAAGAAACAAAGGGTTTAAAAGAAGGAAAGAACAAAAGAAAGCAAGAAAGGAAGGAAGGAGGGAGGGAGGGAGGGAGGGAGGGAGGGAAGGAAGGAAGGAAGGGTAGCCAAACAAATACTTTGGAGAAACAAAGAGAGGTAAGTGCCAGGGGTGGTATCACACATCTTTAGGCCCAGCACCTGGGGGACAGAGGCAGGTAGATCTCTGAGTTCGAGGCCAGCCTGGTCTACAGGGTGAGTTCCAGGACAGCCAGGGCTATACAGAGAAACCCTGTCTTGAAAACAACAACAACAACAACAACAACAAAACAAATAAAACCCACAAAAACAGATCTGCTAATGGAACAGTTGCACACTTTCAGCTAAGAGATGCATCCCAATTTCAAAGATCTCAAAAAAGAAAAGGTGCCTTGGAGGTGAAGAAATGTAACCTGTTGTCAGGCCAATGTGCTCCTCCAGGCCATGCAGGCTCAATCTCAGCTCCACTGCTTCAGGGCCAAGGACCCCACTTAGCCAAGCCCCAGTCTGCTTATCAGTAAAATGGACCTAATCTACGTCCCTCTTTCTGGTTCAGAGTCAGAAGGAAAGGGTGGCTGGAGCTCACAGAATCACTGCAGAGTTGCCTGCCTTGTTGCTTTGCTCAGAGCCAAGGCTGCACAGGATGGTGGGAGAGCATCGTGGAAGAGCCCTGGTTACATCATGGGCTTGGAAACACAGAAAGAGAAGAGGGCAGTACTTACTTGGATGGAAGAATGACCTCACTTCTCCCATTAGGCTGCACCTCCTACAGGCTCCAGTAGCACCATAAGCTGGTGAGCAGTCAAGGTCTAAGCTATAACAAAACAAGCGCGCGAACCATCTCTGGAACGCACATCCTGATGCTCTAACGAGGCACAGGAACACTGCCCCGCTTCCACTGGGGGGAGGAGGGGAGGAAAGAGTTTATCTGGTTGATACCTCGGCATTACAGTCCATCATTAAATGATGTCCTAGTAGGAACCCAAGGCAGAGAACTGGAGGCAGGAACTGAAACAGAGGCCATGCCAGAATGCCGCTTCCTATGGTTCTCTCTGCCTTTGTTAAAAAGTGCCAGTCCCGCTTCCATTTCTTATGTTCAGGTGGTACTGTGAGGAAGACGACTCTGACCAAGAGCAGAGAGGCAGGCCCCGCCTGAGACGCACCACGTGACTACATTTACTCCGGGCACCTGCAGGGCCAGGAGGAGCCTAACGCTGCAGTGCTGGGGAGTACACTTGGAATGACTGTCAAGACGCCTCAGGAACAACACAGGTGCTGGATGAGCAGTCCACATAGGGAAGCCCCAAAACTGCTGCACAAATTCCCTTCCAAACATCCGTTTACCCTAAATCACACATGTCCCATGTGGGGAGACTCTTAGGGACCATCCATTAAAATCATAGCTGGAAGAGAGAAATTTCAGTAATTTGTTTTAAGGTAGAGTTTGGAGTTCAAGACCTACCAAAAGCTGCTTTGTTAACAAGGCTTTGAGACACCCCAAAGGTGACATCCTATATTAAGCCCACAAGATAGAGATAGGGAGAAAACCAAAATAAACCCTAAGATACTGGAGTGTTCTCACTACCAGCTATGACAAAACACACATTCTCACAGAAGATACAGTCTCTTCAACATGCCTCTCAGTGAACAGCTGCAGACACACAAAGAAGCAGGAAAATGAGACTCATGGTTATTAAAAAAAAAAGACCCTCTCCTGTCCCACCCCTGCCCCAAGTCAATAAACCCACACGCTGGACTTGGAAATAGCTATTATATCCAAGAGTTTCAGAAATGAAGGCCAGAACCCAGACACTCTCAGAAGAAATCTAGTAATCACACAGCGACTGCAGCAGCAGGTGCCCCTGCCGGCTTCTAGGGACTCCTGAACACAGGTGTGGTGTCAGACAAACACCACAGTTGGCAAGGTTAGAGCACTGCTGGGCAGAGAGGCCCTTACGAACTGGCGGGGTAGTGGCTGACCACACTCTCCCATGTAAGGAGCAGAAGCTTTGCTTGCCTGGTCCAGACAAGGCAAGAGATCTTTTGTGATGTGGAGAAAATGTGGTTTCATTCCCCCAAGGGGAGATGCGGGTGTGCAAGGCTGGAGCATCATGCCCCCCCTCACAGAGCTCAGCGCTGTCCCTACAGGTGTGACAGGCCAGAGCATCCTGAACTGCTGGGCCCTGAGGCTACCTGGACTGCCCTCTTCTGGAGACCAGCTGACTCCTGCTCTGACCCTCAGCGTGGGCTTGACCTCGACTTTCTCCACATCTGATTCGGAAAACACTGTTTACTCTCCCATCTCCTTCCAGCAGCTGCTGTGATCTCTGGTTCTGATCTGGTTTTTGTTTGTTTGTTTTCTCTCAAATTCCTGTAAAATTATCCTCTAGGATTTTTAAACTTTTGATTCTTTGTGAATTTCATATAATGCACCCCCCAGTCCCTCTCATCTCTCCGACCTCTCATGTCTCGACCCTTCACCCTGGCATCCTCCCCCCAAAATCACACACACACAACCACCACCACCTCTCCGACCTCTCATGTCTCGACCCTTCACCCTGGCATCCTCCCCCCAAAATCACACACACACAACCACCACCAACAACAAAAACAACAGCAACAAATAATGCATAGAAAACATCTCATCGTGGAAGCTGTGGTGTGTCACTGTATATCCCTCTGTCCACACATCTTCACTTGCAAATGTTCACTGCAGTGAGTCATTGGTCTGGTTCGAGTTCTCTGGCATCTGTGACAGCATCAATATTGGATCCTTACTGGACACCTCCTATTTATCCTGTCGTTGCCCTGTGTCATGGAGATCCTGCAGCTTTGGATCAGCAGGACCAGCCCTTTCATGCACTCCACCTCTTTGCAGACGATATAGATTTTGTGGTGGGCCAATTCAGAGCCCTGGATCTGGATGGGCCTGGGTTGTGGCTGGGCTGGTCAGCCCACCAGTTCTCCCCTTATCTGTGCCACCAAGGCTAGCTCTCCAGTGCTGCTCTGGCTAAGCCACCCAATGCTGCCATCAGGCAGGGTCAGCACTGCTGCTCTTATGCCCCTGGGGCTGACTCACCCACAGTCACGCCTCCAGAGCCAGTTACACTGTGCTGCCCAGTCAAGGTGTGGGGTCCACCCTCCCGAGTGCTGCACCTCCAACTCAGGCTAGCTCACAGTGGCAGAGTACTGAGCAGCAGGGCCAGCTCTGCCTGCTCACATGCTTCAGCCAGCTCCCTGCCCCACCATCAAGGCACAGGGCCTGCTCTCCCACACTATATCCAACAAGAGGGCAGGGCCAGCCCTCCACTCCCAGGACCCAGAGCCCAGCTCTTTCCACTAGCATCCTCATGGCAGACCAATGATTGACCAAATCTCCTATGCTTTTAGCCTCAGGGCTGGCTCATCTGTGCCCCCTCCTCCAACCAGAGTCTGCTGTAGGGTCCAGGCAAAGTGCAGGGTTCACTTTTCCAAGCACTGCAGCTAGTGAAGGGCAGGGCCAGCTCTCCCCAGCTCATGACCCTGTGGGCAGCTTTCCCAACTGCCAGAAGTGGAGGGGGGTGGGGGTAAGGGAGCACCAGCTCCATGCCAGCAGATGAGTGGTGGGGCCAGCTGCACTGTGCTGCCTGGATGAGGTACATGGCCTGCAGGTAAGAGATGGGGCCAGCTCTTCACAGTGCCACATTCAGTGAGGGGCGGGGCCAGTTATGCACAGCCCTTGGACATCCACATGGTCCCGGCTGCCCCGACCAGGGACACCCCCATGGTCTCTAGTGATAATGTGAGCCATGCACATAGACACTGACCACTGCCTCTGCATAGTCGTGCACTCAGACGTGGTCCTCAGAGGCAGCTTGGGCTGGACATCACCGTGGCCCCAGATGGAGGAGCTGGTCATTCACAGCAGGCTCTTCCTGTCTACCCTGAGTCTCCAGGTCCACCTCTCTCCATAACGCTCAAGCTGCTCCACTTCTTTCTCTCTCCCGTCTGACCACCACATATGTGCACACTGTGGTGGCTTCTGTTGCAGGATGGCCACATGGCTGGTGGGTCCCTGGGTGACATCTTCTGTTAGTGCTTTGTGGCATAGCAACAGTGGGTATCTATGTCCTGCCTGTGATGTGCACTAAGGGGGAGGCCTGTGGGTGGCACGGTGGTCCATAGGTCTCTGTCCGACTTCCTCCTCCTCCCCTGCACTGTCTGGATTTGATTTGATTTTTATGAATCCTAGGCATAAGGCAGCTTTGGCCACCAAGCCAGGCATCAAGCTAGGATGAACAAAGGACCGCCACCTGCTCTGGCCCTGACTGACGTAAGAGCAACACCACCACCAAGGGGTCTCTCTGCCACTGACAGGGGTTTATCCTCTAGTTTTTGTTTGCTTGTTTTAAATCTAACTGGTTGTGGTAGTGTACACCCTCAACACCATTACCAGGGAAGCAGAGGCAGGAAGATCTCTGTGAGTTTGAGGCCAACCTGGGCTACTCAAGAGTTTCTAGTGGCTTGAGCTAAACAGCCAGAATCTGCCTCTTAAATAAATTCAAGTGAAATAGAATGAATAGTACAATACTTCACAAAGGTTTCCCTTGAAATGAATAGACTGATACAGAAAGGAAAGATCAGCACAGTGGAACCAGAGAAAAGATCTAAACTGCACAGGGAGGAGGCATACACAGACAGAGTCTCGTGACCGCAGTGTGCAGATAGGGCTGAGAGAGGAGGGGAAATGCTGCATGAGAACGTTTAAGAGTTAAAGCCGCTCCTAAATGTAGGGAGAGAGAAAAGCAGTCACTGGCCCAAGAGCCTCAGTGACCACCACAAGGAGCCAGTGCAAAGGAGATCACTTAATCACATCACAGTCAAACTCCAAGAAGCCAGAGAAGAGAAAAACTTCAAAAAACACAGAGGAGGAAATGAGGCTGTAGCCAAATGTAGCCTCTGCCTGCAGTCTCAACACTCGGGCTGAGGCAAAGGGGTCTTCAGATCCAAGCCAGCCTGGACTACACAGGGAGACCCTGTCTGAAACAACAAACAAGGCTGGAGGGGTGGCTCGGCAGAGCACTTGCCTAGCATGCAAAAAGCATGGGTTTCATCCCGAGCACCATGTGAACCAGGTAGAGCAATGCGCGCCTGTGAATTCCAGCACTCAGGAGGTAGGAGATGGGAAAATGGGAAGTTCAAGGTCATCCTGGGCTACACGGATAGTTCAGTCATTTTAGAATACAAGAGACCCTGTATCAAAACCAAAAGCAGAAGAGGAGACATCTGTCTACCAGGTACTGACTGCCCAGTTACGGAGGCAGCAGTAATATTACAGCCAGCATTCACAGGTTGTACGGAGCCAGAATGTCATAAACTAATGTGTTATACAGCTCATTTAATATTTTAAAAATGTTTTTCTTTTATGTGCACGAGTGTTTTGCCTCTATGTGTGTCTGTGTTCCACTGTGTGCCTGACACCCAGGGAGACCAGAAGAAAGTGCTGGATCCCTGGCTCTTACATTACAGGTGGTTGTGGGCATCATGTGGGTATTGAGAATCATACCCAGCTCTTCTAGAGGGGCAGCTAGCACTCTAACAGCTGAGCCATCTCTTCAGCCCCTTATCTATTTCCATAATAGCTCTCTGAGGTCGATCCTCATGCTACCCCCATTTTTTGGACAAGGTAAAGCAAGGTTCAGAGGTTCAGAGCAGGAAAAGTAGAAATAGACTCTGAAGCTTGAGTTCCCAAGCAGGGCACCTGACTGTCTTGGGCCATCGAAAGGCAAGGGTTGTGCGAAGGTGGGTGGGACAAGGCCACTCTGGTGGGTTTGACATTGTTGGAGCTTGGGATTATGCAAACAGCAGTGCCACGGTAACCCACCGGTTATATTATGCATGAGCTACACCGGTCTCCAGAGGACGTGGTAGTCCTGGAGACTCCTTTCGCCATCAAGTAAGCCCTATGGCCTACCACCTGTCTTTCTCACCAAATGGCTCAAGCACAGCCTCCAGCTTCAGATGCCCAGCCCGTGGCTCCAGCAGCAGATTCCTCAACACTGGCCTTTTACTGAGACACCACCAGCCATGCACTGCTAAAAGCCTGTTACTACATCCTTGGGACTTAATCCCACCTCTCTAATAGAGCCTCATCTTTCTCTCCTCAACCAAAACATTCTCTCAGCTCCACTGAAAGAACACAGCATGGCTGGGCATGGTGGTGTGTGTCTGTAATTCCACCACTAAGGAGGAGGGTTTTGAGTTTGAGGCCAGCCAATGTAATAGTATCCAGACTCAAACAAAAGAGCACCATGTAGGGGCTGGTGAGATGGCTCAGTGGGTAAGAGCACCCCACTGCTCTTCCAAAGGTGCAGAGTTCAAATCCCAGCAACCACATGGTGGCTNACAACCATCCTTAACGAGATCTGACTCCCTCTTCTGGGGCCTCTGAGGACAACTACAGTGTACTTACATATAATAAATAAATAAATTTAAAAAAAAAAAAAAAAAAGAGCACCATGTAACTGTTCCTGCCCCAGTATCTTCTCCAGTTACTTCTGTGGTCTAACAAATGACATCAAAACTTAGTAGTCTCTAACTATTCCATTAAGCTGTGAGCCAGGAATTCAGATGTGCCACAGTGGAACGGTCTCTCTCTCTCTCCTTCAGAGCCAGGACCCTGACAGGGGGACTGTATGGTTGAGAGTAAAGTACAGGTGAGGTAATTCGGTAGGTAGAGGCTAGAATCATCTGGAGGCGACGTTCCATACATGCCAGTGGAGGCAGTATTATCTACCATGTGCTATGAACCCTGAATTTCTCAGGCTCTGGCTTGCTCAAGGCTCTGTGAGATGGTGTCTCAGAGGACAGAGCAGATGTCACCTGACCTTTAACTAACCACCTGTTCTCTGGCCTTGGACATCAGGTTCCTTCATTTCATGCTACTGGTGTTACCAGTATAAATTGGTACCACACACAGACTTGTAAGGATGGAGAACGGATACTACCTCTCAGTGGGAGGAGTGTCAGAATCTCCTGGTAATCTGGGGGATGGTGGGACTATCTTTGAAGAAGCAAGTATAGCATCTTTACCTATTCCACCTAGCCCTGACTATCTGATAGCCCGCCTCTACCTGATTGCCTATTGAGTCTGAGCCATCCTATGGGACTGGGCTTAGAGACTCCATCCGGCAGCATCTGCATAAATACATCCTAGAAGTGAGAGGAAGATAAGCGAGAGGGGGCAGCCTCTCAATGTGCTGTGACCGCGCTGCAGAATATGGTAACTCACCTGCCAAATATGTGGTGTTCCGCCACAGGACCTGGGCCAGGTCCTAGGCAGAAAGCAGGGCAGGTGTTTTTCACCCCCTGGTAGAAATTTCACCCCTGGTAGAAAAAGACTTCCTGCCCAGCCCAGATCAGTTCTCTGGCTAATGGTATCCCTTAAGGTCTGTAGTGTCTTCTAGGAACAGAAGAAATTGACAGAAAGGGGAAGGGGCTAGGTAGGCCGAGGAGAAGCAGAAAAAATAATTTGTTTCCTGAACAAAAGGTGGCAGTCTTGGGAGAGGGAGCCACAGTGGGTCTATCTCCTTAGAGACCAGGAACATGTCCCATGTTACCTTGCTGTAAGAGAGGGCCACTAAAGTTTCCTCCTAGTTTGTACCGAAATGTTACCACCACCACTAACACTTTTCAAAGAAGAGTCATCACTAATATCAAGCAGTGGGTGGGCCTGTGCATGGGACTTGGGGTCTCCCCCTCTCTGCACCCCTGCAGGATGCCAGTGGCCTTCCACTGCCAGCTCAACAGACCTGATGCATCTGAAGGATGTGGCCTAAGCACCAAGGTCACCTGTCCTTCTCTACGCAGAGCCACCAGTCTTAGCCCTCCACTCTCTCGACCATTCATAGCTGACAGCTCCTGGGGACTCTACCTTGTGTTCCCTGAACAGTCGTCGCCCAAGTCACAGCTGAAAACTGAGCTGAGAACTGAGGCAGGGTCACATAGCAGGGGCTTGGGATTCCAGTCCAGCCCACCTGTCTACCCAGCACACAGTCCTTGACCCTGTAACCAGACCTTCCCATGTGACCTTGGTGAACCTGGCAGTGTTGTTATGCTGTAGGGAAGGAAGCTCATGACAGGTGACTCAGGGAGTGGCAAACAGTCTTCCTCTAGTTTGGTCCCCAACCCAGCCACGGTACTTTCACTGTCCTATTCTGCCGCCACATGCTAGCCTTCTGCAGGGATGAAGTGATTTGGAAAGAAGAGTATGAGAAGGGTGCTGAGTGCTTAGTAGGGCAACCCACAGAAAGAGTGTGTTGGGCTCCCTGGCCTCCCAAGCAGCCGCTTGCAGCTGCTCAAGCCCATTACCCGAGTCCAGTAGAAGCACTTTGCCTACACAGGGCACCCCAGTAACGTCAGCCATCAGGGAGTGGAGCAGGATGGTGATCCAGGAGCAGAGCTGGCCAGCCTTCCTGTGCCAAAGAAGGAGGGGGCCCCGCCCAGGCCGCCAAAGCAGGCAGGAGGGGCTGGGCCAGCTGGGGCTGGAGCTAGTGTGACATCACCAGGCGGCCCGCCCCTGTCTGGAGCTGAGGGGAGGCCCAGAGCTTTTCTGGGGCCTGGGGGATCCTCTTGCACTGGTGGGCGGAGAGAAGTGCCTGCAGCCAACCAGGGTCAGGCTGCGCTCACAGTTTCCTCTGGCGGCATGTAAAGGCTCCACAAAGGACCTGGGGAGTTCAACTGAGGCTGCTGCTGTCGGCCTGGGGATGGACCCCAAGCCTTGAGTAGTGCTGTTGGACCCAGGACCTGCAAGAAGCATGCACTAAGGCGGCTGCGGACCACACTGTGAGGGAGAGCAGGTTGGGAGCAGCCCCAGTGACACCAGAGCCAGCCTCATCCCTAGGAGCTCCTGAGAGCATAGACTGCTGCCGGCTGAGGCCATTGAGACAGGGCTGCTCGGCGGCTGCCGGTCCAGCCTGAGACTCGGGACCTCTCCTGGAGGCCACGGCCAGCCTGTGCTGCTGATGGCACCGGGAGGCATGTGAAGCACTGCTCCAGAGCCAAGCAGGAGAGAAGAGGTAAGAGGCCACTTCTCAACTCCAACAGCCAGGGCAAGAGGGGCTTGAGACGGGCAACCCTCCAGCTTCCGTGTACAGCTGGACCCCACAAGGGTCAAACCTTGCTTTTGCTCAGAGCCAAATCAAGCATCTGACCAGGCAGAGGACTGTGAATATTTGGGCAGGGTGGTGTAGAGGCACAAGCACACTGGGCTGGCATGTTGAGGACTTCATCGGTGAGCCCTGCTCACCTCTCTCAGACAAAGAGCCTCTGGGGTGAGCTGGTGCAGCCGCTGGACACAGGCTCATAGCGGGTGTGTGCGTGTACGTAGGTGCGTATTTGAAAGGGCAGCGGGCTGAGAGCCGCAGGGCAGTGTAGGACTGGGCAAGCTGTGTTCAAGCTTGGGACTCCTGCACACCCAGCCAGCTAGAGAATATGCTAGGGCAGAAGCAGCTGTAATGCGGACCTGAGGCAGTGGGGCCTCCGTTCAGAAAGTGCCCTGGGCCGGGCAGCCAGCATGCCAGGAGCAGAGGCGTCCTGTGCGGGACAGAACATGTCACCCACAAGTTTCTGTCGGTAGGACTGGGGCAAAGTGCTGCCCTGACTTCCCTGTGCGCCCGAGGATACTGTATATGGACCCCAGGTCTCCAGCCAGCAGGATGTGGCTGAGAAACTGGAGGACATGCTTTCTGAGCAGCCTAGTGAGGGGACACAGCAGGCGCCACATACGGAGTCAGTCCCTTGAAAGCAAGCACTTCGGCATGCGATAATATTTCCAAACAGAAATTCTCTGCTGATCCCTCCCCTCTCCCTGTGACATCTGTGTCACAGGTCAGCTATTGCCTCCGCTGTGGGATTAGGAGAGTTCCCGGAGGCCAGTGTTGTTACTCAGAAAAAGATCCCTTTGAGGAAGACTGAGAACACAAGTTCCAAAGCTAGCTCAGTGCTCTCCACATGGGTTCTTCTGAGTACATGCCTAGTATGGCAGGCAGCGATTACGAGCTGGCTCCTCGGCTGAGCTCTGTTAAGTGGCAGATCACAGCTTTTCTAAACCTCAGTTTCCCGATGTGTGAAAAAGAGGGCTGATAGCCCAGCCCAGCAACAGCAGAGCAGACACCTGCTGCAACCCCACAACACACAACTAACTACCTCCATCTCCCAAATGAGGAAGCCTATCATGTGACTTCAGGGCCACTTCAAGTCACACATCACTGCTCTCCAGGGGTGGCACATGAGACCTTAGTTCAGAGTCTCTAAAAACCTGGCTACCAGTTATTAGAGCCCAACCATCTGAATGCCTAGAGGGGAACAGGTACCCCAGTTCTTTCCTTGGCCTGGATACATTCTCTAAAGCAGGGGTTCTTAACCTGTGGGTTGCACCCACATCAGATATCCTATATATCAGATATTTGCATTATAATTCATAACAATAGCAAAATTACAGTTAAGAAGTAGCAATGAAATAGCTTTATGGTTGGGGGGTCAGTCACCACAACATAAGGAACTGTATTAAAGAGTATTAAAATAACTTTATTTTATATTTTATTTATCATATATATTATTCATATATTTATATTTTAAATATAAAATAATAAAAGGGTATTAAAATGTATTAAAGATGCTTTGCATCTCAGACTGGGCTTGGGCCACCTGTAGCATTTTTACATCCAACTATTTACACTATTAAAAAACACAACTAGACCAACACTTCTAACACCACTCTCCCAGGCAGGATGCTATCCTGCATCACCCTTGGGTGATACTGATCTGCCTACTGGCATCCCTGTCAGAGCCACAAGGATAGGAAAATGGAGCTTCCTTGGTCCCACAAGAGGACCACCGGCTGCACCTGTCTTCAAATTACAGAGGGACAAGCAGAGAACAGACTCCAGCAAGCCTGGTCATGGTGACCACTGCCACATACCACCAGTGTACCTGAGCCCAGGGACAGAGTTCCTGAGTCCCTGGAGGCTTTGGAAAGTGGCTGTGAAGTGCATGCTTCTGCAAAGGTTCTGACTAACTTTGTGAATCTGGCTAAGACATACAGATTACCGCTGGGCAAGGGGAACACAGCGGAAAGAGATAGGTGGAGAGCGTGTATGAGTCTAGAGACTCTTGCCCAGCATGGCTGTGGGCCACTGGGCTTAGTGAGCAAGCACTCTATCTTACTCCACCCTTACTCCCACCCTAGAAAAGGGGTTCCTGTTTCAGATAAAGAATAAAGAAAGTTAACTTGCCTAAGCTAACAGCTATGTGATCCATGGCATTTGAACCTAGCACCGTCGTTCCAAAGCCCACTCCCGCTTCTATTGTACTCCACTACTCCACATGGTATCCTGACCTCTCTGTCCTGATGCCGCCCTATGGCCGTCCCTGGCTGTCAAGTCTGCTTTTGCTGACCTTAATCCCTCCGAGAACAGTGTGCTTCCCTGGCGTCCCTGCTGCCTTCTCTGCGGGGCCCGTATCTGCAGCGTGGGGAGCAGAGCTGCACGGCCCACACTGTCCTGGCCCTGCATGTGGAGGGCAGAGCCTGGGGTTCATCCACCTGACAGGATAGGCGTGCTGGCAGGCATTCCCATCACTGCCAGGGGGAATCCTGTGAGGCTGTGTGGGAATTCAGCATCTACCCTGGGCCACACCTAACAGCCCCTGAGGTAGCACAAACATCTGAAACAAACACAGCAGACAGCCGGGAAGGGAGCCTTTAGCCTCTCACTGAAGCACAGCCTACTTTATCTGGAAGGTTCTCATCTTAGGTGCACACCATAGAACAGTTGTGCAGAACCTAAGTGCACAACAGAGACAGGCAGACTGTAAACAATCCCACAAACACCCAGCAGATGGCGTGAGTCATAAGAGGTGGCCCTGGGAGCTGATACAGAAGTGGAAACTGAGACTCAGGAACACAGTATCTCTCATGGCCTCTCCATCAGTGGCCCACAAAGGAGGAACCCCAGCTTTAAGCTATCCCTTCAGCCCAGCTCACAGTCTTCTACAGCCATGCAGTAGACATCTCTGTAAAGAACTGGTGGATGAGAAGTGAATCTTTCTTATAAACTTATGGAAAACACCAAAGAGGTTACTTAAGCTCGGGCAGCTTGGAGTTTATGGTGACAGACAGTACACATAAGAATCCTTATTTGGGGGAAGTTTCTGTGGCCAAGCTGTATCCTGCTCCTAACAGGAGCAGGGGGTAGGGGTAGGGTGAGGGTGTTACAGCATCCGGTTCCATGTATACATTGCAGTGAGACACATTCAGATCACAGGAATACTAAGATGCTGGGTGTGGAGCCAGGCCTCTGACAATTGAGCCATTGTACAGGTCCATTCCCTGGTGAAACCAGCCTGTCTTGAGGCCAGCAGCCCTAGAGACTTGGCCTCTGTCACTCGGTTCCCAAACAGGCAGATGGAGACCACCAAAGAAATGCCCAGAAGGAAGTCTTATCTTCATCTCCCAAAGATTCCCAGTTTCCAGAAGGCCTAAGCCTGCCAGGGGGTGGATCCTACTCCAGTCTCTGCCATGGAAGGTTGGACTGCTGAATAACTCTCCAGCATCCACCCTAGACAGCAGAGGAGATCTGCAGGGTGGATGAGTCCATGAGCAATGAGACAAACTTCAGGCACTTCCCCTCCCCCTAGATCCACCACTGCTAGTCCCCATCCTGGTTGGGTCCTGGGGTGGGCCCCTTAGCTGTCCTGACTTAGGAATGCCCACTGCTGAGGCCCCTGGAGCACAGGGTCCTCGCTTCTTTTTCCCTGCTCTGTCTCTTACGAGTAGCCAGGAGAATAAGGGGAACAAATGTAGTCCTTGGCATCTAGTTGCCGAGGTGCTGCACTAGCAGATGGCCATTCTGAGGTGACTCTAAGAAGCTCACACCCTGGGATGGCCAGCCAGTACAGTCTGAGCTCTGGATGCTGGGTGGACATAACTGTTCTTGCAAGCTGGCATAGAGAGGAGACTTCTTCACAGAGAGGTGGCCTTAAGAGTTCACCTTAGAAAGGAAGACAGATGCATACCAGGTAGAATTGTGGGAAAAGGCTCTCCAGGCAGAAAGCATGTGAAGGTAAGATGCATGTAAGGATGCTGTGCATGTAAGGATGGGTAAGATGCATGTAAGGATGCTGACTTAGTGCCATGTGAATGCCATGTAGTCCTGGTAGTGCATATGGAGTGAATTATAGAGTAGTGTATTGGCCTAGCACACCAAATGACCTGGGTTTAATTGCCTAACACCCACTAAAATAGGCACTGGCACACAGGGCCTGACATCTCAGCAGGAGGGTCAGGAGTCTCAGGGGCACACCATACCAGCCTTGGCCAGTCCCTGGTCTACTTGGACTACAAAAGACTCTGTCTCATACCCACCCAGATGCAGTGGGTAAGGAAGCCAGCTCAGAGCCCAACCCTACCATCTGGCAGCCCTGGTCCTGGCCCTTGTCTTTGTCCCTTGGCTCCATCTGTTCATCTCTGAAATGGGGATGAATGTGTAGGAGGCACCTCTGTTGGCTGAGGTGACCTTTTGTGTCAGCTATTCAACTGGGCTCAGGAGAGACGCTCCGGGCAATGCCCAGGTTTTCCAGGAAGCTGCCTGGGGCAGTGGTGTGTAGCCAGCGGCAGACACCTCCCACCCTGGCCCCCAATCCAGGGCTCCAGTGCACACTAGGCACCACAGGAAATGCAGCAGCCAACTCAGAAGCTGGACTCTCAAATGGCTTCTCCAGATACTCCCTGACTCTCTTCTGCTCTCCATGACTCCTGGCACAGAGGGTTCCGTGTGAGGACTTTGGGGGAATCTCAAAATGGTTCCCTAATAATGCAGCAAGAAGAAGTAACAGCAGTATCCTCATCCCCCTGGCATGGGCACCCAGCTCCCCAGCCTAACCACATCCCCTATGATCTCACGGTGTGACCACAGTCCGCCTCCACACATTCAGCCTTCCCTGGAAGCCAACGGCTCACCCGTGGCATGTGCACGAGAGCCCGGGACTTCAGGCTTGCCCCACCCCATCTCCATCACTCCTGCAAGTACAGTTGGAAGATTCGAACCTACTCTCTCTGCTTCTCTGGTCTGTGCCTCTGCCCAAGTCACCCACAACAGGGCTGACCCCAGAATGAAGCCAGACTGGTAGAAGGGAAGGTTAAGTCAGCGGGGGATGGATGGAAGGCTGCATGGAGAGGGACTTATGTAAAGTCTGACAATTGCTAAGCTGAGAAGTGAGGAGGAGCTGGCTGCAACTCGCTGGGGCCCTCATGGTCTCTCATGAGGGATGACTCACAGGATCCTGGGTTGAGAAGGGTGGCAGTTGGAGACTGGTTACTCCCACCCTGGCCTCCAGGCTTGGGGTGAATCACGGAGGACAAATGATACACAGTTCCTTTTCCAAGCTGCCCAAGGTGAGTCTACCACTGTTTGTCTGCGATGCCCATTCTGGGGTCGCTCCACTCACAGGATGAAGAAGCTCTTTCTAACATCCAACAAGACTCACCCTTGTACTGACTTGAAAGTCAGGTCTGCTCAACAGTAAGAAGCAACTGCATCCTGGCCATTAGACAAACAAACAAACAGGAGTCTTTATTCATAGTGGTGGAGAGGTGACCTTGGAGTGAGGGCATGGGGCTGGCACTGATCATCAAACATGGTTCTGATGTTTACTCCAGGAGACCTAACACCTTGGAGTCTGGCTTTCCTCGCTGCTCAGCTCAGGTGTGAGCTGCATCCTACATCAGGCGTCAATACTGTGTTTCCTGAGTGCTAGTAATACTAATCGGAGAGTGCCCAGTACCTGGAGCCATCTATGCTCAGAGCTGTGAAAGCCAACAAGACAGAGTGTAGGGGTACACACATATGCCACAAAGCAGACAGCCAGTGCTCACACTCCTGCTGCCACATTCCCACCTGATGGTTCTGTTCAGAAACTTACTCTGCAGCAGGTTCCTTCCCCATCCTGGGTCAGCGGCGGCTTGGAAACCACTCTGCAGGTATGCTGGGTCTTCCTGCAGCTTTTACAGTAATAACCATTTGCTGCTGCTTAAGTTTTTGCTGGGCTCTCTGGTGTCCTGATCTTGGACTTGCCATCTCCATTCATGCTCTGACTCTTCAGACTCACTCAAGCACAGAAGCTGGAGGGGAGGGCCAGCCAAACACACATGGGCCTTGTGGCCTTGGCAAAGGTCACTTCTTAGATCTCCAGCACGGCTGGGATGCCTCAAGTTTGTGCTCGCAGCTGGCAGGGAAGTGCTAGCTGGGGTGGAGAACAGTACTCTTCCAGAAGAGTACAACCTGCACTGACCAGGAGAGCCCCCAACAGCCAATTCTGCAGACCCCAAGAGCACCCCTAGCCTCCTCCTGCCTAGAGGATCAGAAGGCTTGTCTTAGAGTTTCCTGTCACACTGCTTTCACAGCAGACCTACTTTGGTGTTTCTGTGTACAGGCTGCCTGCTTCTGCTACTTCGCAGTTTCATGACTTAAGCCAACAAGTGATGGTCTTCAGTCTCAACAGTAACCCCCCCACACACACACACACCCCACACCCACACCTTTAGTCTTCAATGCACCTTTGTGGTAACTAGATAGATGTAATGGGCTGGGGAGACACATGGCTCAGCAGGCAGAGTGCCTGGCTAGTTCTCAATCCTCAGCACTGCATAAATGGGGGTGATAAGAACACAAGCCTCAGACCCAGCACTGGGGAACTGGAGGCAGGGCTCATCCTCAGCTTCACAGGGAAGAGCTGGCCTGAGACACATGCGACCCTATTTAAGGAAAAAGGCAAGAATACTAGAAATACATAAGCCCACAAAGACCGTGAGCGTGCGAGCTCACCACCAAAGTCCCTCAGCATCTCAGCAGTCACACAGACTAACTGCCCTGCAGGTAGTGGCCGCAGAGGATGCAGGTGTGGGCCGCCAGCACCTGGCTACATGGCTGTCCTGAAGCCATGGGCCTTTCCCAATGGGCTACTGGGAAGATTTAGTGACATGGTACAGACAAACTGCTTGCTTCCTAGAACTGGCTGGCTGCAGCTTTTTGTATTATTTGAACCTTTCTCATTTAGTCCCAATCTTTGATAAGAACTCAGAAGCATATCCCAGGCCAGCAGCCTCTGCCACTGGGCAGGAGTCAGCTCTGTATCACCAAAATGATGCTTCATCCCACGAAGTAGCCCAATGCTCAGGCTACAGTGCTGTGATGGCCGGAGGGGTGCAGACGCGCAGTGTGTGGCCCCATCACACAGGCCAAATGGGGACACTCAGACAGCCCACAGGAGGCTGGGTGAGACCCAAGCCCAGGGAGTCCTCCCCATGTGCAAAGGCTGTCCTGCCACGTGCTTACTGCAGCCTTGCTGTTAGAGAGAGGGAAGCCCGGCACAATGGAAACTCCTCACCACACAATGTGGAAAAGCGATTCCGATCGGTGTTTTTATTTTAATTTCTAAGCCAAGGAAAACAGTTGGGTTTGCTTTTCTTTGTTGGTCATGGGGAGAAAGCAAGGAGGGGCACTTTGCCTAGAGTTGAGCTAGTCTCCAGCCTAAAACGGCTGGAATGCTGGGGGGTTACTTCTCCTGGGATGCAATTAGCTGAATAAATATCAAGAGAGCAAAAGTAAACAGACTCATTACTGCCCATTCAGAACTGCCAAACTAGCAGAAGATGGTTTAGACTCCTTAGGGAAAACATAGCCTCCTTGCTATGGAGGCTGAGGGACGCATCAGACCATGGCCCTGGTTGAGCCCCTTGATGGTCTAGCTTGGACTTTACCTGCTGCATGTCCCCAGACAGCACACCCTGTCTGCCTGCATGCCAGGTGTCTCCCTTCACTGGTCACTAACACTGCTGACTTACTAGAGTGAGGATGTCAGCCTCCACAGGGGACTCGGTTCCTTGAATTCCTTTTTGTAAGGGACCGGACTCCAAATTACCCCACCAAGCTTAGGCCCATGCTGATGTAACCGGAAGCCCAGAGACTGCCAGGACACTTGGTGACCTGCATCTTTCTGGGCTTTCACATCCTCACCTTTAAGTCGGGTACAACACAAATCCTAGACTCTGAGCCTCGGAGGGGTCAGAACGTGTGTGAGCATCACATGTCAAGTTTGGTTTGCTTTTTAGTCTAATGATGACAAACTATGTTCTTCCAGGAAAAGGGGTTCAGTGACCATGTCCCCAGCCCAGGGTCAGAACTTGGTCTGAGCAGCTTTGTGACTGGACCTAGGTTCTCTATGAAGTGGGCCATTAGTGGCCTTTCCTCCAAGAGGACAATGGCGTCCTACCTACTGCCGTCACCTCTGCTCCTCGGTGCTTTGCTGCGCTTGCTATCACGTGGCTATCATAACACTCTCTCCTCGTGTTTCTTTACCCAATGTGCAATGGAGGCTGAGCCACCCCATTCCACAAAGGAGGTGCTCAGACTTCAGGATCTCAAGTCCAAAGGCAAGAGCAGTGAGGACCACAGTTGAAAGGGTCAGAACCCACCATAAACAGCACAGCATACCCTCCAGGTGTGGATGCCCAGAAATGTTTAGAAATCAAGTTTTCTCTCTGGTGCCAAGTTGCCTCCATGGCATTCTGACAGTTTCTTGGCCACAGCACAGAGGTGTTTGTCACCAAGTAGGCAGGTGAGCTGCCCACAGAAGGTGTGGCAGGAGGGCCAACCCTAGCCTGGAGCCCGCTTCTCCCCATTCTTCTACAATGGGGGCGTGACCATCAGCTCCCAAGGAACCAAAGCTTTGGAAACCAGGCAAATATTGTTAAACCATCCTGTTTCCACTGAAGCCCCACCTCTCCACAGATCTCTCCATGAAATACCTTCCCTGCCTGGCCCAGTAGGCCTTCTTTGACTGTTAGAACCAAACATGGGCTCTGGACTTCCATAGAAAACAGCCCAGTGGAGCCCATGAAGAACAGGGTCTGATCCACAGCTACCTATTGGCTGGTCCGTGGTGCACCTGCAACCAGGGAGTCCCAGAAGAAGCTTCCTTGGGCTCCTGTGCCACAGCCGTGTTCAGCAGATATGAATGTTAAGTGCACACGTGATGATGCTGGTGGCTTCCAACTGCTAATGGCCATCAGCACAGGGCTGAATTCAGGGCTGAATTCCAGTTGTGCCACCTTTTTGTGATCTTGAGAGTTGAAAACTGAGTCCCAGTCTCCTGCTCTGTGATACGGGATTAAGACTATCTAGGTCTGATGAGATGGGCCAGCGGGTAAGAGTTCTTGCACCAAGCCTGATGAGCTGAGGTTGATGGCTGAGACAGACATGATAGGAGAGAACAGACTCCTGCAGTTGTCTTCTGACCTCTGCAAGTGTGTATGGCACTTGTGCTCCTACATATGCACATACAACATATACATATGTTGTAAAAGTTAAGAAGCAGAGCAGCTGCCATCAAGAACACTATAAGAACACAGAGAAGAAGCCCCCAGTCAGGCAGTCAGGCATGTGGTGACACCCAATGGATGTTACCAGTGAATCTGACCTGTGACCTCAATTGCACAGGCTGATCACCTCGGTCCCACACGGGCTCCTTGCTTGCTAGTTCTGTCTCCACAGCTCTCTCCACTGCACTGCAGCTGCTGCTGTCTTTTCACACATGCATCCCCCACCCATCACCACCACATATTGACCAAGTGTCTCTATTTTGGGTCAGGCAGTAGACATTACAAATGGTTCAGGGACCAAAACTGACTCCCCAGAGGCACTGACATTTGGGGTTAGAGACAGCACAAACCTGGTGACAAGGACTCTGAGGGGAAGTAGGGGTCACAATCTTAGGTTAATTTTGGAGATGGGAGAGAGCATGTCACTGAGAAGGTGATCTTTGAGCAAAGACACGAAAGAGAAAGGAAGTGAGCAACAAAGAAACAGGGGAGAGGTGGATAGAGTGGAGTCCTTAGCACCTGAGAGCCTAAGGGACAGCAGCTTCCCGAGTGGCTGCGGGAAGTGACTAAGCAGGAAGGGACCAGAGATGAAATCTAGGAGGGAACTGAAGCTAGGGCAGAGAGGGCCCCAAGAGTCCTAGCCTTTCACTTTAAGAAGCTGCTGGAGGGCCGGGTGTGATGGCACACACCTTTAATCCCAGCACTTGGGAGACAAAAGCAGGCAGATTTCTGAGTTCGAGGCCAGCCTGGTCTACAAAGTCAGTTCCAGGACAGCCAGGGCTATACAGAGAAACCCTGTCTCAAAACAAACAAACAAACAAACAAACAAACAAACAGAAGAAGAAGAAGAAGAAGAAGAAGAAGAAGAAGAAGAAGAAGAAGAAGAAGAAGAAGAAGAAGAGGAGGAGGAGGAGGAGGA
>NC_034592.1:20518394-20532436 GCF_900095145.1 Mus pahari
AGAAGAAGAAGAAGAAGAAGAAGAAGAAGAAGAAGAAGAAGAAGAAGAAGAAGAAGAAGAAGAAGAAGAAGAAGAAGAAGAAGAAGAAGAAGAAGAAGCAGAAGCTGCTGCTGGAGGTCTTGCATTGAAGAGTGACTCCAGACTCCACTAGACTTTTATAAAGGATCCCTCTGGCTGTCAGGGTCAGGGACAGGGTTGCAAGTTAGGAGGCAGCTGCAATAATCCAGGCACACAGTGAAGGCAGGGAGAGTAGGTAACAATGGGGAGTGGCTGAGGACAGCAGGGGCACTGGGGAGTCCTTCTAAGCTATGGCTACCACACCTCTGTGGTGCATTAGAGGCAGGGGTTAGAGACAGAACAGAGCTAAGGAGCTGGGGATTACTTCAAGGGCTGTGCCCTGAGCGACTAGAACAGTTGCTATTTGCTAACACAGGGAAAAAATCAGTAGGGGTAGGGTGAGGGGTGGGGGTGATGTGTGGGGAAGAACATGCTGAGCAGGAGAGGCAGGGAGGAAGAAGGCCTCCCACACAGACCCCTGCAGAATGGGCAGAGGGCAGAGGCTGATGGGGGTCTGAGAACTTTGAGAGTGGGCAAGTCTCTGGAGGGCTTTGCGAGAGGGAGGAAGGCAAACAGAAGAGCTGCTGGAGAGAGGCTGTGGGCTCCAGAGACAGCGGCGGCAGGGAGATAGGGAAATCAGACTGGGGAGGCTGCTGGAGTGGCGCCCGCCCTTCAGGGGCCTGGAGGAAGGACGACTCGCATCCTAACATCCCTCTTGGCCTAACTAGCTCATCCCTCAAGAGTCAGTACAAAGGTCACTTTCTCAGGGAAGTGCTCCTGACCTCTCTATTGGGTCAGGGCCCTGTCATAACCTTTCACAACACATGACTGTTCCTTCTTACAGTTCTTGGGAACTCTGGTGACATGGAAGCCCTGTGAGGGCAGTCATGCATCCAGTAAGCATACTGCCTGGCACACCTTTATGTCCGAGGAACATATGGGGAAGGGATATACTGTCCAGGAAACAAGGCAGAGACACATACCTAACTTAATCACTCTGCAATGATTGGGGCTGTTACAAGAATTTGGGTTTAGAAGAGGTCAGATCACTCCTGTTTGGGGCTTTGTAGCTCAGCTAAAACAGAGACATAGTCTTCTGACAGTGTCCACTACTAAGTGAGCACATCCCATTCTGAGTCCTGCAGCTCCTTCATTTAGTTGAAAAGTCTTCTCAATGCTGCATTCTAGGGACGGGAGGCTGTGAGAGATCCTGCATCTGCCCTTACAGAGCCAATTCTTGGGCTCTGGGTATGGCAGACCCCTTTTCCTCTCTACCTCTGCAGGGCCCTACTATCGATCAATATTTCAACAACAATCATTCTCTCTGACTACAGGAGAGTGGGACGGAGCCTCTCCAACATGTATTTGGGGGCCACTGGCAGATGGGGCTGTCACTGACCTTATCTCTCCACTCTCAGGCTTTCAGTTCATAAAGACCAACCAGCACACTGCAAGGACCATGAGGCCACTGTGTATGACCTACTGGTGGCTTGGACTGCTGGCCACTGTCGGAGCTGCTACAGGCCCAGAGGCTGATGTTGAGGGCACAGAGGATGGTTCGCAGAGAGAGTACATTTACCTCAACAGGTACAAGCGGGCAGGTGAGTCCCCCGACAAGTGCACCTACACTTTCATTGTGCCCCAGCAGCGGGTCACAGGTGCCATTTGTGTCAACTCCAAGGAGCCCGAGGTGCACCTGGAGAACCGTGTGCACAAGCAGGAGCTGGAGCTGCTCAACAATGAGCTGCTTAAGCAGAAGCGGCAGATCGAGACGCTGCAGCAGCTGGTAGAGGTGGACGGCGGTATCGTGAGCGAGGTGAAGCTGCTGCGCAAGGAGAGTCGCAACATGAACTCCAGAGTCACGCAGCTGTACATGCAACTTCTACATGAGATCATTCGCAAGCGAGACAATGCACTGGAGCTCTCCCAGCTGGAGAACAGGATTCTGAACCAGACAGCTGACATGCTGCAGCTGGCTAGCAAGTACAAGGACCTGGAGCACAAGTTCCAGCACCTGGCTATATTGGCGCACAACCAATCAGAGGTCATTGCTCAGCTGGAAGAGCACTGCCAACGCATACCTGCAGCCAGGCCTGTGCCCCAGCCACCCCCAGCCGCTCCACCTCGGGTCTACCAACCACCCACCTACAACCGAATCATCAACCAGATTTCCACCAATGAGATCCAGAGTGACCAGAATCTGAAGGTGCTGCCGCCCTCCCTGCCCACCATGCCTGCCCTGACCAGTCTCCCATCTTCCACTGATAAGCCATCAGGTAAGTTCTTTGGGGAGTCCAGCTCCCATGGGGCTCTCAGCCTCTCGGTCTGGGGGGTACATGTGGGCATGTGAGGCCCAAGACAGTTGCATAATCCTCTGGCAATCCCCTGGGATGGGTGCTGGAGCCAGTGGAGTTGGGTTGATGGGAGCAAGGGACAGCATTGCTCCAATAAGGTGGTAGAAGGTAGAACCCAGAAGCTAGAAGCTATGGGTGTCAGCTCTGGTCTCTGAGAGGAGAGAGCCCAGTCCTGGATACTCCGAGGCTCTGCACTGGCCCTGTCTTAGTGGCAAGGTGTATCACCTGTTGTCTCTCATGCCCAAAGCTAACTGTCTGAAAATGTCACATGATAAACGCCAGGCCAGTGGCAAAGTACTATAAAGTTCAAAGTTAATGCTTCGCGGGGACTAGGGCACCAGATGGAAGTTTCCTTTGGTTAGTTGCTGCCTAGTTTTCAATTAGGCTTCCTTACATTCTCAGCATACATGTCGTGGGACTCTCAGGACACTGTTATAGAAGAATGGGGTCCTTAGGAGCACACCCTGGAGTGAAACCAAGATACTGCACCAGGATTTTCATGAGGGTCACTTGACTAGGCCTGCAGCTCCTTAGGGACAGGATGACTAACCTGTTCATGGTCTAAAGATGCTCAGGTGGAGCTGGGCCCCTGCTTCAGACACATGGAAACAGTTACCACTTCTCAGGAGGATGTCATGAAAACACAATGTGCAATGATGTCACCAGGGGGTTGCCAATACTGCCTGTGCCCTCCACTGACTTGGTGAAAACTCTGGTCCCCGGTCTCCAGGCACCCAGTGAGGGGAGGTGGCAGGTGTGTGAAGACTCTGGCAAATGCTCAGTGTAGGGGAGAAAGCCGAGGATTCCTCTCCAGATCCCTCTCCTGGAGCTGGGCTTCTCCTTTATCTAGGCAGGGTTATTTTCCACATGTGCTAAATCTCTGAAAAGTTAACCTAACACTATGCATGGGGTACCAACTTCTTTGTTGACAGGGAGAGATTTTTACTGAAAAGACCCTCTGTACTTATTTCACACTATGGTGGCACACGCCTTTAATCCCAGCACTCGGGAGGCAAAGGCAGGTGGATTTCTGAGTGGGAGGCCAGCCTGGTCTACAAAGTGAGTTCCAGGACAGCCAGGGCTACACAGAGAAACCCTGTCTCGAAAAACCATAAACAAACTAACAAATAAATAAACAAACCAGTACTGAGCTGAACCTGTGTGTATGAGGGTGACCAGTGGGCCAGTGTGGGCAGGAGGAGTCAGGCACATGACACAGCATCTGCCATAGCACCTTAGAAGAAAGACCTGGATTAGGTGTGGGTGGAGAGGAGGTGTGCGGAGTTGACCATCCTGGATCAAAATCTTCCTTCTTCTATTGGCGAGGTCTGGGCAAGAGCCAAGTCACCCTGTCCCTGGGCTCCTCATCTAAGTCTAAGGGTAGGCTTTATTTCAGTCTGTTCTCAGCTGACAGTTCTAGGACATGAAATAATGCAGAATGTGTGTGTGGGGGGGGGGCACTGGGCCCACAGTAAACTGAGCCTCCTTTGATCACGGTCTTTGCATCTTAAAACAAGGAGACTGGCGTGAAGGGTCTATCTTCAGTTCTGTGTCCAGTGCCTGATGAGCATGCCATCTGCACCCACACCTGGTTTGCAGCAGAGGTCAAAGGCAGGGTGGAGTGCATTCTGTGTTCTGACAGAATACCCAGAGTGACACTGCCCTTGGGCACCACATGAAGGCTGGTGTCACAGTCACCCAAGCCTCAACTTGGGATCTCTGGTTTCTAACTCAACCATCTCAGGACATTGCCTGAGCTGGAACAAAATGGGATAAACACCTGGATCTGCCATGCCCATCATCCCTCCTCCTTCCCTATTTGCTCTGGAGAAAGCTATTTAAATCAGCTTATGTGCAGCTCAGTTGGTAGTGTCTGCCCAGCACACACAAAGCACTGAGGTATGATGCCACGTGTCTGTAATCTTAGAGCTCAGGAGGCGGAGACAGGAGGAGCAGAAGTTCAAAGTCATCCTTGAGTTTCTCTACATATGAAGATCAAAAACAAATATACAATAGTTGTTTGTTTGTTCTGTTTTGTTTTAAACTCTTCTGAGCCTTAACTTTCTTCATGTGAGGAGACAGGAACAGAGTTACAGCTTCTCAGGAGGATGTCATGAAAACACAATATGCAATGATGGCACCAGGGGGTTGCCAATACTGCCTGTGCCCTCCAATGACTTGGTGAAAACTCTGGTCCCTGGTCTCCAGGAACCCAGTGAGGGGAGGTAGCAGGCGTGTGAAGGTATCTGGAATCTGCCCTGCCTCCAATCATGTCTATTCCTCAAATTCCACAGAGCAGGTCTGACAAGATTTCTCTGGAAGGACCCAAATTTCTGGAACACTGTGAGAATTTATGAAACCAGCATATCAAAATACCAAGAATACAATGAGCATCGTCTGGCCACTATACAGAACAGTGTATACAGTGTGCTTATGTCCACCAGAAAGGCAGATGAAGGACTGTGGCATCACTAAGGTAGCACGACCACGTCCTACTGGACAGCACGAATGGCTCAGAGATGACACTTCTGTCCTGCATCTTGAAGGCTTTCTAGGTTGACCAGGTGAACCTGGGAGGAGGGACACCACGTTACTAGTTGGTCCCTGATGGAAATAGGTCTGTAGAAAGCCCGAAGGGCATAGCCCTGCTCCTAGCCTCTCAAATGGCCCTGGTACAGTTGTTTATAACCCAGAACAGGCTGTGGCACCTGTAGTCTGCTATACCCAAGGCAGTCCCCGTGAGTATCCATGCTCACTCACCAAGCATGAGATGATCTGTGTGTACTCTAGTCTCTCTCTCTGTCTCTGTCTACCTCACAAGGGCAGACAAAGCAGGGAGGAGGGTGGCAATGGAAAGGTCCTACCTTTCCTGGGTTTGGACTGATCTGAGAAGAAAAAGAAGACGGTCTGCCTTGGTTCAACCAATGGGCAGAGAGTGCTTATCAGCCTTCCTCCAGTTCAGGCAGGTCTGGCCCTGAAAGACAAAACCCCTCTGTGTTCTCCAACAGGAGCCTTGGCTCGATGCCCTCACTCAGTCAGAAACTCCTTTACAATCAAACACCTTGCACTCAGGCTGCCACAGCCTTTGGCTTCCCTCTAGGAAGCTCAGAGCCATCAGTCCTTTGTCCCATTGTTGTGGCTGCTCAGGAATCAGCATGCCCTTCTCCAGAAGGCCAAGACAGCCACAGCCCCTTATCTGAAGCTGGCCTCATGACTTTCTCCCAGGAGAGTCAGACAGTGACAGGCTGGCCCGGGGCCAGGAGGTACCTGCTAACAGCTAAGATGAGGGATGCAGGTAGGTCCTAGCCTAGTTTCTCTGGCATCACTCCTAGGTCCCACCTCACTCAGGGCTGGTCACACAGGGAATATTTGGTTTGGATGGTGCTCTACAGTGCTGCCTGAGCCAGTAGCCCACCCAAGGTCCTCTGCTGTTAGAGGTCCTAACAGGGATGCAGTCCTGCAGCTGTTAGAGGACAGCTTCAGAGGTGGTTCTCTAAGGAGCACAGGAAAGGAAGGGCAGGTAAACTCTGACCTCACCCCAGGCGATTACTGTCACATGCCAGTCTCTGTCACAAGACCCACTGTGGAGATGGCTGAGAAGCACAGTGCTGCCGGCCACCAGGAGTACAGCATGGCTTTCCTAGAAAGATGTATTTAAAAACCAATAGGCAGCCAATCCCAGCACTTGGAAGGCAGAGACAGGCGGATTCTGTAAGGCCAGCCTGATGTACAGAGCGAGTTCCAGAACAGCCAGGGCTACACAGAGAAACCCTGCCTCAAAAAAAGTAAAACAGAAAACAAAAACCAAAAACTCAACAACAAAAACTACAACAGACTCAGGTACATCTAGGTATGGCCTCTTCTGCTTAGCAAGTTTCTCCAGGGACAAAGGAGGAGCCCCAATGTCATGAAACAGAACTGCTAAGACACCTTGGTCCCTGGCGTGGCCTCCCTGTCACATGGCCTCTTGGTGTGGTGCAGAGCAGACACGGGTCACTGCACTTGTAATTCCCAGGATCCTCAGGGTTTAAAGTTACTCAGGCACAATTACATAGTCCGAAATCCAGGGAACACCTTGAGCACTGTGTGGGAAAACTGCTCTAGAAATATGTGACTTAGCACTGGCCACTAGAGGCCTGGCTTCTGTCAGTTTCATGTGTGTCTATGTGGGGGTTTGTGGGGACCTTACAGTGCCACACAGACACAGCAGCTACTGCCATGACAGGCACGGCAAGCCACTCTTCCTTAGTCCTCAAAAACCAAGATGTATACTTGATGATGTGGCCACAGGTCTTTGGACGCTTCAGGCAGCTCCTGTAGGTTTGGACATACCCCTGGGGTTGTATGTTAGCCTTTCACAGACAGCTGGGCCTAAGGTCATGTTCTCCTTACTTGTGTACTCTCCGTGCTATGATCCCTTCTCAGGGCCATACTGCTTCAGGGACAACACAGTGCGCATGTGCAAGCCACCCTCTAGCCTAGGTCTCTAGAGTCATGGCTTGGAGAAGCTGACCACTAGGACTTCCTAGGTAGATCTCCCTGTGCTTTGATCTCACTTGTCCTGAGACAGGAACTACGAACAGCAGACCATGGCTGCCCAGCACAGCAGCATGTCTTACAACTGTCTTGGTTTACATCACTGTAGAGAAAAGGTACCGGTCCCATGGCGGCAGAAAGGGGATGTGATGTTGCAGGTGAGGGTACTGGCTAGCTCTGATTTTGACTTAGCCTTTGGGGCCATGGAGACTGAGGGGAAGGCCACCTGTCTCCACCTCTGGACTGTGTGTCTTTTCCCCTGTGCTGTACTTGCTTTTTCCTAAAATGTTTTCTTAAATGAGTTAAGATTTCCAAAATCCATTATGGCAGACATTTCAAAGAACATTCCTTGTTAGCTTCCTCCTAAACAAAAGCCACTAGAGGCAGGCGGTTTCAGGGCCATCTTCCTTGCACCCCCACCCCCCAGAGGTCTGTCTGTGGAATTGATCACAAAGGGCCTTTGAGTGTGGCTCATAGCTATCCCTCCACCCCTCAGGCAGCACTCCAAGGATGACAGTGGCTGAAGGCCCTGGCTATTTGCAGGAGATAAACTATCAACTTTGTGGCTGTTAGAATTTGGACATCTGGCATCTCAGGGCATGGGAATCCCAACAGTTTGGCATTTGGCAAGCCAGAAGTATTCGAGAAAATCCTGGAGACTGGGCTTCTGTGGCCAGCTTGCTAGCTACACAAATGGATCACTGTGGTGAATTTACTTGGTTGACTCCACAGTACAGTCACGGCAGGCCGCCAAATTCCTTTTGAAAAGAGAAAGCAGAACTGAGCTAGCTGTTACTGTCCCACTGGGTACCTAAGCCATCATGTTCACTAAGCCTGCTGGCCAAGGCATATGATGAAGGGAATGGCAGACTCTTGTTAAGGAGGGCTGAGAGACCTGCCCATGGGTCACGGAGAGGGTCCCTTCCTGACTACCCATCAACTTCAGTGTCCCCAGGGTGACTGGGTCCAGAGCACCTTGGCAACACCTGACTCTCAGAGGACATGGAGTACTGACCCCAAGCACATATGACATCCGCGCTCTCTTCTTAGGTCACCCCTGCCCTCCTTAGATACAATATTTTAAGATTTTGTATACACAGAATTAATTGATAGGAAAAATCAAATACTATTTTAAATGACAAAGACAGTAATTAATTTTTTTTCCTTTCATGTTGAGATTGAGTGACCTATGTGATTTTCTTAGGGGTAGTTTCTAAAAGACCACCAAAGGCCGGCACGTGGTACTACTCCAACACACAGGGCCTCCACTGCACGCGGTCTGCTACAGACATTCCCACAGAAATGATTTTGTTTTAAGGTTTGCTTTGGATACAGATGACCGTCTGCCATGGAGGCCTCTGCGCTCAGGTCCAGCTGACAGAGCTGTAACTTACTACACTCTTGTGAAGACGCCCAGGCGGCAGGTGGACTGGGAAAGACTTTTACCTGTCTGCTTACCACAGACTCACTGCCCTGAGAGGTGCCTACTCCCACAGGAGCCCACTGCCATCTGCTGGGGACAGACCTCACACAACCTTGATGTGTGGTAACTAGACAATGGAAGGAGGAGTCTGGTGCCAGAGCCAGCTGTCAGCACCAGTGCCAGACCTCTGAGCCCAAGCTGCCTTTGACTCTGGGGCCCTGAGGAAAAGATGAAATGGCCTAGGAGGTAGATGTCTGGTTACCTGGTGACAGGCTCTCTGAGATGTGGGGCAGACGCTCATGCTATACTCCAACAGGAATATATACAGAGGCTTTGGGGAAGCCCAGGCGGGATGAAGACGTCTTTTGGAGATGGGAAAGGCTTTCTAGAGGTGACAAGACCCTTCAGGGCTGGGGCCCTGCAAATCTGCTCTCAGCCATGGTCAGCAACTGTCAGGAAACCATAAAGACCAGGCTCAGTGCTAGGTAAATGTCCTGTTTCAGACAGAGAAAAAGGTCAAAATGCCACAAATTACATACCAAGTGGCCTGCGGTCCAGCCCCAGAGTAAAATGGCAGACCAGAGGCTAAAGAGAGACTTGTGAGCATGTGAGAGGGAAAAAGGTAACAGGGAAAGCCAACAGAGGTTCCTTAAGAAGAGCAATGAAGCTGCCCCCTTCCTCTGAAAGTGTCCATAGACTGGCTGACCACAGGAGCACCAGCCACTTGCTGAGCATTTGTGGACTGAGAGTCCTGGGTCTGATCAGTTCTTCCGTGGTGTCTGCACTTAGCTGTGAGCCTTCATCCGATCAGTGCCTACGTCACCCAGGCAGTCCTGGAGGCTACCAACAGCAACACCGGGGAAGGAGGCGCAACCCCAGCCCTGGAGCACAGAGGGCTGCTCAGCTCTACAGTAAGGTTTCCAGGACCCTGATAGCCTAAACATTGGTCTCTTTCCCTCGCCTTTTCCCCCTATGGTGTTGGTGGTTGAACCCAGGGCCCAGAGAATGACAAGCAAGAGCTCTGCCACGGAGCCCCACCCCAAGCCCCACCCCTTTCCTAAGCCATTTAAAACTCCCATTTCTCCTACCTAGCTGACTGTTGGAAACCTGAGTGGGCACATGCTTCTCAGCCTGCAGCTAACACTGAGCATTTTAGAAGAGCAGTAGTATTTATTTTGAGGTCAGGCAGGCAGGCTGGGGCCCCGGCAAGCCCTTCATGGGCCCTAAGAGCTCTTGGGAGAGCTGGAGCTGTATCAGATGCACTCAAGCCCCCTCGCCTCACACAGCCAATATAAGTTTTACTGTAACAATTTTGAAAGGGGTTGAATAATTCTGCTTTTGAAATTATTTGGCCAGCAGTAACCCAATTAATTTATGGTTGGCTCTGATTTCTCAGCAAACATCAGGCGTGCTCAGGAATTCTTGGGAAGTGAGAAAAATCTAACCTACAAATTGTTTCCAAAGTAATAACATCTTTTATGGAGGTGAAAGTTACCAATCAGTGAATCCGATGGATGGTTGATACACTTTGTAGAAATTTAATCATAGGCTAATGAATTTTTATTTCGTAGTTTTCTTTTCCCATCTGAGAGCCAGTGAGATTTTGTTTTAGGTTTCAAACATCGTAATGAATCCTTCCAAGCTCGCTCTCTGCCCAAGGCCCTCAATGCTGAGGACAGACTAAGCTCGTGCACATCACCCACACAAGGAAGAGACAACACCCACACACTGCCAACACTTGGCAACCTGCAAACTAGTCCTGCAGTTGGGCCACTGCTTGTACTCTGCTTCACCGAAAGGTAGCCATTGTCATGGAGAAGAATTTTGCCAAATTTATTGAAAAGTGAGACTCAAGAATTATCAGACAAAATTGTTCCTCGTGTCCTTTCCAGGGTCTGACTTCAGGCCTGCCTGTTCAGGACACCCAGGGGCCTGCCACTGGCCAGGGTGGGTCACACCTATGAAGTACATTTGCCCTGGCATTAAATGGATAAATTTGAGTAGGCTATTCCAGTTCCAATTTTAATATCTAGTCCTTTCTGTTGGCAAACAGACTCCATGGGCACAGAGCAGTAATGAGAGCTGACAGGGTTCTCACATGAGAAAGGGATCTTAATGTCTAGGGAGAGGGAGGATTAAAGCACTTTCAGGAACACTTCCAAGGAAGTTGCCACAGGTCCTCTATTCAGCCTAAGGCCACCATGTCCTGAGGCTCAGAGGCTTAGGAGAGGAGCCACACCTGCTGGCCAGCACTGAAGCTCTGCTTCTTAACTCACCTTCAGGAGTGCTGATGCAGGCGCTGCCCTCTGCCTCATCAGGACCAGCTCCAGGGCCTGGGCCTGGGCCAATCCACCTGATGCTGGTCATTCTCAGGTTACAGAGAGGACACAAAGGATAACAGTACACTTGAGTCTAGCCTGTCTGCCAGGCGTAACTTGCCTTTACCAGGAACACAACCAATGAAGTACTCCCTATTTTTCATGGAGGCTGTGTGCCTTGTACCTGTGATGTCTCCATCAGAAATGCCAGAGGAGGGGGCTGGTGAGATGGGTCAGTGGTTAAGAGCACTGAATGCTCTTCTGAAGGTCCTGAGTTCAAATCCCAGCAACCACATGGTGGCTCACAACCATCCGTAATGAGGTCTGATGCCCTCTTCTGGTGTGTCTAAAGACAGCTACAGTGTACTTACATATAATAATAATAATAATAATAATAATAATAATAATAATAATCTTTAATAAAAAAGAAAAGAAAAAGAAAGAATTGCCAGAGGAGAGATCACGAAGTGGACCACCACCTTCAATCACCCTAGGTGATTGCTGAGAAACCAGAACCAAATTAATTGAGTTACTCCAGGCCAAATCATTTCAAAATTCCCAAGGCTGATCCCAGGGTATCAAGGCCCAAGGCCTGCATATCTTGTGTCCCAGGTTGCCAGCGTCCCTCCCCCATCCTCGGCCTCAATCCTGTGCCTTTCCTGCACTGCTGCCTCACTCTAGGGAATCACATGAATCTGCTTGCCATGGTAGCCGCACTGCTCTTCATGTGGAACATTCTGACTACGGTGTAAATATGGTCTTTATAGAGGTGAGCCTGGGTGCTGCCGAGTTAGTGTTGGCCTGGGACTGCGGGCAGGGCTACCTCTCAGAAGGGGAGCCAAGGCAAACACCGCCGTGCACTCGCGCTGTGCCAGAGGATGCTTCGCCCACTGCACTTTGAACACTCAGCTATACTCAACAAAAAAGATTCTCATTTTCTACTGCAGTGCAGCTCTGTAGCCTCCACTGATTCTGACATCTAAAGTGTGCCTAGTGGAAAATACTTATTAATAGACACAGACACACGGATACACAGATACACATATGCAGGCACGCACATACTGTGGGCATGCATGTGTGTATTATAATATATACTTAGTTCTGGAAATTCAAGAGCAAGCAGCGTGTGTATGTCAAGGAAGGATTTGTCCACTTCCAACATATCAAGCTTGCTTGCATCTAAGGGGAAAGAGACTTTATCTAGCCCCTGACCTGAGATCTACAGGATGGCTAGTGTTCGTTCCCTGTGTCACAGCAGTAAAGCTGAAGTAGGGACCTGCCTAGAGTCACACTGCAAGAAAAGCCACCAAGATTTGACCCCAGCACCTCCAACACAGTATCAGTTTCTTTCTCCAACCATATACTACCCCAGCCCCAGATTCTTTACCAAAAATTGAATGCTCTGCTTGGCCCTTTGTGGCACTATCCAAGGGTAATGCTAACAGATTTGTCCCGAGTTATTTATATGGTGCAGTGTTGAATCCCCATTGCATTATTTATATGCCCCACAGATCTGTCGCTGCCCCATACCCCTTACACAAAGGCTCCTCATCTCAGCAGGGTGTTGGTACCATGTTCTCAATGCAATCTAAAATTCGAACTTTCACCTGCTGTTTATGCTGATCATTTTGCCTTTCACATTAAGAAAGGGGATGTGTTTGAGTGTGGAGATCTACAAGGCTTCTGAGAGAGCCTCAGCTATTTAACGAAGCTGATGGCTTGAGTACTGTACAAACTGTAGGGTGTGTGCAAGGCAGAAAACATGAATGCTTCTCCATCATTTCAAACTACTCCACAATGCTAGAAGGCCTTACCAGATTTGCCACATACACACAGAGGAAACTTCAACATCAACGTAGGGGGACAAATAAGACAAGACAAACCCAAATTATCCACAAAGACGAAAATAAAAGGTTTAACAACCTAGCAGATGTAGTCATCAGTATGCCAAGACCAGAGCCAGGCCTCTGTTCTCAGGCCACACTGGCTAGGGAGAAAAAACAGTGTATCAGAGTGAATACACCCTAAACAGATCATTTCAGGTATTAGACCACCCTGCCTCCATGTAGCTCTGGGGTGTCCCCTAAGGTCTGTGGGTTCAGATCTCCTCATCTATAAATGAGGCAATTACAACTACCCACCAGGAGCATGGAAAGAATTAGCAGTGTAAATACCTGAGCAAGGCCTGCAACAGACTGGGGCCTCAGCAGAAGCCAGATTATCCCTACTACTTCTCCAGGCAGGCCTTTCTTAGAGTGAGGGGTTCTTCCCTGGGCCTCAAGAGTCTACTTACCTTCTGAAGCATGTCCAAGATGCAGTATAAGCCTGCATTTTTCTTTCAATAAATTATTTATTGTATATGTATGTGTGTGTATATGTGGGATATTTGTTTTGTATCTGTGTGTTTTTGTACTGTGTATGACATTTATATGTACTTACATGTGTGGGTACAGGTGTATGAGTGTCATGGCATGAATGTGGTAGTGAGATGACATGCTGACACACTGCACGAGACAGGTCTCTCTTGGATGCCAGGTCACTGTGGATACCAGGCTAGCTGGTCCTCAAGCTTGAGCGGCCTCTCCTGTCTATCCCGTGTCTTGCCGTAGGAGCACTAAGATCTCGGGAGCACGCTGTCACAATGCTGTGCAATGGGTCTAGGGACTGAATTAGGGCCTCACGCTGCACAGTAGGCTCTTTACCTCCTGAGCCATTCCCAGGCCTTTCTAAAATTATCACTGTTTAAAATAGTTTACTACTAAAGACCTCAAATCATTCTAAAATACTTATCTTAAAAAAATAAAAATTAAAAAAAATTAAAGCCCATTTTCAAGAATGTCAGAGGCATTCCACAATGAACTGTGGAAGGCAGCATAGATTGGTCGCTATGAGACCAACCTGTCACTTTTCCAGTGGCCTCCAAACCCTACCTATATTGTACCCCCTTCAAGAACAGCCTCAGCATGGAGCCAGCCCAGGAGCTGTGTGGCTGTGCAGGAAGAGGCCTGGCTGCTGGCTTTGGTGGGCGTTATTCTGTCATGTCCTGCGCCTGCTGCCTTCCATCCCAGCGCTCTCTCTCACTAAGCGCCTCCCGTCCTGCTGACCTGGTGGAAAGCTGGGAAGCCTCCCACACCACCGGCTCTGCTCCAGCTGTCAGGGACAGACTCTCATTCTCTGTCTCAGTCCCTGGAGCTTGGGCCAAAAATAACGAAAACCTTTTTCTCCTTTTTTAAATGTCCCTCCTGAAGGTCTTGTCTCCCCTTCTCCAGGACAGAAACTGGGGGTGGGGGGTGGAAGCAAAAGCAGGAAGTGACATCAGGGGATAGAGGAGGGGAGAGAGGGCGGGAAGAAGGG
>NC_034592.1:20532538-20557309 GCF_900095145.1 Mus pahari
GGGAGGGAGGGAGGGAAGTGAGGGAAGGAGAGAATGGAGGAAGGAAGAGAGGGAGGGAGAGCAGGAGGAAGGGAGGAAGTGCATGCTTATGTGCATACATTCAGCATAGGTTGGGCACTTGGGGAACCTGCTTTTCCTGTGTGCAGAGGAAAGGCAAGGGTGTAGGAAGCCCCTAGAGAATGAAGAAAGCAGCACACTGACAGTCAGCATCCAGCTAAACTGGCACAGAGACGGACAAAGAAGCAGATGGTTTCTGTTCCCAACAGGCACTGTTTGCAGGGCCCAGTAAGGTTCCCAAATCTAAGCTTTAGCCAACACAACAGGCTAGCTGAACCAAAGTGCTAGCCTCCAGGAACCTGCAAAGCTGGGCCTTTGCAGGAAAAGCTGGGTGAACTGACCACAGAGGGCTACCTTCCCACTCATGGAGAGAGAAAGAGAAGATCACCAGAATTAGCTAAGAATGCTGGTGGAGTCTGGCCACCAGAGACAAGCTACACTGCCCTAGGTTTCCGGGACCTAGGGCAGCCTTTAGGGCGTGGGACTCAATAAATAGCTGGCTTTATTGTCGTTTTTTAACCTTTGTTTTCTGAGACAGAACCTCATTACCACGGCTGGCCTAGAACTCACTTTGTTACAGAGGCTGGCCTTGAGCTCCTGACCCTCCCAAGTGCTAGGATGACTGGTGTGCACCACTGCAGCCGTGGACTGAACAGTTATAGAAGGAACATACAAAGTAGGGAGCAAGTCTCATGTCCTGTAACGACTCTCAGTCTCAGAGGCGCTGAAAAGCACACAGCAAGTGTAATGATCATGGCCATGCGGTCTCCTAGGCAGACCCTGAAAACCTCCAGACGCTTCCTCCAGTCACTGAGGAAGACCCCAACTTGACCAGACCTGATAACTCAAGTAATCTCAAAACATAGGACATTACTAGAGGACAGAGAGCCAGGGTCAGGGGCTCTTCCAGAGGTCCTGAGTTCAATTCTTAGCAACCATGTGGTGGCTCACAAACATCTGTTATGGGATCTGATGCCCTCTTCTGGTGTGTCTGAAGACAGCTACCGTGTACATACATTAGATAGATAGATAGATAGATAGATAGATAGATAGATAGATAGATAGATAGATAGATAATTTTTTTTTAAAGTCACTCAAAGAATAACCACCCAAATGATCTGTAATCTAACAGCTCTGAATGAGAAGAACAGTGACTAACCTACAAAGAAAGCAGGGTGGAGGAGCGGTGAAGAACCAGCTCCTCATGGACAGGAGAGGAAGTGAGAGCAGAATGGGCTTGGAGTCCAGGCCTCCTGATTCTTGGCCTGGGCTCTTGCTTTGATAGTAAATGACAACATCTGCCCCTTCAATATGTGCTCCTTAGCTCTTGCTGGAGTGTATGCCTGTCTAGAGCACAGCTTGGTTTAGCCTGGCAGCAGACAGTTGTAACATACACATATTTGCCTACAGGTCCATGGAGAGACTGCCTGCAAGCCCTGGAGGATGGTCACAGCACCAGCTCCATTTACCTGGTGAAGCCTGAGAATACCAACCGCCTGATGCAGGTGTGGTGTGACCAGAGACACGACCCTGGGGGTTGGACTGTCATCCAGAGACGCCTGGATGGCTCTGTCAACTTCTTCAGGAATTGGGAGACCTATAAGGTGAGACCACTGGGCCTGTATGCATTGCCTGTAAGGTGACTGCACAGGACAAGGACAGGACCATCTCTGCAAAGCCATCTGAGTGGTAAGGCCAGGCCTCTCCGTGTCTGCTGTCCAGGAGAGGACAGAGAGGAGACAGCATCTTACTTCCAGCTGGGGCCTCTATAAGGTGGATCTGCTCTTGAGGTTCAGAAGGGGAAGGTAGCAAGGCCCTGGAGCCTGGGAAGCTCCCTAAAAGCCACATGTAGGGAACTCTGACAATAAGTGAGCCCTGACTACAAGATCCATTCTCTGGGCCTCCCAGTGCCCAGGATACGGAATGCTTCTCCTTGTAAGTCAATGCTCTCCCACCCCTCAAGAGGGGACAGTAAGGATGGCATGAGCAGCTCAGGTCAATGGACACAGGTCCTGTGTCAGGTACTGTAACTCTTGACTATGCCCTTGAGGAAGGTATTGCTACAAAGTCACCTTGCAGGTGAGAAGGGAGAGTACCCTGCACATGACTCACAGCTACCGCATGGTAAAGCAGCAATGGCAGCCGAGGGCTCCCATCAGCCCCAATGCCTCCAGTCTCCTCCACCCTGGCTTGCCCCACCCGGGTAGCCTGTATATCTCCTGCTTGTACCTCCTCTGAAGCCTAGCCTTGAGGTCCTCTTTGCACTCCTCCATTTTCTCAAAGAGAAGGTACAGCACAGCAGGAGTTCACACATCCTATGGAGGCCGATAGTACCTGGCTCTGAAAACCACTTCAAAGACTTTGGGGGTCACTGCTCGCTGATACCCCAAAGCACATATCAAATGAGTAATAAAATTAATGAGTTTCAAACCTAGAAGGGCCAGGTAGATGTCACAGGCCCATCACAATTCTTAGCTGTGGCAGTCTATGCTAGAGCTTATGTATAACCCGCACACATAACCCATGTCCAGAGAAGGCGACCGAGGCATGGGGGAGGCAATGGCATTGTCTATGCAATGCTGGCTGCCAGGCTCTTGAGTGACCACATCTTCCTGCCCTTGAGAATTTACAGAAGCCTCAGGCAATACGAAACAGGCTCACATGATGGCAGGGAAAAGGTGTGCTCATCAGATGTGTGAATGGCACATGACTGACAGTTACAAAGGTTCAGTAGCTCACCCAGACACAGAGCCTCATACACAGGTAGCAGGGATTGGAGCCCAGGCCTGCCTTACACCCTGACTATTCCTGGGACACAGACCCCTCACTGAATCTCTCTGGATCTTCCCCAGCAAGGGTTTGGGAACATCGACGGTGAGTACTGGCTGGGCCTGGAGAACATCTACTGGCTGACGAACCAAGGCAACTACAAACTGCTTGTAACCATGGAGGACTGGTCTGGCCGCAAGGTCTTTGCTGAGTATGCCAGCTTCCGACTGGAGCCAGAAAGCGAGTACTATAAGCTGCGGCTGGGGCGTTATCATGGCAACGCAGGCGACTCCTTTACCTGGCACAACGGCAAACAGTTCACCACCCTGGACAGGGACCATGATGTCTACACAGGTAGGAAACAAAGAACCAAACCTAGACGCTGAACAGGGATGAGAGATCCACCAACATTAGAGGCCTGACCGCAAGGCCTGGGGCAGGAGGATGCCATTGTGTCAGGCAGTGTTACCACTGCCTTCCTTCTGCCTACTGCCTTCAGACAATGACACTTACAAAAGTGGAAGCAGCGGTGCACAGAGCTCAGACGAGGGCTGCCCTGGGCCAAGGCATGCATGCTTCAGGCTTCTCAGTTCTGAGAACACATATTCACAGCCCACAGAGTCTGTGTCATGCATTCCACACTCCAAGGCTGGCCCCATCTCCTCAGCCATGCATCCACAGCATGCTGCATACTCGGAAGTAAGGACAATGCCTCCTAGAAGGTCAGGGAACCTTACAAGAGCATTTACCTCAGTGTGGGGTTAGGACGCAGCATGCAGTAAGAATCTGCATGGGACTCTCTTACTGGCTACCTGTAATGTCCTCCATCCAAGCACATGGTTTTGAAGCCCATCACTCAGGACCACTTCATGAGGCCCAGAGGCACTGTAGGTTGGCTAATGAGCAAGGCCCATGGCTCCGGAGGCTGACACGACCTCTAAACTGAGTCTGTTTCCTTGGCAGGCCTAGCCCATCCTGCCTAGCCACCCACTAATCTGGTCTGAAAGTGGACCTTGTCCCTTTGAGGAGTGAGCTCTGGAGGCTATCTCAGAAATAGCTTGTGCTTCAAGTAATCCCTGATACCTGCCTATTACATCAGAGGAAACTCATCCCAGGTCCCTAGGCCACACTCTAGTGGATAGTTTGCATAACTTCCAGGGTCAGGTGGAACAGGGCCTGCCTGTCCTCATACCACAGAGATCTAGCTGTCCATTTTGTCACTGAACTAACTCTGCTGTAAGGGCCACAGAGTGTGTGTGTGTGTGTGTGTGTGTGTGTGTGTGTGTGTGTGTGTGTGTTGGGGGAGTGGGGAATTCTCTGAGCCAAAAGTACAAAAGCTTTCAGAAGAGGAAGAAGGATGGCCTTCGTGTGCCTGATGCTGGGCCATGGCTACAGCAGTCCTTGAAAGCTATCACAGGGTAAGGAACCTGCTGGATGGGGTTCAATGGAACCTGTCAGATGGGATTCAATGGAAGCTGTCGGATGGGGTTCAGCAGAAGCTGTCGGATGGGGTTCAGTGGAACCTGTCAGATGGGATTCANGGAAGCTGTCGGATGGGGTTCAGCAGAAGCTGTCGGATGGGGTTCAGTGGAACCTGTCAGATGGGATTCAATGGAAGCTGTCGGATGGGGTTCAGTGGAAGCTGTCGGATGGGGTTCAGTGGAACCTGTCAGATGGGATTCAATGGAAGCTGTCGGATGGGGTTCAGTGGAACCTGTCAGATGGGATTCAATGGAAGCTGTCGGATGGGGTTCAGTGGAAGCTGTCAGATGGGGTTCAATGGTACACAGGACTGGGGCCAGGGGGTGAATAGGGAGACTTCTGGGGGTTCTCCCTGTCTGCAACTTGGTCCTAGTGGTGTTAGGACATGGCTTAGCAGAAGCCCCAAGAAAATCTCTGGGAAATATGGGATGGCTGGGGTTAAGGCCCTCAGCTTCCTGCTGCCTGTGACCTCCTCGTCCCTCCTCCCATGACTTCTATGGAGACAGCTCCCCCTTGAGGAAGGGATGTCTCTTAGGACCAGAGCCCAGCTATGTCCAGGTGATTAGCTCTTCTTGTCCACCCTCTGTGGGACACCATGCCCCAGCATGCCTGCCATGCCCCAGCATGCCTGCCTGCACCCTGCCCACACTTCTAATTAGTGAACTGCTTGTCCTTGCCAGCAGAATGCAATACATGTGATAATGCCAAGGGTTTCATGGAAATATCCCTCTTTTACAAAATAACACAAAAAGTTATCTGGATGGAATTTAAACCCTTCCTTCACCATTCTGAAAGAGTCTTTTCCGGCTCTTTCATCTCTTAAACCTGTCAGAGAGAGCGGTTCTCCCTTTCCCCAGCCTGCAGCAAGCCAGTTCCATTTTCACCTCTGAGTGGAACCCAGGCCAAGGGCTAAGCATGGCCCTCATTTATCCTCACAGCGGTCTTGTGTGGTGGGCATTATTCTTGTCCTTTTACTGTGGAGAACACGGAGACTGGGAGAGGCAAAGCTGCCTATCTGTAACGTACCATCAGCTCGTCACAAAGCTAAGCTGCAAAGGCAGGCCTCCTACTGAGGGTTCTGCGAAGACCCTGAGCACACACACTAGGGATGGGGCAAACCCACTTCCTTCTAAACACACCTGACACCATTCTCTCCCTACAGGAAACTGTGCCCACTATCAGAAGGGAGGATGGTGGTATAACGCCTGTGCTCACTCCAACCTCAATGGGGTCTGGTACCGTGGGGGCCATTACCGGAGCCGATACCAAGACGGGGTCTACTGGGCTGAGTTCCGAGGAGGCTCTTACTCGCTAAAGAAGGTGGTGATGATGATTCGGCCCAACCCCAACACCTTCCACTAAACTCTCCCTGCCTGGCCACTAACACCATGGCCAGAAGCCATCCCAGCCGTGCGACCTCAGCACAGCTCTTCGCTGGCCCACCTCAGGCTGGAGGACTCTGCTTTCCAATGTGGCTCTGTCAGATGATGGAAATGAATGACGTTCTCTGTCCCTCCTGCCTTCTTTTACACCCAACAGCCCCTTGTATTCCAGGACAGGATAGAACTGCAGAGTCTTCCAATCAGTTAAGTCCCTTTAATAAAGACACAACTGCCAATACACCAGATAAGACAGACATGCACATGAGCCACCAGGTGTATGCTCTTAGACACACATCACACGTGGGATGTCTAGATACACATATGGGTTTCCACATATACTTAACTTTTCCTGCTCAGTTCTTGGGTGCTAACTCCAGCACCACAGCTTTGCGCTTAAGACAATGTATGTCTCACTGTCTAAGGACAGAACAGGCATTGTAGCCCTGATTTCAAAAAACAGTCCTTGGCACTGCCTGGATTTTTCCCAGAATGTCCTCAAGCTCATCTCTCACATAGGGGTTCCTGGCCTTCTCTGCTTGAACCCCACCTCCCCTCATACTGTTGTACTTCCCCTCTCAGGACGGCTCAGCATCCCTCCATCCAGTTACCCCTCGGCCTGCACCTCCTGTGCCTTAGTCTCTGGCTGCTCACTGGAAGTCAAGGGTCCTCTTCTCCCCGTTCCTCTGGCTTCTCCTTTTCTGCCACACAGAGCTTTATTTCTGGCACAATTCATTGGCCTCTGGGCAGGAAACAGTCTGGGCTCAGGTCCTGGCTGAGAAGGGAAGGCCAGGCCAGAAGCCACAGAGGCAACGGCATAGACCTGTATTCAGTTCTGCACCTTCCATTCATACTTTAGCCTCCACAGAATTTTAACCTCTACACAAACAGTACCCAGCTTTGCCAGAGACACCCCACTGGAGAGAAGTCACTGCCAGTAGGTTGGGATCCCCAGACAGCTGCAGATTTGAGGTCCTGTGCTCATGGGGAACAATCTTCACCCTGTCACCAAGCTACATCTCCTCAGAGGATGAGGCCACAGAAGGAAAAACTGACTTTCCATGAGTTACCATGCCATCAGGGCCTCCTGACACACTGCAGCAGGGTGGCTTCCTGAGTCCTGTTTAGAGTTACCAGATGACTGCGATGCCAGGGGCAAGAGATAAGTAAGAAGGTGAGACCCTCCCAGTGGGTGTGTGTGCCAGGTGTGTGAGGTGTGGGGCATTTGGTACTGTCCACATCTGGGTGCACTGCCCTGTTACCTCAGCATTTCTCCCAGTGTACCATGTAGCATGTTCTGTGTATATATAAAAGGGAGGTTTTGTTCGTTTATGTTTTTAAAAAATATATTGCCAAACAGACTATCCTTGTAATGACACAAATCTGCAATAAAAGCCATCAGTGTTACATGGATACGCCCACACTGTGTGTTGCTATTCTAGAATGCCTTCTTCTTATGTTGTAAAAGCAAGAGATGCAGCATCTAGCATATATAAGGCCATCAAGACCACACCCACATACCTGCCCCATCAGGTCCCCACACCAGGGGACCTCTGGCCAGTGTCCCTCTGCAGCAAAGCTTCAATTTCTGTCTAAGACTCAAATGCCCAAGCAACTCCTCATAGGCCAGGCAGTTAACACCAGGGGCTCCTCAGAGCTGGTCCTGTGGACCCAACTATGGCTCAGGTCTTCCCTTTCCCAGCCTTCCCTTGGCCAAAGCTATTCTATCATCTAGGTCAAACCTTCTTAAAGGCGAGTGCAGGCAACAGGCTCCCACGCTGCCTGCCAGAACTGTCTCCTTGTAAAATAGACCAGGGAGGGATTCTAGGCACTATGGAAAGCCCTAAATCCATAAAGGAAAAAAATCAGGGGCAAAAAAGACCAAGACTGTGCATTGCTATGTATGTTAACTCCAAATACAGAATTAATATTCATACCATAGGCAAATTCAGATTCAGAAGGTATAAGCACATGGCAGAAAACTTGATCACATTTATGACCAACTTAGATATCACAAGTGGCTGATAGATAAGAAAAACGCCACACCATTAAGAACAAGGGCAGTGCCCTAAATGAAGGATAAGACATCACATGCTGCCTCTTGGGTTTGTAAAGATGGAAAGAAATTCGTGTTACTAAGACATGGAGAAGTATCTTCTTCTGGTTTGTGGAGAGAACTAAAAAGTGGCTCAAGTACCATGGCTTACATGGCAGTCCTTAACCGCCATGGGAATGCTCCTCCAAGGTAGGTTGGGGTAGTGGCCAAGTGTTTTCTGAAAGCTAGAGTGGGCCTTGGAGTGGACCAGAAATGATCCAACAGAAACCGTCCAGAGGTATGGGGTGACAGGCACTTAACATGAATTCTTGACTTGTTCCCAACTCCTGTAGTTGTTGGGGTGACTGTGGAAGCTGAACACTGCCTAAGGACAATGTCCCAACCTTGGTGCAGATGCCAGACACACCTCCCACATAGATGGAGTCGGGGTGAAGAAACAGGGCTGAGGAAAACAAGGCTCATTCCTCCAGATCCCTGGTCTTGGGGTCAAATCCCCAAACAGAGTCCTGGTCTGGAAAGTATGAAGCAGCCCTCCCCCTGCCCCACCCCTTCACTGCAAAGCATCTGAGATCCAAATGAAACTGACACCAACTGTTTCTCCCAAGCCTCAGCCCTGTACTCACATCCCCGTTTGTATGTGTGCACATGTATGCACACATGATGGTGTGGTGTATGTATGCGTATATGCTATGTGTGAAGAGGTCAGGGGAAGATGTGAAGTGCCTTCTTCTATCTGAAGCTCCCTGTTTTGTTAGATTAACTTGCCAATGAGCTCCTGGGATCTGCCTGTCTCCAACCCCCAGCACTGGGGTTACAGGCACTTGTAGCCATGCTTAGCTTTTATGTGGGTACTAGGGATTTGAACTCAGGTCCTCCTGCCTTCACAGCAATTCGCCTTACTCACTGGGTCATGTCCCTAGTCCCCAAGCCAAGTCTTACTCAGATCACATGGTGGGTATGTGAAAAGACAAGGAGTGAGGTTTGCAGAGATAGATGCACAGCCTTTTCTCCCGGGGGTGGGTGGGGTGGGGGTGGGGGTGGGTGGTGTCAGCTCAGCGGGCTGGAGCCTGGAGAAAGGACTGTGCTCAGGACCCTGAATGTAGTGCACATACACAGCCAGGCAGCCTCCTGGGCTCTGACCAGCCAGAGAGGACCACTCTGACCTTCACCAGTGACTTTGCAGATCCACAATGACACACGTTCCAACAGCACCGAGTTCTCTCTCCTTGGTATGCTCGCCTGTCTGCAGATATGGATAAAAAGCAACAGTCCAACCTTCCTCCTTCCTGTCCCTCAGTGTCAGTCCCAGCCAGTCTCTGCAATAGCACTGCTGAGTGGTACCAAGAGGCCCTTCGCCCAAAGGCTGCTGCTTTGAGCAATACTGAAATAACCTTCAGGCTTCTGGATGCAATGGTGGCATGAGCTCACAGGACCTCAGTGTTTGGAGCTCCCACCCCACTCCCATCTTCCATCCCTGACCTGTCCCAGTCTTGCTATAGTAAGAGAACCGAGAGGAGGCAAAGGGCACTGTTACATGTGCACAAAGGTGCACAACTGTGGTGGTTTCAGAGAAAGTGACAGCTACTGAGGATCACCCACTCCAGAACTAGTGTGAGAGCACTCTGCAACAAGTGTCTGGAAACAGCCTCTGCAACTTAGCCAATGCCCTCCTAGGATCTGTGTAATCAGTGACGGGGGGGGGGGGGTGAGGAGGAGACCCCAGATGAAGCAGTGTCCTCTGGCACCTTGGGGGGGATAGGTGGCCCCTCACCCCAAGCCAAGCAATAAGAAATACCAGGATGAAAGGGCTCACCACTCTCAGATTAGATCCCAAGTCTAAGGTCCCAGGCACCAAAGCAAGGAGGAGGGAGTCCAGGCCCAGAGTGTAGCCTGGTGGGGCAGGGGCAAGGCAGAAACCTAGGACATAGTGGGGAAGCAGCATTTCTCCTTCAAGGACAGGAGCTGGGGTAAACAGAAGGAAAGCCAAATACCAAGAGGGGAGGGGATGAGCAAGCTGAGTTTTTAACCCAGCACAAGCTCTGGATGAAAACCAGGCCTCTGCAGAAGGCACCTCCCCACCCCCATCCCAAGCCCAGAACACACTAGGCTGGTGGTAGAGGCAGTGGGACTAGCAAAAACCCAGCAATGAAGCCTACCTCGTGTCTTGCCAGGCTCCAGGTGTCTGGACCAGATCTCTACACAGAACCACCTGGAATGAGGGTATAGTTAGAAGGGACTGGGTTTTGTCACTGAAGAGACTAACGGGCCTGTGTAGTCTCAGCTTCATCTGGGGGACAGGGTTGAATGGGAAAAACAAAAAATAAAATATCCACAGAGAAGGCTTGAAAGGTGCATGGAGGAAAACTGAGGTTGGCTTCATCTTACACCTGGCTCAGTCCAGCTCACTTAATAAGTGGGTCACACGAGGACATGGGGTACCTCATAAAGGTCAGGAACTAGAAACTGCCTGGAAAGTCTTCAGGAAACAAGGAAGAGCCATCTCTGCTCCGATTCTCTCCCCTTCCTGTGGGTTTCCCACTGGGGATCTATCTACAGTCCATTCTCACTCCCTGTCTGGGACCATAGTGCCAGCCAACATTCCTGAGCACAGGGATCCAGGCTGAGGGTCAGCATCTCCATTCCAATGCAACTCCTAAACAAAGGAACCAGCTGGCTAGCCTGATGCACACCAGCCCTACCTTAGAGCACGGCTGGCCGCAATGCTGATGTTAGGGGGTGAGAGGCAAGGGACAGCCTCAGGGTCTCAGGAGAGGAGGAAGGACCACAGGCACGGTATAAATCAACAAAAACGTTTAGGTACACTCGAGCTGTTACTAGTCCCCACTCCCTCCAGGACACCAACTCGATGGACACCATGTCTTCAGACCCTCCTCTGCTGACCCTTACCTCTCCTGAAATGAACACCCACCCTTCCAGGTCTAGCTGAGCCATTAGACACAACACCCTAGGGTCACAACCTTCTCTTTATGGTCTCTCTGGATATGAGAAGCAAGAAGGTCCCCACTGCTGGCTAAGGCTAATGCCATCTCCTATCTACTGCATACTTTCTATGTGTATGTCTCTAGTTGTTTCCAGTGGAGGAAGTAGACTATATGAGTATATAAGATTTTAACACAGAATTCTGAGGCTCACAGTTGAAAGTGATGTGTAGCCCAAGACACTCAGAATTTGAGTATACAGTCAGTCTGATTGCTGAGCTCACAGCCCTCCAGCCAGGGAAGGAGGGGACCCACATGGTTCCCATTGCCTCATCTCCAATGTGATGAGAACAGGAGTGGCAGCTGCCAGGTATCAGGAAGCCGGGGCATAGACGTCTACACAGCGTACCTTGGCATAATGGGCACAGAGTAACAGGGGGCAGTGATGGAAGGGATTTCCCGTTCCTTGGGCACCCTGCCAGGGTGAAAGTCACTGGGTCCTGCCTTTCTCGTTTTCTTCCATCAGAATCAAGAACCAACTGTTCTACACCCTCCACACTCAGCAGTCCTGACCTTTGGCACTATTTACAGCTGGCCTGCATCAGCTAGTAACTGGATCCTGATCAAGCTCATTCATCTGGCCACCACCACAGTCAAAGGGTCTGCTAACTGCAGTCTCTCAGATCCCAGAACCAAGGTACATCCAATCCTTACCCAGATCGCTGCTTCTTATGGATACGTACTTTACTATAGAGCCAGTCAAGTCCCCTGTCTTCTGGAGCTGGAATATCCTGATCTAGTTTAGCCCAGATATGGAGCATCCTTCTAATCTGCACTGTAGCCCAAAGCACTTCCACTGGGATCTGCCCCCCATATCCATGTTCCAGCTGGCTGAACTTCATGAGAGTTCTGATGAAACTGACTCCACAAGCTGATTAGGATATGCTCCTTTCCCTCTGCTGCAGTGTGCCCTGAAGCTAAGGGACACCCCATGATAGGAGAGGGTACCTTGTTCACATCTGCCTGGAGACTTTGCAAAGCTGGCAGAGAGCCTGGGAGGTGGTTCATGTGGAGGGATCTGTGAGATGACAAAGGCCTGCAACCTCATCACAGTGACAGAGGTGACATCTCAGTGTCACCCCCTCAAAGTCTGGAATGCTGAGCAGGCTCCAGGCAAACGTTTAGGCTAGCCTGCTCTCCATGGGCAGGGCATACAGGGAAAGGAGGCTGGGACAGATAGCCAGGAAGCAAACACAGGGTTAGTAACACTTGTCGGGGAATTCAGCAACACCTACACTCTAGGCCGGAGACTGAGAAAAAGGGCTGTTGGTGGCCGACCATGGGAGCCTTCTCAGAGGGTCTCTGGATAGCAGCTACCATGAAGCCTGTCTCCATCCTAGAGGTCCCTATGCTTATGAATACTCCACTGGGCAAAGAACGGCACAGATGACCAGGTGTCCCCACAATGTTACCTGTAAATGGGGGAAACAAACATCACACTTCTCAAATGAGCTACCTGAGGGTTCCACAGGACAAGAATGACAGTGTGTACACCTGCATTCATTAGAAAGAATCTATGACACTGGGTGGGGGAAACATGTAAGGGACAAACAATATGCATGAAAAGCTCCCACCTGGTTAAAAAGCTCAGGGTCGGACCATGGTGTGGTCAGCTGACTGCTGTGGACTGTGTGGATGGGCATGCACTCTAGCTTCCGGCAATGGCCTCAGGGAGGGGCAGAGCGACATTTTACTTTATAGACTTCTTTGTAATGTGGATGATCTCCACAGCAACTCTGTAGATTGGGTACCCAGTGCTGTCCTAGGGCACAACCTTTCTGGATGGTCACACAGGAAGGAATGGAGGCTCCCTCAGATGCCCAGAGTCCAGGGCACACCTGTCTACAGACGCAACCCTTCTTGGGGCAACCTTCTAGGCCTTTCCAGATCCCAGTGATCATCCCCAGAACTGTAAGTGGCAACCACTGTAGAGTCCCCCTGCATGTCAGCTTCCAGGAGGGACTGTGCTATTACAGCACAGTCTCCTGCAAGCACACGGTGACAGTTCATTTTTCGTACCCATAAAGACGGAACAACAAAGAGTGTCATCAGAGTGAAGTGTACAGATCGGCCACCTTCATCTTCTCAGTGTTGCCTCAAAACACCACAACTACCGCATCATCTTACAGTTTCTATGCAGTGGGAACGCAGGCATTTCTGAGGTAGATGCCTCTGCCTTCAGATGTGAGACATCAGTCAAACTGCAGGCTGGGGCTGAGGCTTCATGTGAAGGCTCAACTAATGGGCAGAATCTGCTTCTTTGCCACAGGAGCTTCTTCAAAGGACTATAGAACACAGGCTGGAGCCCTGCAGGACGGGTGACCTCTGAGTAAGGGGATGGACGTAGTCTTTTATCTAATCTCTAAGAGTCACTCCATCATTGACCTCATTCATACCCTACAGCTGCAAAATAAGCTAAAAATAGTGCCTCAGAGCAAGGGAGTGGGGAGGGTTGGGTGACTCAGCACCTGTCACATGAATTACGTGACTACTATTAATGTCACTTTCTCACTAGAGAGACCCCCAGGTCCCTGCTATGAGAATGCTCTTAGTGCACAGCAGTATGCTTGCATCCTTGCCTCATTTTGTAAGCCTAGACAAAACCTGACCCAGAGCAGAGCTGATGGTAGGTCTACCTCTAGTCCCAGCCTGGCTGGGAGCCAACATGCCTTGAGGACTCCTCTCCTGACCACATTGTTTTCCTCCTGGTTTATCTCCATGGAAACAGCAATGGTGACCTAAGGACCTTCAGGCTAGGTGGAAGCTTATCCCCACCATGAGCTCAGTTAAACTTGGTACTCCTCTGGCCTATGGTTGGGTAAACAATAGTCAAAAGTGTTGAGTAGTCTCATTTACAAATCGGGGGTATTTGGTAATATCCATTGGCCTCTTGCAATGTCCTGGAGAAATTTAATTTTTAAGATAACAAATCTGGAGGCTGTACAAATAAAAGTAATTTTCTCCCTTCTGGAAGGGAGCTATTTAAAGCAATATGCAGCTTACCACAAAATCATGGGAAAGTATCTTTGAAATCACTTGTCTGGTTGAGCCTGGGCTGAGAGGGAAGTACCCTCCTGCTTGCTGGATCCCCAGCAGGCTTGGATGGCTGCCCTGAAGAAGGAAAAACATGTCTAAACAATCTCTCAGCTAGGGGAGGAGGACAGTAGTAACTCCCACCTGACAGGACTGTGGGCACAGTGGCAGGGAAGAGAAGTACACCCATCCTGCAGCCTCCTCGGACTGACCCAACTCAGACCTTCTCTGTGGTGCTGATATCCCCTTGCCATGCTTAAGACTTGCAGCCCCATCTGAGCAAGAAGATTCCCAGCTAGAAAGTCAGGCTAGGAAGGCAGGAGGCAATTAGACAGAAGAATGGGAAGAGTCAGAGAACTGGGGCCAGGCACGCACGCTCGTGGAACAGCAACTGTTGGACAGGAGCTATGGAACAAGTGAGTATTACTGGGGGATCCTCCAAACACATGGGGTGGGGACTGAAAAAAAGGCAGGGCTCCTTTGTGTGGGTGGATTTTTCTCTGCTGCACATTCAAGGAAGAGACCACCGCAGTGCTGGTCAATCTGGGGTCATATTCTTTACCCCACAGTACAGATGAGTTACTGCTGGGTTCCGTCTGGGGGAAGTGGCCCCCACTGGCCCTGCTGACACTAACTGCATATGCACACTCACTCAGTCCCACGCTCACTCTTTCAACTCCATGGTAAGAGGAACCACAGTCAAAAGCACGCCTGAATTCTGGAAGACCAAGACCTAAGAGTAGTGTGTGTAGTTCTCTATCAGGTGTAAGGGCTGCATCCCTTGGCCTTGGGTCTAAGGCCTTGCTCTCTGATGAGTCGTCTCTAAAGGCCTTTCCCTCCCCTGGTACTCTGGACTTGAGTCACTCATCACACACTCACACATGACCCCTGGCAGGTCTTCTCTCCTCCTTCCAGAAGCCCTGGAAGCCACTCAGTGTGCTACAGTCACAAAGATGCATGTAAAATGCAAACCCAGCAGTGACTCTGCTTAAAACTTTCCCTGCCCCCACTGTCCCTAGCCAGCCAGGTCACAGCCTGGGCTCCCCACTCTTAATGTCCAGCCCCTCAGGGATCTAGTCCCTTGGTCCCAGGCAGCCACGTTCTCTGACACACTCCCCTCTCCATCATTCCTGACTCCCTAGCCAGTTTTTCTGCCAAACATGTTTCCCCAACTCACAGGAACCCAGACAAGGTATGCCCTCAGCTTCTCCCTTCTAAATGTTTGGCTTACTTCTCATTCCTTGAACACAACCAGTGCTCAGGGCCAGTCTGAGATGTGACTGACCCTACGCAGTGTCCACTGAGGTGTTCATTTGCTGTTCTGGGAGACCCTGAGCAGCCTAGTGCTGGTTGGCTGGTTTGTTTTCTAAGGTTCTTTTAGTTTCTGGCAGTTTGACCCAGCTGCTGGCAAAGAGCTCGCCTCTGTTCTAAACGTCAAAATTTATATTTAAGAATAAATGTTTTATTTTCCAAATGGAAGGGTTTACTCAAGCTCTAGACCTTCCCTTACACATTCATGGTCTGGGTGAGTTTAGCAGGAACCTGTCTGCATCCCTGCTACTAAGAGCTGTCAGGACATCTGGATCTTCGCTCCTTGAGACATTACAATTTTCCACACTGCTATGGTACTTTGAGATTGGCACAAAAGCATTTCGAATCCATCACATTCCTAATTTTATTTAGCTATTTCCTGGAAGAAATGGTGAGTAATGACAAACCAAATACCTCTAGATCAAAACAGTGGCTCAGCAGTGAGAGGTAAAGCCGATCTCCCCTCCCATTCCCTCCAGAAGTGGTGCTAAGGGGAGGCCTTCCTACTGACTCAGGGACAAACTAACCGTCTACTCCCCCGCACCAGTTCACAGTCTGGAAAGAGCTAATGTCAAGTCTGGTTTTGCTTTTAATACAATATTTTCTCTCAATTTTTTATTTTAATTTTTTAAATTTTATGTGTACAGGTGTTTTGCCTGCCTTTGTCCTGTGTGTGTGTGTGGAACCTCAGAGGCCAGAGAGGAAGCCACATCCCTGGAATGGGCGTTACAGGGATTTGTGAGCAGCCATGTGGGCACTAGAAATCAAATCTTCATTCTCTGCAAGAGCTATCCATCCAGCCCTGCAGTGTTTTTTAAATCATGCTTTATGGAGTACTCAGGATACTGAAGTGTGGTTGGCTATCTCTGAGGAGTGAAGGCTCAGGGTTAGGTAGGGACAGCTGTGAAGACCAGTGAAGCCATCTTCACATGGAACATGCACGCCCAGAGACTGGGTTAGCATCAAACCTTCCACAGAGGGCTAAGAGAACTGTTACAAAATGAAGCCCACCCTTGTGGCTAGAGGTAGACCCCTGCTGCAGCAGAGAGCAGACATTATCGGCGGGACCTGGAGCATCAGAGACTGGCCAGGGTTTCTCCTCCCCCCCTGGAAAAGACCTGTAATGAGATCTGCCAGAGGAAAACAAACGGCTCCAACATTTTCTTTCTTGCGTTGTCCTTTCCAGGAATTATATAACTGCTCCCAATTAGATAAACACATCCACCCTAGACAGGTTGGATTTTCAAAAGTATCCAATGGGGTGGGGCTTGAGTGGGGCAGATAGAAGGTCTTATTTTACGTTCTCTTATGCCCGGGTCACCTATCCTGAGAACTGGAAGCAGTGTGCACAGGCACACCCTACTCCTCCCCTCTAACTCTTCTGTGCTAGGGTAGTTCTGCTTCAAGATGAGAAGTGTAGCTTAACTGTGTCAGGGGGAATGGAGCCACCTGAAGGCTGAAGGGGCAGGAACATGGCCACTTGAGGGGCTCACTCAAAGCCAAAGCAGGTAGTCAGGGAGCCTCTGTGAAGCACCAGCTAGAGAAAGGCGATACAGAGCAAGGAGTGCTATTTCTGTCCAGACATGCCAAGTGGCAAAGGTCCCAGAGGCCAGAGCAGACTGCCTGATGACCTAGGAAGCCCCAAGACAACACTGCTTTACAGTCCAGCCCAAGACTTATCACAGGAACAACCGAAATCCACAGAGACTCAACAGGCAACTTGTTAAGGGACAGGCAGGAAAATGATTGCCTGAGTTGCAGAGATGGGAAAGGGCAGTGTCAAGTGTTAGGCCGGCATGACCACTGTGACCTCAGTGCCTTCGCTACTGAGGTCATACAGAGAGACAACACAGCCAAAGGGGCAGCACAACAGCTCTCACAATCATTCCTAGAGAAGAATGACCCTTGAAGGATAGAGGTAGGAAGATGGAGGCAGGCGGGAGGCTCATGGCCACATAATGACTTCAAGGTCAGCCTAAAACATATGAAACCATGTCTCAGAAAAAAATAGAGAGCTGGGGGGAACCCACTATTTTTAATGACATTAGAGCACCTGCTCTGCCTGAACACACAGCAGCCATCATCCCTCCTCAACTCGGCACCTCTGTACCAATCCCCTTCCTAGATGACACTCTTGTCACACTACAGAAGCTGTGCACATGAGCATGCTCTCTGTCTTGGGACAGCCACCAAACACATATATACACAGGAGCTTACAGCAAGCCAAAAAAAGAGAACAGGAAAGGAGATGACTACACGGGGTTAGGGGAAGAGAAAGAGAAAGGGAAAGGGAAAGGGGAAACGGAAAGGGAAAGGGAAAGGGGAAACGGAAAGGGAAAGGGAAAGGGGAAACGGAAAGGGAAAGGGGAAACGGAAAGGGAAAGGGAAAGGGAAAGGGAAAGGGAAAGGGAAAGGGAAAGGGAAAGGGAAAGGGAAAGGGAAAGGGGAAAGGGAAAGGGGAAACGGAAAGGGAAAGGGAAAGGGAAAGGGAAAGGGAAAGGGAAAGGGAAAGGGAAAGGGAAAGGGGAAACGGAAAGGGAGAGAATAAAAACAAGGCCTCTCACATGAGGTAAAGTCAGGGAAGCAACCTAAAATACTAAATTCAAACCATGGCCAAGAGTTATGAGTTACTCATTCATTCATACATACATACATACATATGTGTGTATTTATATATATCCTAATATATATTTATGTATCCTTACACCATCAAATTAAAATGTCACTGATTATAGATAGAAAGATACCACCAAGAATATTACTGCCAATTAAAAATGTTGCAATTGCTTTATCATTAATTTCAGAGGAGTTAAAATGTGGAAAAAAACCACATCCTATATTAATGAAATACAGTAAATTCAAAGGCAGAAAGATAATGTGGTCAATTTTGAAAATCCAAAACCTAAACTTTAATTATTTGTGAAGCTCAATGGACAAACTCTAACAGGGCATGAGGAGAGGAGAGAAGGGGAGGGAAGGGAGGGAAGAGGAGGGGAGGGGAAGGAAGAGGAGGGGAGGGAAGGGGAGGGGAGGGAAGTGGGGAGGGGCAACAATATAAACTAGCAAGGACCATGAAAGGCAAATATAGCTGTAATCCCAACATGAGGAAGGCAGACGCAGGAAGTTCTTTGTGAGTTTGAGGCCAGCCTGGTCTACACAGTGAGTTTCTGGCCAGCCAGGGATACACAGTGAGACTTTGTATTGTGTGTGTGTGTGTGTGTGTGTGTGTGTGTGTGTGTGTGTGTGTACAGAATAGTTAATATTTATAAGAGAAAGCTGCATAACACAATATGGTCAAAATGTAAATAAGGAAAAAGCTCTCCTTGCTAATAATTTTGAAAGAGAGATGGCTCAGTGGTTAAGAATACTGACTGCTCTACCAGAGGTCCTGAGTTCAATTCCCAGCAACCACATGGTGGGTCACAACCATCTGTAATAAGATCTGATTCCCTCTTCTGGTGTGTGTGAAAACAGAGTATTCATATACATAAATAAAAATAAAAATTTTAAAAACTAATAATTGTAAAGGTTGGTCAAAATACAAACTCCACATAAAGGATGCTTACAGGGGATGGATGCTTCAGAAGCTGCGGAAGGCCTGTGCAAACAGTAGAAAAGCCTTCTCTTCCCTGGTTATTAAACTGTTTTTAGATCAGAACAAGATTGGTTTTCTCCTGAAGACTAAACTACACACAGCATTTTTTATGTATCAAAACTGATAAGATAAAAAGGAAAGAAAAATAGATTTGAAATGAAAATGTCTGCCGGGCAGTGTTGGCACATGTCTTTATCCCAGCACTCGGGAGGCAGGAGTATCTCTGAGTGCGAGGCCAGCCTGGTCTATAGCTCGAGTCCCAGGACAGCCAGGGCTACACAGAGAAACCCTGTCTCACGAAAACAAAAGAATAAGAAAGGAAGCGGCGGAGGGTGGCGGCAGTGGCGGTGGCGCACACAGCGCCCTCTAAGATGCACTCCTAGTCACCCGTGCTTCTAAGAAGCCATGACAAAGTCATACACACTCCCACAAGTTCTCACAGCACAAGGCTGTTCACCACAGAGAGTGTAAGCAGGGTGAACAGCAGTGGAGAAGAGCAGAACTGAGCCTGACCAATCCAACCAACTGTATGGAGCCACAGTGCAGATACAGACAGCAGGAGGTGCCTGACGGGAGTAAACACATCTTTACACATGCCAAGAGGAGTGAGATACAAAGCAGAGCACCTTTTAGTGGATAACTAAAGAAACTTTCTCCTTCTACCAATTCCTATAGTGAAAACAGAATTTTATAACTGGAAGTTTTAGCAATTGCTACTAGAATTTCTTTTGCTGCATTTTTGTGGTTTTTTTTGAGACAGGGTTTCTCTGTATAGCCCTGGCTGTCCTGGAACTCACTTTGTAGACCAGGCTGGCCTCGAACTCAGAAATCCGCTTGCCTCTGCCTCCCAAGTGCTGGGATTAAAGGCGTGCGCCACCATGCCGGGCTCTTTTGCTGCATTTTATGAGGCATACAAATAATGAAGAGAAAACTAGAACAGAGGACTTATGCCTAGGTCCCCAGTTTGGAAGGATCTGAGAACCAGCAAGACAGAATGACCTACCAACATCATGGCTGCAGCCTATCTGGGCTGCAGCCTGGAAGCCTGGAGCCCTCACAGCTCAGGAGCCCAGGCCCTCAGAGTCCAGGTACGTAAGACAGAGTCGCCTTGTTCCCACCTCACTCGTGTTCCTATCCTGGGAAGCATCAACAGCCTTCTCCAACCAACCCACCTCTTCATCCATGATCCCTGCTGCTTCCTGGAAACATCTCAACTAGAAACTGTAAAAACATCTTATTTGGCCCTGAGCATGTTGTGTTGCCTGGAAAGTTAATAATAAAATAAGCCAACTGAGACTCATACCTAGATAGGGAATGCTGGGCACCATCTTCAGACTTCGGATGTAGTCCCGGGTTCGCTTGTAGTTGTCTTCTTTGGACATCAGGTAGTCAAGTTTCTCAAAAGTGGTCTTGTCTTTTCGATTCAAAAGCTAGAATGAAAAGAAATTTATCTGGAGGGGAAAAAAATCAATCAGAAAAGCTGACAGGCCAGGGGCTGTGACAAATGGCAAAAGGAAAGACCTGAATATATGTCCACAAACATACATTCAAACCCTGGATAGAAGTACAGATGCTAAAGGGCACTCATCTCACAGGAGTCAGCCTCAGAGCTGCCTCGTCCACTGGCCACAGGATGCTCACTAGCTCCTTCATTACACATCCAACACTGACCCCTGCGAGGGCAAATACAACACAGGGCTCAGAGAGTGTCCCTAGGAGCGTCACTCCAAAGCTCTAGCCAGTGTCTTCTCCCCAATGCCTCATGCTGAAATATGCCATCCACTGCCATGCGACTCACGCAGATGTACCATGAGAACATGACAGGGCTGCAACTCAGGGCTCTCCTCCAAATCCCCCACATCATCACATCACATCACAGGGCATGGTGTTTCACAAAAGAACCTTCCTTTCTTTAAGCAGCCATCTACAGAACCACTGGGTAAGAGAAAGCATATCAGAAATGAGACACAGGCTGTGATAACCAAGTGCTTGGCATGTGAAGCTACTGAGAGAGAGGAGGGCTCAGTGTACACACTGAACCTTCCAGAAAGGGATAGAGACCGTAACTCCTGGCGTCTCTATCCTGACTCTAAGGACTTACAGTGTAGCTATTTGTCACGTGCCAAGTCAAAGTCTAGTGCCAGGAAATGCCAAGATGTGTCTTCAAATGCAATGGCTTTGGGGAAAGGAGAAGAGGAAACCAAGCTTAAAAAGAGGGGCTGGGGTAGAGCTACCAGGATGTGTGGTTTGGGCATAACATGAGACTACGGGGGGAGTTCTCCCAATTCTGGCTCCTGAAACTGAAGGTCAATGGCTAAATGGGTAAGGCCATGAGTGTAAATGAAGGAGACCTTACACCTGGTATGTCCTTGGCCAAACTTAGCCTTGGGAGTCCAGTGGTCTATGTAAGGGCATCAACCAACAGAGCTGCCATGCCCATCAGACCAAAGCAGCCTGTGCGGCAGAGAAAAGTGGACGAAGGGCTGTCAGCATCAGGAAAGCAGAAATGGCAGTGCAGCTCCTGGGTCTTCAGCCCGCAGGACTCACCCTTGGGTGCAGGCGTCTGCTGCCTGCGAGAGCCCCAGCCTGCTCTGGGAAGGCTCTGACAGATCGCTCCATCCTCAGTCTCTGGAGCCAACAATGATGTAGCTCGCATGGGAAAGTCTGCTGAGCCCATGTATAGCTCAGGGAGGCAAATAGTACTTCAGAGGGAAGCCTCTGGGGGCTGAAGCAGCCAGAGACTGAGGAACAAGCTTTGATTTCTCCATAGACGTTCTGGACTCACAAGGACAGGGACACTACACAGATGCTAGGAGCAACTCTGCTTAACTGGCTTATTTCAAGCTTTCATCACAGTAACAGGTGGGCAGGAATGATGCGGTCTTCTACTGGCTTATGTGGAAAGCACTGTTACATACACCTCGGCTAATGACCTCTGTGAACCCAAAGGCAAAAAGAAGCTGGGACTGCTGCCTATATTTCAGGTTCACCATCACTGGGGCCGGGTGACTTGCCCAGAGAGCTCTGGGACCCATGGTTCAGCGGAAAAAAGGCATATATAGAGACATCATTTGATTTTGTTGTTTCTTTCAAGACAGGGTTTCTCTATGCATCCCTGGCTATACTAAAACTCACTCTGTAGACCAGGCTGGCCTCTGCCTCCCGAGTGCCGGCTGGGTTTAAAGGTATGCACTACTGTTGTAGCTTTATGCTACCACTTTTACTATCAGAGGTAACTGCAATTCCAGCCCCCTCCCAGCTTCCTTTGAATCCATGGATAAAACACACACACACACACACACACACACACACACACACACACACACACACACACACACACACAGTTTGTTCCTTCTCAACTTGCCTTAGAACACAATTGCTGGGTGTTCCTGCTCCCAGCAGGAAAAGCATGCTGTAAATATTTTTATCTCTGTTCCTCCCACCTACCCTAAACTTCAGTGGCTAGTCCCACCTAGCCCCTGCCACACATCCCTGTCCACCTGCCTGTAGTAGTGGCCCTGGCTCCTCCCGAGACCTCACATGGCTGCTGGCTTCTTCTCCCTCCAAAGTATGACAAATAAACTCCTCCTCTCTACCCAGCAGTTAGTCCCTGACTTTCTTTACTGATAGATCAAGAATCAATTGGAGAACAGGACCTTAGCATCGGAACCACCCCCTTCACACCACCACACCTGGCTTTCTTTTTTAACTGATGCATGCAAACTAGAACCCCACTGACTTCTCTGATCATCTACATTCATCCAGTTGTCACACAAATCTTGCTGCCTTCACTCAAACTGATCCCCACACAGCTAGCTCTCTGGTCCCAACTGGGCCATTGCCTAGGTTCTCCACCATGTCCAGTCCACCCAGGAATCCAATCCCTGTATGAGCAGCACCTCACATTGCTGGGTGTTTAGACTATAGGTCTGTCACCTCTGTCCTTCCTGGATACACACACACACACACACACACACACACACTCACACTCAGAAGGGCTGGATTTTGTGAATCTCCTAAATGGCTCTATTCTGTGCCTACAAAAGAAATCAGGTCATGATCAGATTACTCAAGAATAATTTATAAATTGCTTTAAGAAGAAACTTAATAGATTTTCCCATGATGTGTTTGACAACCAATTGATAATTTCCTTTACTAAACTGAAGGAATGAATCAAATAAAAGAGGACACAGTACACAAGAGTTTTACTATTACTATTCAATAACAGTAAAAGGGATTCTGGGATAATCAATTAGATACAGGTCTTAGGAACAACTAGTCCACATGGAACAGCTCAGAAGACCACCTCCCTGGTAGCACATCTGTGGCACGAGGGATGATTTATGCAATAAAAATAAACAATTTTGAGATTATATATAAGTCTGGGGAATAGGTGGCTAATATGGGAAGGGAACTTTTACAATTATCTTTCTGTGTGAAAAAAAATGTGTGTGTCTATGACATGAGCTTCTGTGACTGAACTCAGATCACAGGGCTCAGGTCAAAGTGTCTTTACCTGCTGACCCAACCCACTGTCTTGAACTTTTTTAAAAGAAGAATTGGAATGACCAGGTCCACTATTCAAGAAAGCGCAGAGTACTTCTGTTTCACCTTCTGACCAAACAGGAAAGCCCACTCACACACTATCAGCCACAAGGAACCTGACCTCTCATTTAACAAAGATGGCTGAACTATTGTGATGGAAAAGTGTGGAGGCTAGACCTAGAAAACTAAGCCACTATGTCTATACATTGCCTAAAGTAGGTGGATCAAGAAACTGTAGTAAATGCTCATGTGGAGCTGTGGTGTGGACTCTAAGAAAAAACCACCAACCTGGAAGGCTACCTCTAAGGAGGGAGGGAGGGAGGGAGGGAGTGGGAAGAACAAGGAGTGGAGAAGCAGGGAGGACTAGGGGTGTCAATGAGCCTTTCAGTACTTGGCAATCTTTTTAAATTAATGTGCATATATTATGCAGATAAAAATTCTTTTCAGATTTGGGTCTTTAAAAATAGTGTTTGCTTATTCAGAAAACAGCACTTTCACATGTTAAACTTTTACTACAGTAGAGTCAGCAATTGTGACCCCCATGAACTGAGGGTCTCTCAGATTCCAGCATTTATAAGGAACCATCAGAAAGGGCCATCAGAACTCCACGTAATCTAGCCAGTGCTCAACCAGTCAGACATATCCTTCAGCCATTATGCTCAGAGAACAAGGAAAGGAAAGGAGATTATGAAAAACCTCATGGCTCGGGACAGTCAGAGGACTCAGGAGCTCAGTATGGAGTGAGTAGAGAATAAAGTGGGGGCATTTTGGAGCATTTTAAAATCTCTTTGGCTATATAGTATCAGTTGAGAAAAAAAAAGCTACATCCCAGCTCTGCTGTGCTGGAGAACACTGTACATAGCATTTGGAAAAACTGAGACTTTGAAACACAGTTGAGTTGAGAAGTGTCCATGAAACCTGTTATCATTCCAACTTATTGCAAGGCTGCTTTTGTGTCTCACTTGGCAAATGACGCCTGTGAGGTCACAGTGGTGCTAGCCTAGCTTGCTCTTCTCCCCCATCCCTCCCCACAGAAGGAATGCAGCTGAAAGGCAGTCACAGGACAGAGCAACAGAGAGGATGAAACATCACAATGACTGGGAAACAGATGTGTTAGAAACTTCTGAGTCTCAATAATCCTTAGGAGAGAAAGGTAAGAAAAGCCAAGGCAGGCTGGCAAGATGGCTCAGTCGATAAGTGCACGGACTGCTCTTCTGAAGGTCCTGACTTCAAATCCCAGCAACCACATGGTGGCTCACAACCACCCTTAATGAGATCTGATGCCCTCTTCTGGTGTGTCTGTACTTATGCATAATAATAAATTTTGGGCCAGAGAGAGCAGGGACTGAGCGAGCAGAGTTGACTGGAGTGAGCAGAGGTCCTAAATTCAATTCCCAATAACCACATGAAGGCTCACAACCATCCGTACAGCTACAGTGTACTCATATACATTAAAAAAAGAAAGAAAAGAAAAGAAAAGAAAAGAAAAGAAAAGAAAAGAAAAGAAAAGAAAAAAGAAAAGAAAAGAAAAGAAAAGAAAAGAAA
>NC_034592.1:20557320-20558359 GCF_900095145.1 Mus pahari
CAGCCTGGTCTACAGAGTGAGTTCCAGGACAGCCAGGACTACCCAGAGAAACCCTGTCTCGAAAAACCAAAAAAAAAAAAAAAAAGAAGAAGAAGAAAAGAAAAGAAGAAAAGAAAAGAAAAAGCCAAGGCTATGAATTGCTGACAAGACGTTCTTGAGTTCACAGCAGGCTGAACCATTATTAGCAGAAACCTATATTGAAAGGAAAATCTATGCTGATAAAAGTCACTTATAATTAAACAAAGATATCCAAAATAATGGTGAGCTGAACATTCCAAGCAAGAGGCTAGAAAAGCAGGGAGGCCGAAACACCTTAATGCGCTGAGAAGAGAGCTGACAACCACACTTCCAGCAGGGACCAGACCCCAGAGCCACTTTATAAACTGTCAACAGAACAGAGCAAAAAGAGAAACATTTACTGCAAAGGCAGGAAGCAGTTACATACTATTAGCACTGACCCAAGTCCAGATCCCACTCTCAACATGAACTCCAATTACAAGGTAAGAACGGAGTCCTGTATTGTTAATTTTCACAGTGCCTGGTGACCTCCCAAAGGACAACTGAGACTGAGAAGCAAGCACAGAGGCCCCAGGAGGCAGGAGGGAGGGATGCCCCGGGAGGGAGGGAGGCCCTGGGCGGGAGGGAGGGATGCCCTGGGAGGGAGGGAGGGATGCCCCGGGCTGGAGGGAGGGATGCCCTGGGAGGGAGGGATGCCCCGGGCGGGAGGGAGGGATGCCCCGGGAGGGAGGGAGGGATGCCCTGGGAGGGAGGGATGCCCTGGGAGGGAGGGATGCCCCGGGCGGGAGGGAGGGATGCCCTGGGCGGGAGCGAGTTGCTCTCCTGTGCTCTCAGGGCCACCTGGGAGTGTGCTCCTGCTATTGGACACCCACAAGCTCCTCCCTGGTCTGGGAAAGTAGCTCAAACGTGGAGGTTACATCCATGAAGGACAAAAGAAAAGTCCCTCCAATTCCAACTTACGAGGACACTGGCATTGTGTATACCGGGGAGATCACTCCAGCATGGTGTGAGAACAGACTGG
>NC_034592.1:20558370-20570924 GCF_900095145.1 Mus pahari
GGACAAAAGAAAAGTCCCTCCAATTCCAACTTACGAGGACACTGGCATTGTGTATACCGGGGAGATCACTCCAGCATGGTGTGAGAACAGACTGGGAAAAGAATAACATTTCCTCTTATGTGGGTCTATTTTCAACAAAGAGCCTGTCTCTCCAGATCTATTTTTAAAACCCTAGCTCCAGATCCCACTTCAATCTCAGTGTCTGCCACTGGCTGGTGTGGGAAGACTGTTCAGTGCTGTGGACACAGGAGCACAGTGTGGAAGCTGCAGGGAACTAAACTCGGGTATTTTTTTAAAGCAATTTTTTAATGTCTGGCTATTTAGTGTCTGTTTCTACAACTGGGAGGCAAAGATCTGGACGTACACTCTGGCTAAGGGCTCCCCTGGGGTACAGAGCTGGTATGTGAGTGGGCACTCTGTCTATGTGCAGCTGGGCTGAGCACTGAAAAGGGCCACAGATGCAAGGAAGCTGCAGCACACTTCATGAGGGGTCAGGAGGAAGTGAACAAAGCCATTTCGAGGTGGGGAACCTTTAGCATAGAGTGGTCCAGAGAGGCACCAGAGCCCACAGAAGGCAGAAAAAATGACCTGGAGGTAGGAGGACTGAGGGATGTTTGAGGAACAACAGTTTGGCTAAAATACAGCAAGTATTGCTTTGGATAAGAAAAAAAAAAGGTAGGAGAGGGAGGGAAATCTGCCTTTTGGCAAAGTCTGGTATTAACTTGGCCATGTCATGCCAAGTCACATGACCTCCATTTTGCCAGCTTATTCTATTTTCTCAGCTACTTCAGCTCAACTTGCAAACGAGATACTAATTGCAAACCAAGAAACATGAACACTGAATACTAATCAAACGTGGGGGACTGGGCTGCCAGTGGTGGTGTTAACAGGGCCGCTGGACAGCTCTCATTTGTGGCATACATGACTTGGGGCTCTGAATGGCCCTGTAGCTGCGGGAAGTAGATGATGAGCTGGCAGACGCTGGTTCATATCAGATGGGTATGAAGTACCGGGGAAACCGTTTGGTGTTTGGTCTCATTGGAAAAAAGCCTCTATTAGGTTCTTGGTGCTCAGGAAAACTCTCAGTGCCCATGAGTGTGGCACACCCCAGGTGTACCACCCATGAGCACGTACCAACCCTCTAATTTAAGCTCAGGACCTTTCCTTTATTCAAAAGCATCACTGAAATAGAGGGCTGGGTGTGTAAGTGGTTAGACCGGCTGGTGATCTTTACCATAATGCTGTATGAGAACATCAGCATGCACTGGAGCTGCTCTGCAGGAGCAGTGGGACATGGGGCCTCTGACCAAGCAAGGGCGGGCAGGACAAGGAAAACAAACCATAGCTCTCTTTAACCGGGTTCCAAACCCCAGAACTGTGTATACCGGGGAGATCACTCCAGCATGGTGTGAGAACAGACTGGTAAGACCAAGAGCAAAGAGACTGAGGGAAGTCAATGATAGTCCAGGTCATACATGCAGGGTCTGCTTTTAGGGATGGCAGCTTCTGCAACCCATTTAAGAACAGCCAAGGAGCCAGGTGGTGGTGGCTCATGCCTGCAATCCCAGCACTTGGCTACACAGAGAAACCCTGTCTCGAAAAACCAAAACAAACAAAACAACAAAAAAAGAACAGCCAAAGAGAGCTGAAAGTAAAGCTATGTCTGGGCACAGTACTGAACACTTCAACTCATCTACCTTAATCCTTGCCATAAGATGGAGGCTGTGTGCAGCTCCTTCTTAGTTTCCAGGCCTCACATTTCCTCTCTGTAACCTTGGCCTCTCGCGCCTATAAAGTTGCATGCATTCAGACCCCAAAGCACAGCCACACGAGGTTGGATACGGATTATCATAGTTGTCTTCCCTCCCTTTGGATCTTCTTGACTGCACAGTTTCTGTTGAGGTAACACGGCAACAGATGGCTGTATACAGCATATCTGTAGCACCCCTGTGGTGGGGCCTGAAGCTGGGCCTCTCCCCTCAAAGTCTGGGCCCCAGCTCCAAAGGCCTAGCTACACTGCATCATCTTAACAGCTCAAGGCCTAGACTCTGGGATATAGCTCACATTTTATTTTTAACCCATGGTGCCTTCTCTTTCTTGGCCTGCAGTGTGGCTCTGCTTGGTGTATTAACGAGGCAATATTTTATGCAGCATTATTGTGTTCACATAGTGTAGCAGGAGACAGGGAAGGAAAGCCTTATTTCTCATCATCTCAGCCTGCCACTTGCCAAAGATCCAACATACAGTTTGTGAGGACAGTGTCCAGGCTCTGTCTCTCTCCTGGAGTCACAGTCAGAGTCCTGACATGCAGCATATCTGAGGTTAAAGGAACACACATGTAGAGAGGGCTGGAACTGATGGAGCAGGCACTAAAGGGGGTGTGGGGCTCATGAGAGAGGTCTGGCCTAGGAAGACACAGTGACAGCTGAAGCCCTCCAAGCCGGTATGCATGCTCAACAAGGAAAGAAAACACCAAGGGAGGACCACGGTCAGAACCTTACAGAACCTCCACATCCACAGTCACAAAAGAAGCCAGCTGTCAGAAGAGTGGAACAAGAGCCAGCCTGGGGAAAAAGGCTTCCAGGAGGTGGAGGATGGGCAGTGCCCAATGCTATAGCACTGGCAGGCACAGAGGGTGAAATGTCAGCTTCCCCAGTGACAATGCTGAACTTTTGAGGACCAGTTCTGGGCTGGCTCCTGCTCAATAGCAGAAGCAGTGGCCAGGGGCTTCTACCATTGCCCTCTCTGGCCTTCCATCGCTCCATCTGCCTCGTCTGGCTCACCTTCCACCCAGACAAAGGCTCAGAACCATCTGAGACTGGCAACCTAGGCTTCCTCCAGCCTCCTCTATCGTGCCACAGGAGAGCTGCCAATGGTGCTACTGAAGACAGAGGGAGCAGCAACACTTCCTGGACAAATGGGCCATAGATCCAAAGCATAGGAATGTCACACATCTGCCAGCCTTGACATCTGTCCTCGTGCTGCATATGGGAGACTGAGAACGCTGATCTTGTGTGGTGTCTTTCCAGGTCCCACACAGCAGACCGGGCCACTGCCCATCAGTGGTGAGCTCCATGCCAAGGACTTCAGTTCTCACTCTGCTGCTGCATGTGAGTCAAACTCTGGACCAATTCGGTGGGAAAGAGAGGGTCACTCTGGGCACGTGCACAGGGCAAGCAGACCATGCATGTGGCACATGGAATCCGAAAGGTGACTGCCCTACACTTCACAAATTCCATGGCCTAGATCTCTCAGGAATAAGGTAGCCTCTTGCAGGATTATTCTGGTTACAAAGGGATCTTGGCAGCTTACCAGTTGCTAGGGTTCAAACTGAGGGATTCCCTTTCCTCCCCTTTCCTGCCTGCTCAACAATCTAGCCACACGCACTCCTGGAGGCCTCTCCTCAGAACAGCCTGCATCGCTCTAGTCCCTGACCCCCGCTCTGCCCAGTTAGTTCCTGGACTCTACCCTCGCCCACTCACTGGACCCCTGGTTTCTAGTCTTGGTCTCCATTTCTCCTGATTTGTTTTGTACACATTAGTGTAGTGTTTAAAAACACAAAAAACAACACTAAATGAAATTATGTCCATCTCCTGTTCAAAGCCCTTCTGTACACTTAGAATGGTACCCTCTGTCCCGGGCTGAGTCCAGCCACACTGACCTGAGGGTCCCTTAGTAACCAAAGTTCTTCTCCCTACACATCTGGGCACCAGCTATTCCCCACCCCTCACCCTCTGTAGTTGCTCCTGCTCTTGTCATCTGAATCTCTGCATGAAGGGCAGACTGGGGGAGGGCTCCTGAATGCTCACACAGAAGCTGCCCTCCTCCATCCACACCTGCTATAGTCTGCTTCCACTCCTGTCGCACTGCTCCTTATTTATGCATTCAACCAACATCCCTTGATCACTCTATGCCAGCAGCCAGGGAAGCACATGTTAATTTCCAAGAACACTACACATCTTTCGCAGCCTCAGTCAGTTCTGGCCATAGGCAGGCTCACTGGCTACCCTGACCTGGCCAGTGTCATACTGATCAGTACTAAAGGTCAATCAGAGTTCAGCCAGGAAGCACACCTCCCTCCCCTCCCAGGACACCACCACCTTCTATACAGGTCTCCCAGATTTCCAGGGTTTCAAAGCACACCAAAGGACAGTACTCAGAGGTAAAACATGCTCAGTGGCCCAGTCACGTGCAGGGGGCCAGCCTCATTTCTCATCTCCACTTTCTTTTTTTTTCTTTTTTTTTTTTTTGGTTTTTCAAGACAGGGTTTCTCTGTATAGCCCTGGCTGTCCTGGAACTCACTTTGTAGACCAGGCTGGCTTTGAACTCAGAAATCTGCCTACCTTTGCCTCCTGAGTGCTGGGATTAAAGGTCTGCGCCACCACACCCGGCTCATCTCCATTTTCTAAGGAGGGTATAACCCTATCTGCACTGGCCTTCCACCATCCCAGGGGTCCACACAGTGGGCAACCAGATTATACACAGGACCAGGCTATGTCCCATTTGGTGCTGGCACTTACCTGCTCTGAGATCTTTGGCTACCATACCTGTTAGAACTCAGTTTCTTCTTTTGCAAAACAAGAACTATGAAAGCACCAGACACTTGGGCTATTGGAACCCCTTGCTCCTGCCTGCCCTGTGGGCCCATAAAGTCTCAGGGGTCCTAGCTCAAGGAACACAAGAAAGAAGAAGTAACATTTCTATGGCCAATCTTATCACCAGACATAAATGGCAAAATAATACAATTAAGGATAACAAGTACTTCAGACAGTGTGTGCTGGGTGGTCCGAAAGATAAAAGAATGTAAGAGGAAGCAGACAGGGTGGCAGAGAACACGGCTGCTCTACCATGTGTAGTGACAGAAGGTCATCCTTTCCACAGGGCCTGGGGACAACAGCAAGGGGGGAGAGGATAGCTTTGGGCCCCACTATTCACCAATGTTCTGTACCAAGGCTGATCTTGAATTCACAAGGCAGCTTGGTGGCAGGGGAACAGATCTAATCAAGGCTAGATTTTCTAAGCTTTTCTAAGAATGAACCACTCTGACCCAATGACTTGGAATCCTGAGATTATAATCCACACAGCAGGCACAACCCCCTTTCCCTGACACTTCCATTTCCTAGAATGTTGTGTCTTTCACCTTCTGCCTTGGCCAGTGGCCTTCTGTAGCCAGGGAAGCAGCATGGCCAGCAGCCCTTGCACACAGTGGGAAGATTTTTAGGAAAAGAGAGATGAAAACATGCCCCAGGTCTCCTGATTACTGGTAGGATAGAACCACAGCTCCCTGCATTCTGTCAGCCACATGCCCCATGATGGCAGAGACAGCAGCCCTGCATGAAGGCTTGGTCCAGGCTCCTCTAGACCCTGTAAGGGTTCACTTTCACTACAGCATAGACCCAAAACAGCAGTGCACATGAGCTGCAATTGACAGGCCGCACAGTCCTAATGCTCCTCTGACCTGACACTGTCCACAGCTCCAGCAGCAGCCAGAACCCTCTGGGTACCCTGAAGCTTCACGGAGGGTCCTGCTTGTCCCTGAGTGGATCAACCTTCTGAATGAGCTGAATACAGCCCCAGCTGCTATCGTTTTACTCCTGTGGCCTCCCCGAGGAGGTCCCACAAGTCACAGCACTGCCCACAGTAAGGTCAACACACACAAGCAGAGTCGGAGCTCAGCCTCTAGGTGCCTGCATGACTCCCAGCAGCCCAATAAGCAGTAAGCATCCTGACCATGAAAAAGTTGTTTTAAAAACAATCTCCAGAAACTTCTGAAAGAAGACCCCCTGCTCAGATGGCCTTAGAATCACAGGGCTGGCAGCAACTGTACACACAGTAGCTCCCACATTTGCTCCAAAACCACCACTCATCTCTAACTCACCCAGAAGCCCCAGATGCAAACAGGCTGTTCTGGTGGAGACTGGGTCAACTGCTTGGTACCCTCACTTTCTTTCAGCCCTAGATGGTCCTTAAGACAACTCTAAGGCCCTCTAGGGCCCACAAAGCACTGACAGAAACCCACTACTCCAAGTCAATTGTCCAGAGCAGAGATGAGAAAGGAGGCCCAGGCTCTGAATGGCATATGAACAAAAATCTAGTTTCCAGACTCCAGGCAGACACTTCTCACATCAGTCTTCTACAGCCAAGCATCTTGCACCTAGAAGAAGCAAGGCTCATTTCAGATTGCCTACAGCACTATCCTTATGCATCGGATAGCCCGAGGCAGCCAAGTAGGAAACAGTCTAGGCCAAGGCTGGCAGAGAGAAGGTAGGAAGTGAGTTGAAGAAACATGTCTAGCAATTCTATAGAGTCCTGTCGGTCCCCGGGACATAAACAGGTCTTAAAAGGCCCGGGCTGTGCCCCTGTGAGAGACTTTGGACCAGGCTGGCCAGGGGGGGAAAGCTAACGAGCTATGGAAATAGCGATTACTTCCCCCATGTCAGGCCCTCTGCCAGCTAAGAAGGATAAAGAGGTCTGAGATATTTTTAAAGTATTTTTGCAGCAGAAAAACTTTCCTACAGACTCAATTATATAACTATCAGACTCCACCTCTGAGCTGAAATTATCCAAGGCCTCAGGATGAAAAAAAAAAAACAACAAAAAGGAAAGAAATAATTTTTTCCTATATGAGGGTCATAGGTTTCTCCAGAGAACTCTGAGCTACATGGCCAGTGACCCAGGGCAGCTGCAAGCCATCAATCCCCAGACCTTCTCATGGGCAATTTGGAACTTGCCAGAGATGAAAATTTGGCCAAGCCAAGGGTAGAAGTCACATGCTGAGCCCAGCCAGTATAGATGATGTTGACACGTCTAGGAAGATCTGTCAAGGGCTTCCAGACCCCGCCACATCAGCACCCTTCCCGTTCCCTGAAATCCAATGAGGCTGGGATCACTGATGCTGCGGGGATGTCCAGGGAATGATTAGTTCATTCTCAGCCTCTTTAGTTCCCAGGGACTGTCCTGCCCTTAGCAAAGAATACAACTGAGTGAGAGAAAGCCTGGGGTTTAAGCCATGCGGACATTCAGCAAGAACAGGACAGCCAAAATTAAAGGGACAGACCAAGGGAGGTTAACTTACAGCCCAGGTTTTTGTCAGCCTGAAGATGGGAGCACTTTGTAATGCTGACACCACAGACATGAGAGAATGAAGGTTGTTGAGTTCTAGAAGTTTCTGGAGGGGAAAAAAAAAGATATGGAATACATTATTTTGCTGCCATAGACAACAGAACAAAAACATGCTTGAGTGTTGCCAAATGTTGTCATAATTATGCAATTCAGTTACACTTAAAATATCTCACATAGAAAATATAGTGTAGGAAGTTCATAGGAAACACATGCTCGTTTCCTCTCATTTTTTCAGAAGGTGCGACTCCAATTTTTATAATCTGACTTGTTTGACTGCTGGACAGGAGCATGGCTCAAGACCAGATAATTCCTCTGGTTTGTATAGCTGACTCTGAATCCCCCTCAACATGCTCCTGTGAAGACTCCAGTGTGCCAACAGCATCAGCAGCTTATACAGCAAATACCTTAACCCTGGGTAGGAGAGGGGCCAGGGAAGATGTTATCAATCTGTATGATGGCTCACATCTGGGAAGGCAATGCTGGGGGCTCCCAGGCCCTTGACCATGAGCCCTTAAACCAGACACCAAATGAGTGAGGACACATGGTGTCACTTCAGTCTCAGTCAAGTTCGTAACCACAAAGGGTCACAGACTGAGACACAGCAGAGTCAGGGCAGAAATACATAATTTCTCTGTTTTTGTCTTTAAGGCTGAAGCAGCCTTGCTCATGGGATAGGTCCCATTTCTTTCTCTTTCTCTCTCTTTCTCTCTCTCTCTCTCTCTCTCTCTCTCTCTCTTTCTCTCTCTCTCTCTGTATATATATAGTTTGTTTGTTTGTTTGTTTGTTTTTGCATTTGTTTTGTGGGCACTGAAGCCTGGCCTAGCAAGGAGGCCCTGTGGACCAACCCGGCTCCTTCTACCTGCACTTCCTCTGGCAAGTTTGCCAGGCCTTGTGCACTTCAGTGTCCTCAGAGTTAAACTGAGCAAGCCACCTGAGATGCAACATGTCTCCTCTATCTGGAAGGCTCATTCCCACTCCCTCACTACCTGTCCTGGGTACTTTCAGCAACAGGTGGCCCTTCCTCTACCATGTCTTTCCTAAACATGTTCTCAAATGTCTGTGTTGACACATGTGTCCTCTGAAAGTGTGGATAAAGTGTGATCTACCACCCTACACCTGGACCTTGCACAAAGCCCAGCTCAGTAGGCAAGATAAATAAAGAAAAGCCTGGCACCACAGTTCTGCTTCTACTTGGAAACGTGGCCCTGACCAGACAAAATCAGTCTTCACTTAGACATGTGTAACACTCTGACTGTTTCCTGTGTGTAAGAATAGATGTTTCCCGGGCAGTTTCTGTTGAGCATCTGACTTACAGTGCCCGCCACAGACTCTGCTCCCAGAGTGACAAAACCTCTAGGGCATTATCTAACCTGTTCCTTTCTCTTTTAGAGACTGGAAAACCAACACTCAGGGAGGGAGGGAACCTACTCAGGACACACATGGGGCACAACCAAGATGATAATCGGCAGGAGGGTCATTTGGGGCTCCGTGGGTGGAAACATTGCTCATTTCCAAACTGAAGCCCCATGAGGACCGAAGCGTGTGCGACATCCTCTTCTGACCCAGCTGTAAGCAGCACAAAAGCAGCAGCAAGTGTTTCCAGAGAACCCAGGACAGTGACCTCTGTCCCTGCCAGTAAGACTGCTACCCTTAACCTTCGGGGGCACAGCAACTTGGCTGAGGGTACATATGGTGGAGACTCCTGTTCTGCTGGCTGGAGGCCTCAGCATGGACCATCACCTCTCTTTGCAGCCCCTTCCTACTGTGCAAATGGGATGATGCCCTGTATACAATGACAGCCCACACTGGCACGGCAACTGCTACAGAACCTGGCAGCAAAGGGCCTGAGTCCAGGGCAGTTTTGGTCTCCTGGTGAGAAGACAACACATGTGTACTTGAAGGAAGCTAGGAACTGGGTAGAACAATGCTGCCAAGGGGACTCTGGCAGGCCCAGGGAGTGGGAGCAGGGGACTGGTACTGAGTATGACAGTGGTCCAGAAGAGCCACAGCATGACACAGTCTTGACAGGCAGAGATGAGAACAGAGGAGGGAAAGGAGGGCCTGATTCAAAGAACGGAAAGGGCCTATCAGAACAGAGGCAACATGGTCAAATGGTCCAGGCTGTATCTGAGAATAGGTGTGGGGACGCTGTGGATATGACTATGCAGGACATGCCTGGATCAAAGGCACCGGGCCTAACTACAGTACATCGGCCCCCGGCACTGGCAAAACCCAAAGGGGAATGGATGAGTTCCAGGGCACCACGGGGTCACAAGCAGAGACCACAAGTCTAAGTAAGGGGAGTAACTGGACACAGAATTACGGGATAAGAAGGGGCGTATGTCTAAGGCTCACATAAAGTACCAGCAGCCAGGTAGAGCTCACAGCTGGCTCTGCCTAGGGAGGCCAGGCCACAATCTCCCACCCACGGTAGGTACCCCTGTCCAGCAGGCTCAAGGCAAAAATGTCTGCCAACGTTCTGAGGAAACATACTTTGAAAAATAAACAAAAAGCTTACCTTGGCTATTTTCACAAAATGGCTCAGGATTTCTGCCCTTATTTTTAAAGTCTGTGCTGTTAGAATTTCTCGTACGACCCAAAAACTGACCTGTAGAGTTAAACACACACACACACACACACACACACACACACACACACACACACACACACACACACACACGAGAGATGTGGTTAAATACCAGACTGCTCATATGACCCTTTGCCCACCATCACGGTAGGATTTCCATGAGGCCAGGCAGCTTTGAGAGCATGGCCTCACGTCATCACACCAAGTAGACTGTTCCATATGGCACCTAATCCCAGATGGCCCCCATCTCAAGGCACATGCTTCTCCTTAACATGGAGAGCAGTGCTGGGCCCCACTATACAGGACAGAGTCTCTGCAGCCGCCTCAGAAAACAGTGAGAGGACACAGCCTTGACTCTGCTCAGAAGAATCCAGATGTGAGGAGAAGACGGAATAAAGAATGGATGAACAGATGAAGGATAGACGGATGGATGTTCAGACAACGAGAAATGTCTACTTACTACACCTTCCATAAATTCACATCCCCAGCCAATCCCGACACAAGGAGGGTCTGCTGATATCTGCATAGCTGCAACGAACTTCACTTTGGTTTGTTTTTTTTTTTGTCTGTTTGGTTTTTTTGAAACGGTTTCTCTGTGTAGCCCTGGCTGTCCTGGAACTTACTCTGTAGACTAGACTGGCCTAGAACTCAGAGATCTGCCTGCCTCTGCCTCCAAAGTGATGGGATTAAAGGTGTGCGCCACCACTGCCCAGCTCAAAGTTCATTTTCTAAAAGAGGTGTGTCATTGGTAAGAGATGCAAAGTTCCACTGGGCCTGAGGGGTATGGGTCTTCTGGAGGTGGCATAGGCCAGCCATGAAGGCAGCTTTGGTATAGATCTGTATTCATGGCTGGCCTCTCATTTATACCAACAAATCCTGGGTCTTGAATCTGTTAGTGGCAACAAGAAAGTTGTCTACCAACATGAGGCTGTCTCACAGCACAAGGAGAAACAGGAAGCAGCCAGCCAAAGAATGCTGGGAAGTACTTAATGCTTCTCATTAATGTCTTATTAAGTATCAGGACCGTGGAGCCCGGGAGTACCAGGACAGCTTGGTGGATAAATGGGATGTAGAGACAGCAGGCACATAGTGGGAAAGGAGGGGAGGTGTGGAAGCCCTCACTTGACAAGGAGAGAGGGAGGGTAAAAGGCCGCCTGATGTTAACAAGGGCTCTGTTGTGCAGTAACCCACCTTCTTCTGACTGAACCACTGCTGCTTTACAGAGAAAGCAAGAGACGCTGAAAGTCAGCAATTGGCTGTTACATAAAGCAGGAATATCACAGAAAAGCTGCCTCAGTGGAATTAGCCATGGCTCCCTTCAAGACACGCCTAGGTTTCCATAGAATCATTTTTTCCAAGGAATTGTCAGAATTAAGTTCAGATTCAAATGTTTACCAGTTGTTTCTGAAAACAGTTATTCTGGACACCAAACAGAAGCACGTAAAACTTAAATTTAATACGTGCAGTTTCTATACCACATAATCTCAAGTAATGTGTAATTCGATAGATTCTTGTATGGAAACCTCACACGTTTTCCTGGTATGGTTCTGGAGAGGACAGAGCAGATTAGGGACCCACACACACAGTGTGCAGAAGTTTTTAGGCAATAGTCAATTCAGCAGTTGCATGAAGCCCTACTATGTGCAGGATCCAGGCATTATAAGTCGTTATCTGGCCTGCCATGGAAGAAACCAAAGGAGACTGAGCCCTACACAACTCTAAGCTGGAAGGTAGTTGTAGTAACTTTTGTGCACATATGTGTATTATCCATGTCTACATTCATGTCTATATTTCTCAATATAAACATATTTTGAGGAGGTTGAGTCAGGGTTTCTCTCTGTAGAATTCATTTTGTAGACCAGGCTAGCCTTGAAACTCAGAGATCCACCTGCCTCTGCCTTCTAAGTGTAGGGATTAAAGGTGTGCACCACCAATCGCCTGACTTTATCTTTAACTAAAACTCACATGAATTCGTACTGTTGTTCACAACTCTAAGCCATTAGGTTATGGAGTGTCACTTCTTCACTTGTCTGCCTGTAATTCCCACAGCACAGAGGCCAGTTCCCAGGGCTTGCCACCCACACCCCCGCTGTCCACTGCCAGCACACATCCTTCAGCACTACTTCAGACCGCTTATCCAGTTTCAAGAGCACGATACACACTCCTATACAGGTCTGTCTTCAGAATCACGTCCCAGGTGACTGCAGGGGTAACTCAGATCAGCAAACTCTGCCCTCTGGCAAAGAAGTCACCTCACAATTTTACGAGCGTGCGCTTTTGTTTTGCATCAATTCTAGGGGCTCTCCATCTTTAGGTTGAAATTTCTAGGGTGAGTGTATTGAGGTCTTGGTGCTATAATGTTCTGTGGGTTGTCCTAAAAACACTGTCATATATCCACCACTATACATATGAAAATTATCTCATCCTCTTAAACATACAAACCTGGGCTGGAGGTGCAGTTCACTGGTAAAGCTCTTGCCTAGCAAGCAAAAATCTCTCAACTCAATCCCTGGCACTGCTAAGAAAAACCTGCCAACAGAAACTGCTCTGTGCTCCACCTACTCAGACCTCGCTCCTTCTCAGCCATTTGACAACTATGGCTCTAGTCTCTATAGGTTTACCTTTTCCAGAGTGTCAAATGAAGACAAGAGAGAGCAATAGGGAGCCTTCTACACTGGTTTTCACCTTCATGTCACATGACGACAAGTGCTCTGTGTGTGACATCATAGCTCATTCTACTTAAGAAAACACTACCCCCACTACCCCTTGTGTTTGCCCACACCCTGCGGAAAGACATCTCAGATCCTTCATCTTTGACAACTTTTTTTTTTGTTTTTTTTTTTTT
>NC_034592.1:20571389-20630300 GCF_900095145.1 Mus pahari
TCTCTCTCTCTCTGTCTCTCTCAGCCACAGTGGGAGATATGGCTGGTCCATGCCCCTAAGATGAAGGACCCTGGGCATCTTCTCATGGTCATTTGCTGCTGTGTCCCCTCCTCTGAGTGATGCTGGTTGAGTCTTCAAACCATATTTTTCAAACAGGTGCTTTGCACACATGGCTCCCAATCTGTGTTTGTCTTCATGATTTCTTTTAACTATGTCTTTTCCACAATGGAAAAATCTTAAGTCTTAATAAATTGCCAACTTACTGATTTTTTTTTTCTCACAGACTGTCTTTTGGTTTCTAATAGCTCAACATCAAACCCAGGAGCAAGGAGACTCCCTGCCTGTGTCTTCTCCTAAAAGTTTACACCTGAGCACCTCATCTATTTTGAGTGGATTTTATGAAAGGCTTAAAGTCTGTATCTAAATTCATTTCAACAGAGACAGACAGCAGGACTTTCAGTTGTCCCAGCACAGACTGAGTTTACATTCTATCCCCCTGGCCCAGGTGCCCCTGCTCCTCTGTCAACAGTGAATCTGTACTGTTTATCTCTTTTTTCCAACACTACACTGGTTATCCTAGGTCTCCCGTCTTCCTCACAACCTTTGGAAAGAGTCTTTTGGGTTGTACAAGCAGCAATTATTCTAAATGTCAAGTGGGAACTGACATCTTAATGACACTGAGTCTTTTCATCCATGATGAAGCCCCTCCCTGCTGCCCCTCCCTGTTTCCTAACATCTGCTCTGATTACTTACATCAGTGCTTTGTAGCTTTCAACTTATAAACCACATTTTGTAAAAATAAACACCTAAGTCTGTTTGAGTCCTGGTGTTACTACAAACAGTGCTTTCAACCCTCAGATTCCAATCTTTTATTGCTAGCACAACAAAAGCAACCCTTTGTGTACAATGAATGGCCTTGTACTTCTTGCTTGCTTGTACATTAGTGCCAGGAGAGTTTGTAAAACTGATATACTTTTTGGTTTTTCTATAGACAATCATGTCAACTGTGAATAAAGACACCTCAATTTCTTTCTCTTTCAACTGAATTTCTTTTATTTTTCCTGTCTTATTGTCTTACCTAGAACAGTGCTACAGCACCACACTGGCTTATTCAGGTCTCAGGGGACATGCCCAGTGTCTCCCTACTAACATCCCAGGGGAGCATGCCCAGTATTAAGGATCATCTGGGATTAAGGATGCTATGGATTCCTCTAAAAGTCAAGGAAGTTTCCCTTTCTTATTTTTTTAAATTATAGATAAACACTGGATTTTGTTTCTTCTTCTCCTCCTCCTCCTCCTCCTCCTCCTCCTCTTCTTCCTCCTCCTTCTCCTGCCTGTTAATACAGTGCTTACACTAAATTTCTGAAAAGTTGAAAAGGCCAGACATACATGGAATAGCCACCATATGGTCATGGAATGAAATAAGCCTTTATTTCTACAGACTATTGTTTAATTCATAAACCTATCACTGATTTAACCTATTGTGTTGATGGCATAGCTAGTACTCGGGGCTGTGTGGGTGTACAAGACATCTCTTGGGAAATGCCACAGCAGTATTACAGACGAACAGAAAAGAATGGTTGTGGGTACAAAACCCTTTATTCAGTTAGTCATCCACAAATAAAACAAACAAAACAAAAAGCAAATGAGGAGAGAAAAGGAAAAGCCCAGATTTAAAAACAGTGGGCTGGGGAGACAGCTTAGTGGTAATGTTAACTTGTAGGCAAGAGGACCTGAGTTCAAGTCCCCAGCACCCACATAAAAAGCTAGAAGTAGCCAGGAGGAGCTGAAGTAGGGAGATTGCTGGAACTTACCAGCCAGTCTACTTGGTGAGTTTCAGGCCAGTGAAAGACCTGGTCTCAAGGGGGTGGGAGAGAAAGAAAGGAGGAGGTGGACTCCAGTCAAGGAGTGGCATCTGAGAGCGACCTCTGGCCTCCACATGCACACACGTACATAAAAGGGTAACTGTCTTTCTCATCACCAAATGTTACCTTTCTCCTTCAGCAACTATGACATTTCTGCAGACGAACGTGGCCTCCTATCCCTTTGCCTCTCTGACTGCAGTAACTATCACCCCCAGCCCCTTCTGTCACCTCCCTCCTCACTGCCCAGGGCTGTTCACCTATGTTCTCACCTTGAAACCAAAGCCTCCAGTCTTTGAATCCTTCCTCTCTCTCTCTTGCTGAGTCCCCTGGAGCCCTTTCTCCTCTGAGGCAGACTGTTCTTCCATTTGTCACTCACTCTTGCCCCTTCTCTGAGGAAGTCCCCTTGCCCCTCAACCCTTCCAGCTGTGTTCATGGACAGACTGCCCACATGTCCTCCCATGCTCACACTTAAGTGCTGTGTGCTCTCTCACAGTCTGACAGTCAGCACAGTTCCCACCCCAATGCCCCCCGTTGTCTCCAATCTTCCTCATACTGTACCTCTAGGCTACTTGTAGCTTTGTCTCCCTTACGACAGCTCCCAGGACTTCCTTTCCCCATCTCCTCAGGCCTCTGTCACACAGACCCTGCCTCTCCTCACCTTTGGCTTTCCCTGGCATCCTGAACCCTTCCGTTTAAATGCAAGCACCCTCATGGGTCTACTCACTTGGAAAAAGGAAAGTGCCACCAGCTTCCGGGATGTCACTGGCCCCTTTGTCCTCCCTTCATCTGCAGAGCTGCTGAGGCTGCATCACCTACTCCTCCTCTGTCTACCTTGCTGTGTGCCTGAGGCTAAGACCCATGGGGCTCTCTACCAGCTCTGTGCAGGTCGCCTGAGCATTCCTGCACTCAAGTGCACTTCCAGATTCGTCCTTCTGTCAAGTTCTTCCCACTTAGATTCCCTTACCCAGCATCCTTTGCAAACCTCACCCTCTCTGCCCATGACAAGTATCAGCAGTCCTCAGTTCTCAAGCCCCCTTGAACACACTGCGGCCCTCACACTCTGAAGTCTTAGCCCCTCCTTTAACCGCACCTTCCTTTTAACCAGGTACTCAGAGTCACAGCACTGTCTCTCTGAAGCTAATGACTCATTTCCTATGCGTCAAAGCCCACTTAGGATGATCCCCAGAGAAAATGAGTGCAGAAGCCAGAAGCTGGTCCAATATCCCACAGCTATGGAGCCACAGCTAAGGTTCACATCCGGCTGTGTCCCTGCACACACTTCAGAGAAGCTCTGAGCCCCCAGATCAAATGCAAGTGCATGCCTGTGTACTTTCAGACGTGCTACTGTCAGATTCCCTCTAACACAAATGCCAGGGTAAACTCTATGGCACAGGGACACATCACAGACTTCGGCTAAGTTCTACCACCCTGTCTCTCTCTGTGTGAGAAAATCCTGAGGCGTTCAAATCCCAAGAGGAGCAGGCAGGCCGCGCAGGACACTTGCCACTGGGTTTCCGGTTTGGTCCCAGAATCCCAAATGCTCCGGCAGCTTCCTTCTTGCCTCCTGACCTTCAGGCTTTCCTTGCAGCCTCTGAAACATCTGCAGTCCACTATCTGCCAGATGCCACCCTCCGTTACCCTTACAATAGCTCCTTAAAGTCAGTGTGTTGATATTCCTAGGTACTGGCAAGGAGATGGAGGCTCTGAAGAGGTCAGTGACTTCTAGCTCTTATCTGGAGTTTAATAAGGTGTCTTGGCATCATATGGTTCAGTTCTACCCATAAGAAGACCAGTGAGCTCATCCAAAGACAGCAATCCCAGCCGTGGGCCAAGGCTGGCCTCTGGCCAGTTTTCAAGCCAGAGCTCCCAGGCTGTGTCCAGAAGCTGCTGGCTCTCCATGAGCCTGCATTTCCTGGAGCATAACGTTTGAGAACACATGGCTGGGCGCTGGCTCGCTGCATCCCTTGGTCTGGGATGGATACAATACAACTGCTTGCCACATGGGCTGACCTGGCAGCCCTGTGTAAAGCAGATTACAGAATCCCCAAGGACCTACCCTCTGTGAATTCCATGGCTGGCCCAAGGTGGAGGCTAGGTCAGCTCCCAATCAAAGATTACTGTTAAGGAAACTATGAATCCTCTGACAGTGTGTACACATCTGGCTTTTTCTCCTCCTCCTCCTCCTCCTCCTCCTCCTCTTCCTCCTCCTCCTCCTCTTCCTCCCCCTCCCCTTCTTCCTCCTCCTCCCCCACGTCATCACCTTTTTTTGTTCTGTTTTGTTTGTTTGTGTGTTTTGTTTTGCTTTTGAGACAGGGTTTCTCCATGTAGCCCAGGATGTCCTAGAACTTGCTCTGTAGACCAGGCTGGCCTTGAACTCAGAAGTCCACCTGACTCTGCCTCCCAAGTGCTGGGATTAAAGAAGTACACCATTACACTGGGCTTCTTTTCCTTTTTTAAAAAGTAAGTTCAGTTTGAAAGGAAAAGATTTACAATACAAAGAGAAATCACTTCTCAGCCCTCCCAGCACAGAGGCAGTTATGCTGTGCTTGGCTGGAACAAACAAACAAACAAACAAATCATGCCCACCCCAGCCTTGATCTTCAGACTACAAGCCAGTGCTTGTCCAAGACACCTGTTGCCAGTGGATGGATGTGGAGGCAGCAGAAGGCTAAGACATTGAGCAACAGTGATGTACAGGGCCAGGCATTTCTGAGAGGGAAGGCCCAGATGAAACCAAGCCTCCAAGGGAATGTGGGCCCCAGGACCCAGAGGGCTGGACACACAATTATGCAACCTTTAGGTCACTGTCCTCACAGGAAACCAGAAAAACAAGGGGAAAAAACTGAGAGGAATCCTGTGTGGAAGTCTGGTTTGTGCAAAGGGAGCCATGTGAGAGCTCACTATCAAAGCACAGCACTGGGGGTTCTGGGGAGGAAGCAGAAGCGCGGGTCCCTGCAGCTCGTCTATTTGCCTCTGAGCTTCTCTTCTGTTCCCATGAGCCTAGATCTTTACACTGCAGGAGGAGGTAGCTCGTTATATTTGAAGCCAGAGTCTGGCTAAACCAAGTCAGACCACAGCACGTGGGGCCTGGTGGGTCAGGATACCAGGAAGTGCACCTCAAGCAGCATCTCCTACACTCCCACACACTGCATCACGTGTGCTTCCTGGGGGTCCTTTACACAGGAGTCTGACATTGGCAAGATGGCAGGCTGGATGATGAGCAGGACAGACAAGTCCTCACAGAGACCACAGGACACACAAACCAAAGACAGTGACACTGGGGGCCACACGGAGAAAAACAAAATGGTTGCAATGAGGTGTTTGATGGGTGCTCCCTGCAGAAGTGACACTTGGAGTTAAACAGGAAGCAAGAGCCCTGGGCCAAGAGCACAGGACATGGGGCAGAGGTATGCAGAGAAGGCAGACCCAGGGGCTGAAGAAGAAAGGAGGCAGAGAACTGAGGCAAGCGGGAAGCTTTGACTAGATCCTCTGCCCAAGCCCATGGAACCTGCACGGACCCTGAGCTCCTGTCGGCGTCTGTAGCACAGCAGTCAGCCTCACCTGCTTTGTGAACTACGCTGGGTAGCAGTGGGCAGTCAGGAAAGAGAACTGGGACCCAGGGCCAGGAGGCTGGGATTGTCCCCTGAAGGGCTTTGGGCTCAGCGGGCTGCCATGAGGACAGATACTCCAGGGACGCTGCTTACCTGGTTGAACCTCCGGGTAAAGGCCACGACGTTGGGGGCAAGACTGTGTTTCTCCTTTTTACTCCATCCGCAGCTGGCTAACTCCTGGGAAGGAAGCAGAGTCAAGAGGAATTCAGTCAGGATGCAAAGTCACAAGGCATGTGCCTGGACTGTGAGCATGGAGGTGGGCAGGGCTGCAGCCCTGGCTATGGCTAAGCTCACCAGGGAGGGGAGGGGCCCCGTCTGCAGGTGAGGGAGCAGAAGCAGGCTGAGAGGAAAGGCAGAAACACTGAGTACCCTCCCCTATCACTGTACCCCATTTCCCAGGATTTCTCTGCAAAAATATTTACTATTGTCGCTCTGCCAGTTTCTCTGGGACATCAAGGCCTCTGTGCAATTCAGATTGTCTGAGAAGGGGTGTCAATGCTTAATCCAACAGGACTCACCCCATCCTGGATACGGCTCCAGAGCTCTAGGTTAGCTTAAAATTAAAATCTAGCTGAGGAATATCAGACTTTGTTGGTCACACAGACATCCTTCATTCTTGCAATCAGGCAACTAGAGCTGCTTCTGGGACTACCTGGGATTCCATCCTGAAGCTACCCCTCTCTTTCTACAGAGACAGGAAAGAAAAGTGCCACCAGTGCAGGAGCATGTGTCCAATTTCCCAGAAGGCTTAGCAGTATGACTTGATAAATCAAGGCGGCTAAGTTTTACCTGTCAGCAAGGTGGCCGTCGTGTGGGATCACGTCAAGGCAGGCAAGCAGGGTCCAGTTTGTCAATGTCCTCACACCTGCGTGTGCTGTACACAGACCCTTCTCTGAACAAGCCACCTGCCAGTCAGCCAGAATGCCCGCCTCTACTGAGCTACAAGCATTCCCCTCTTAGAACAGTGGAGTAAGCTTCTCCTGCCATCTGATGACCATTAGACAGAGAGATCCTATATATCACACTTCACTTCTATCCAGCATGAGGCTAGGGGCCCAATCCAGCCTGAATTTGTTTGAGTACCTAAACAATAAAGCAAACGACATCCTCCAAGTGGACTTTCAGAGAGGATCCCTCATTTATCATCCCATGCCTGTATATAACTAGGCAGACATGTGACTAAAACCAGAGGCATCATGGGAAAGGACATGTACGGGGAGCTCACTCATCAAATCAGAGAATCATCTACGCTATAGCCCTTAGCAACCATGCTCCTTCTCTTGAACCCCAACAATAATCAGGGGCCTTGAGTTCCCTGCTCGTGTGGCCGCTATCACTCTTTACAACATGTTTCTTCCTGACATCTGCTATTACTTTGCTCCACATAAAGCTTTCTTGCTGCTTTTGCTATCTGTGTGAATGAGAGGCCAAGAACCTAGGAACCACCAAGACAATTCGGAGGCTATAAGAAGACCAAGGCACCGGGCGTGGTGGCGCACGCCTTTAATCCCAGCACTTGGGAGGCAGAGGCAGGCGGATTTCTGAGTTCAAGGCCAGCCTGAATTACAGAGTGAGTTCCAGGACAGCCAGGGCTACACAGAGAAACCCTGTCTCAGAAAAAAAAAAAAAAAAAGGACAAAAAACAAGAAGACCAAGGCAAGGCCATCAAACAAAGGCCCAGCATTCCCAGCCTGTGCTGTGGGGTGTCCTAACAGAGAAAGGGGGAGAAACTCTCTCTACCCAGACTTCTAAGACCTGATGATTCCAACCAGGCCTCCACCATAATAGCCTTTTTAAAAAGTATACAGCTGGAACATTTTAAGATCTTCAGTGAGAATTAGCTGCCAACAAGCTGGAACAAACATGGAAGTCGGGGTTGGAATAGTAGAAACAGAAAAAGAACTTGCTGGCTGGACAGTTACCTCTGAAGCAAATGCTCATGGAGTACCTCAGGACCCAGTGATGAGTCCCAGCAGGCACATGTGGGGAGCAAGCTATAACCAAACTGTAGCCTGTGTGACTGACAAAGGAACTGGCTGGACATGGACATACAAGAAGACCAATCAAGAACTGGGACACACCTCTTCCTGGCTGCCTCACATCTGTAAACAGCCACCGTCAGCCCCATGAGACAGTAAGCCAGGACCTGGTCAAGTCTTTCTCAACTTCACAACTTTAGATCCCAAGTCTGAAAACAGTATCAACTAAGACTAGCATTTGACAGATGCCACTGGAGGTATCTCACACAGTGAGTGCTCACACAGGCAGCCCATACACAGGCCCTTCATGCAGGTGTTCTCATAAAAACCACTATCACATTCTATTTTAATTGGGGCTAAGTATTCATTCTCCAAAATGAATGCCATGACTCTACTTCTCAAAATCACTCCTAAATGAATCTCTTGGTGCCCTAGGTTTCACCTGTTTGTTGTCCACACCTTGTCTGAAATGTGTACCTGGATTCGTTTCCAGTGCATAGTTCACCTGCCTCAATGAAATTTACTCCCACTGTGCTGCACACAGCATTAAGCACACTGTAGAGGGATTTTATGGCTGCTCTGACAAAGGATCATATCCAAAGACCTTCTAGGTCTATGTGATCCAGCTGGAATGCAGACACGCTCTGGATTACAGTATGATCTGGCTGGAACACAGACATACCCTTAGTACACACCATTAATCCCTAACAATGAAAGTACGGTTATAGAAGGAAGCATCTGTATTTGAAAGTGGTATCTAATTGAGGGGCAAAGTGATGAATCAGAGAAATATTTGAAAGAATGAGTCAGAGATAGAATATGCCCAACTCACACAAGAATAGCAGGAAGAGGGGCTTCTTAAGAACAAGGACCGAGAAAAAAGGTGTTATGGTATATGGTGGGTAGTGTGTGTCTATGGCAGTTTTACCAGGACAGATTTACAGAAACAGGTTACAGAGAGAACAAACTAAACACAGATGAAGACAAAACAAGTCAGAGAATGAGAAGGAGCCCGAAGATTAGAACAAAGTTAGTATGAAGCCAGGCAGAGCAATTCAGTTAGAAGCCAAGAGAAGCCAGGCTGAATCAGTCAGCTTGGAGAGGAGTTTGAGCTAGAACAGTTTGAGTTGAACCAGACAGCAAGAGCTCAGAAAGATCTAAAAAGGGAGATCTTATTCAGCAGCAAACCTCTGAGATGACAATTACATCTGGCAAATAAAAGTTATTATATTATTGCCCTGCTACAGTTTGTCAGGGCAAAGACCTCTCACTCCCAGTCAATGCTAAGAAATTGCAGATTTTAATCAAATATAAACTTGTCCATTTAAATAATGTTCAGGAATTATATTGCTTAGTATCTAATAACTGATGGTGTTTCCCTCCATGTTTTCCTGCATTCAAAACTAAACAGCAGTAGCAGTAAATGCGTGTGTGCCTGGTAAGGGTGTATGTACATATGCACGGGCATGTGTGTGTGTAATTCAGACTCTATGTTCTTATTTCCGCACCATGACGATCTGGGAAGACATCTGGAAGGGAGGTGGTTTAGAACCAGCCCTGACCCTGGCTGTTCACACCCATGGTATCTCTCTCTGTAGAATTTCTATTGCCCTAGGATACAGGAACATGGGATGCCTAGGTCCTCTGGGCACTTGACACAGAGATCTTCCCCAGAGATGGGGTACATACTGCAGTGAGGGTGGCAGGAGCTCTGCTCGGCAGCAGCTCCAACACCAAGTGTCTCCTTCCCTCTCCACTCCCACTACTGTTTTGAAATGGCTTCTATTTCTCTGTTCACCTATGTCATACAGGCAAGAATCAAGGAAGGTGCTTTACATATCTACTCTGAGTTGATTCTGTTTGAATATCTCTGAGGCGTTGATTTAAACACTGGTGTTTGCTGGATGGGTGGTGTAATCTGGCAGTTCTCTAAGGAGTCTTGTGCAGCAGGAGACAGGATACCTTTCAGATTAAAACCTCATGGGACTGGAAAGATGGGTCAGTGGTTAAGAGCACTGGTTGCTCTTCTAGAGGTCTTGAGTTGAATTCCTAGCAACCACATGGTGGTTCACAACCATTTATAATGGAATCTGATGCCCTCTTCTGGCATACAAGTGTACACACAGATGGAGCACTCATACATAAAGCAAATAAACAAATCTTTAAAAAAAAAAAAGTTTTAAACCTCCACTATGTCTGAGAGGTGCTTTGACAGCCTGCATTGAGCAAAAAACCTCAAGTAGAAAGGCCTTACTCTGAATCCCAGACCTGCCACCCTGTCACCAGGGTCCTAGGCATTGGTTCCATCCCTAAGGATGCTGTGGATGTTGGCAATCTCCCTGAGCTATAATGGGGAGGCAGGAGGAAGATCCTGGAGCAGGGTGGTGGCACACTGGGCACGCGGCCAGGCCTACAGCGTGCAGCTCAGTGACTTTGAGGGGATGAGGTCTGAGAGCTCCTTGGCACTGGAACCTCCAACCTCGGCACAGAAAAATTTATCACGATGTCAGGCGCAATCAGCCCATTCTAGCTACACTAAGCCACTCTCTGGGCCAAGCTCCTTGGTGCTCTTCCTCTTCTGTGTTTGGCCTTCAAGATTACAAGAGATTCCATCTGTGTGAACTGCAGCTGGAAAATGTGAAGGAACAGAACAAAACTCTTCCAGTCACCGAGGCCTAAAAGGGCCCACGCTACAGAACTAATTTGATTGTGATCAAGTTAACACTGACCAAAGGAGACAAGGCTGGCTCTAATAGAAAAGGGGATCTGGGTTGAGGCTGGGAAGGTTTGGCAGCTCTAAATCCTGGATAAGTCCGGACTGGCATGGTCCTCCCAATGCCCTAGACCTACAGAGCATCTAGGCTGGCTAGCTCTGACCCTGGGCTGAGGTCAAGAGTGTGTGAAAGGAGGCTAAGAGTCTCTGTGTCTTGCTTTCTGTCATGCAGATTCCCAGCAACAGAAGCTGAGAGGAGGAGCTGAGTGCCACTGCAGGTCTCCCATCCAGAGGCTACATAAGCTGGCCCCATGCCCTAACTCAGCCTTCCCAGAGACCTCCTCTTCTCACTCCCCTCCCTGCTGCATGCTGTGTGCATTAAGCCTCACTCACTAATAATAGTACTAGATGTTTGGCACACACCACCTCTCTCTTCCAGCCCCCTTCCTTCTCCATAGCAGACCATCCTAAACTGCCTTCCCTCTCCCTCCTGCCTTCCTCGTGCCCTGATTTCCTGCCACTGGTCTCTCCTCTAGCAATGTCAGCTCCTGATTGGGACCACAGTCCAGAACCCCGTGAACCCTCTGCACAACCATGTCTTTGCCTGACTGTCCTTGTGCTCAGTCCCATCTTCCAGGCACTGTTTTCCGAGTGGCCCCCAGCCCCAGCTGGATCTATGCATGCTTGCTGTCTACATCCTGCCGCTTGCTTGTTGATCACACACGTGCTATGGGCTTCAGTCCTGTGCTGGCCATGTTCCTGTCCTGAGCTCAACCAAGACTCCATGTTCCTTGATGGATACACCTTCTTTGGTTCCCACAAAGCACCTCAGTTTCTGCAGAGCCAGACCCAAAGGGCGTGTCTACGTAGCTGCCATAAAGAAAAACCTCAGCACCACAGGATTCATTTACACATCCCTTTTGCCAGTCAAAGGCAAATGTTTATTACTAGCACTGTGGATGGAAAGATCTCTAACTGGCACAAAGACAACTTCCTTTAGCATCCTCACCTGTGTACATTCTTAGCAACAATTATAGTCAACACTGGTCTTAGCTCATCTGACACAGCACCTCTGAGCCCCACTGTGGAAGGCGAGCCCCACCAGCTTTGTGCTTAGGGCTCTGTAAATCAGACACCATGACATGCCCTAAGAAAGGCCTAACTCTGAGCACAGAGCAACGAGGTAATCTCTGAAAGAGGCATCTCGGGGAAGGGTGACACCATCCCTGATGACTCCCCCGACCCCATGGTGTCTCAGCCTCCAGGCCATTGGAGGCTAGTATCAACATGTGGCCCTCCAAGTGTGGCTTAGTTCCAACTTCAGGCTTCTCCAACAAACACTCTCTCAGCATGTTCACACAGAAGACACGTCACCTCAAGGAAGAGTCACTGGCTCAGACCTCTAGGACCACCATGAGTCTGGCAGCAGTCACAGGCACTATGCCACCTCTGTGAGCCACTACAAGCTTTATCCTGCATCCTCTCAGCCCACCTTCTGGCAGAATAAAAACAAAGACCACAGAGACAAAGAAAACCTGCCAGGTTCATTCATGGAGTTTTCAGAGGAGCTGGTAGACAAAAGCCAGGAGGCCACTGAGCACTGAGAGCAAGGGCCAGTGTCAACCGGGAGGGGGTCTGGCTGAGGAAGAGGGCGCATTAGAGCTAGCCTCCACTAGAGGGGTAAGAGTGGGTCCATGAGACAGACAAGCACTAGAGGGGCCAGCAAGTCCCTAAGGGATGTACAGGCCTTGCTGCCCATAGGAAGTCATCTTCATAGAGGTGTACAGATGAGGAATGACAGCTCCCAGGAGACACTCTGACTGGGGCCTGGCAGAGAGCTGCCCTTACTCACAAAAAGGCTGGCCAGTACAGTGGTTAGGGAACCAGCCGTACCTGCTGACACCTTCCCCCATGGCCCAGGACAAGTCACTAAGTCTCCATGCCTATCTTTACTTAGTCATCTGAAAATGGCCCTGAATCTCTGGCTATGTACCCTGAAAAAGCCAGACCTCATCTGAAAACAGCCCTGAGAGTAGAACTCGCCATAGGGCTAGATAAGCCAGTGTTTGTATGTGTTTGGAACAAAGACTGGCACTTTCAACATGGTGAGTAAATTAATGGAACAACACTCCCAAGAAGAGGAGCAATAGACAGGCCCCGGGATAAGAATCTGAGGGGTTAGGAGGCCCAGGTCTGCCGGCATGAGCTGCAGGGTTTCCTAGGCACGCACTGCAGGTCATCAAGCACATCACCACCTCACACCCTCACCACTGCTCTGAGCTCTGACCTCTAAGGAGAAGAATATGTAACAAGCAGGCAGTTGACCTGTCCAGCAGCAGGCAGACAGGGTAGCAAGACTCCATCCTTACCTAAGCCAAGGGAGGGCTACTGAACTCCACAGGGGCTCCAGCAAGTATGGGGCAATCCGGCTGCCACTCCCTACTGAACAGGACAGTCACTTTGGCTATGCTGTGCCCTGATGACTTTATTTTGTGAAACAGAGGTTTTCTCTGTTTTGAGTTCAAATGCCAAGGCAGTTTGACCTCACAACTGGTTTGCACAAGAAACAAACCACTACCTGTCCAGCAGCAACAATGGGGCACAGACTTCTTTACATACTACTACCACCTACCAACATATCAAATTAAGTCAGGAATAGACATATCAAACCCTTCCAGAAGTTAGACCTGTGAACTTATCAAATCTACCAGACCAAAAGATGATATAATCCCCTGTCCCGGGTCATATAAAAGGTTCATACAACACGGGATGTAACTGTTCATCTTCCACTGGAACTTGACTGGCTTAACTCTACCTAGACTGGGCAAGGTCTGCAGTGGGTGTTTCCAGAGGTTTAACAGAGATAAGGAAGCACATACCAACCCATGGGCTGAAGCCCCAGACTAAACCGAAGGGAAAAGGAAGAGAGCCAGCTGAGTATTACCTCTCAGTTTCTAGACTGATTGACGATGTCAACCAGGCCACTCCCACTCCCAATGCCTTCCCACCATAACGGACATTCTTCTGAACTGTAATACAGAATAAATCTGTCATCCTTTGTCACACCATCACCTGACCATCAGGTGCCTGCACCACATAACCAATAAGCAGTACACTCCCAACTCTGTCCCCAGGGTTTCAACTGAATATGAACAGGACATCCCTGCCAAAGCTGGCTCACTAAATGCACCCTCGGCCCCACACTTCCCACTCTAAGACTGAGTCATGCCTTCTCTGATCCACTGGCAATGACTCCTTGATCTGTGGCTGCTGTCCACTTCTGCCTTAAGTAAGGCCTCTGTGGTTCTTGTATAGTCTCTCTGTCTCTATACCACTGTCTCTCTCTCTGTCTCTCTCTGTCTGTTTCTCTGTCTCTGTCTGTTTCTCTGTCTCTCTGTCTCTCTCTCTGTCTCTCTCTCTGTCTCTCTCTCTCTGTCTCTCTCTCTCCCTCTCTCTCTCTCTCTCTCTCTCTCTCTCTCTCTCTCTCTCNCTCTCTCTCTCTCTCTCTCTCTCTCTCTCTCTCTCACACACACACACACACACACACACACACACACACACACACACACATGTAACCTGAGAGTTAGTAATTAAGATTGGAATAGAAGACCCTGTGTTTGGCAGTGGCCATGTCTGCCAAGTGAATCAATAGTTTTTAGTGAATTGAAGACAATGAAATTGATGTCACCTGTGATTTTCTTGTTAATAAATTCTGATATTATGGAAAGACACAAACATGTTCACCATTTTCCAACAAATTATACTCATGACAAGGTGACATTCAGACACCCAGACAGGTGGGTGACAGGCCATAACTTACCATGGCAGTGCCTAGGCAAGGGCTTCTAAGGGCCTCAGCATGCGTCAGAGCTGACTCAGGGATCTACCAAGAAAGGGGCATGTGGCCTCTGGCTGCAAAGGCTGAATATAAAAGATAAAAGGGATTTTAGTTGTGAGCAAACAGCTCTCCCAGGAGCAGAGATTCAGTGAACACAGCAGCGTTTACTGTGTACCCAATGCCCCACGGGCTCTGGCAGGCACATCTGCGTGTTACCTGCTGAGTCTACATGGTGATACGGGTTTAGGGTCCACTTGGTTAGACAAGGCTCAGAGAGACTGCCTAAGGTCACAGCTAGGAGGGAGTGAAACTGGTACTCACCAGGTCCCCATCTACTGAGAGGGCACATCCAGAGCCACATGCCTTCTCAGATCTGAACACAGTAGGAGTAGTTATGTACATGGACCATTGTCCATGTTAAGTCTGAGTCTTTCTCAGCTGTCATGGTCACTGAGACAGGCTGTAGTCAAGGCTGAGAGAGTAAAGGTTTAGTCTGTCACTGAAATTGGGTTTCTGCCTATCACCTGTCCTCGTGATAAACCATGGACAGATACTGCTACACTGAATCCAAAGCAGGCAACACATGTGAGTGACACATTGCTCCTACAAGGCCTGATATGGCCCAGGAGGAAAAACTTACAGGAAAGATAAACTCAATCTGCCAAGAGAGTGGGGATAGAAGAGCCCTAACCAACAATGAATGACTCCACAGGATCTCTGAAAATCAGTGTGTGTGTGTGTGTGTGTGTGTGTGTGTGTGTGTTTTAACCTGGGAAGAGAGCCCCTAGGTAGACTGTGGCAGGAGAGGCTACAGAGGTGGTGGGGTCAGCTGCCTGGCATTGGGATTTGGGGGGCAAGGAGGGGCAGGCTCTAATAGTGTCTTGGTTACCTTACCAGGAACAAGAAGTTGATGAAACTCGGACAGAGGACAAGGCTCAGACAGCATACTCATCAGGGGAAACAGGGTAGAGAAGTTGAGGTTTCCCTCTGGCACTCCAGAATAAATCTCCATACATGCTGGCATCTGGGGTTCTACACCCTGGAAGTCCATCAATCTGACCTGTTTTCATGTAGGAGAGGTATAGCTCAGTGTCCTGCCCTGGCCACAGAGAAGGGACAACCAGATAAAGGAGTGAGCCCACAACAGTGAAGTAAAAGATCGGGGCAACAAAAAGCTAACCACAGAGCAGAGCAGGGATTCAAAGATAAGATGCTACTATAAGAAAACATGGTCAGGGTCGGGCGTGGTGGCGCACGCCTTTAATCCAAGCATTCGGGAGGCAGAGGTAGGCAGATTTCTGAGTTCGAGGCCGGTCTGGTCTACAAAGTGAGTTCCAGGACAGTCAGGGCTACACAGAGAAACCCTGTCTCAAAAAAAAAAAAAAGGAAAACATGGTCAGGCACTGGTGGCACACGCCTTTAATCCCAGCAGTCAGCAGACAGATTTATTTGAATTTGAGGCCAGCCTGGTCTACAGAGTGAGTTCCAGGACAGCAAGGTCTACACAGAGAAACCCTGTCTAGAAAAAAAACAGAAAGATATAAAAAAAAAAAAAAGAAGACTAAAAATTCAGAACATTTTAAATTTGGTTGTTTTTTGTTTTTCTTTTATTAAAAAAAAAGGACATACACAATATATAAAGAATTATTACAACTCAATAATAAGAAAACCAGCCTGGAGATGGCTCAGTGGTTAAGAGTACTGATGCTCTTCCAGAGGTCCTCAGTTCAAGTCCCAGCAACCACATAGTGGCTCACAACCATCAGTGATGGGATCAGATGCCATCTTATGGAACAAAGGTATACATGCAGATAGAGCACTCATATACGTAAGATAAATTTAAAAATCTTGCAGGAGGAAGAAAAGATATTCAATTTTCTATAAAAAAAATAGGTATTTCTGATTTTTGAGAATACACAAACTGATGTCATACTTAGTGTGTGCCTTTATAGTCACAAATCATCTGTGTGTCAGTCATGCAGCCATTTGGGAAGGTGACTGGACTCCAGTGACCCACTGGTACGTAGGTGCGCTCTCACTGAGGTGAGTGGACTCCCGTGACCCACTGGCACATAGTACGCTCTCACTGAGGCCCTCCATCTACCCCACATTGTGTGCATCTTCATGGCTTCCGCATCCTTTACTTCCACCAGCTAGTGAGAGGATAAACAATCCTAGGCTACCCATGAAACCAAAACCACTCAGCCAAAAAAGGAAATACAGTAGCGGTGCACACATCCAGCTGCTTAAGGCTAAGGAAAGGACCAGCACAGTGTCACATGATCTCTGTCATGGAGACAGTCTGAAAGTGAAAAGGGAAAGGGTAAGGTCGCCGCAGAAGGGAGCTGTGGCAGACAAGCACTTCTCCCTGTGGCTATGTGGTGGCTAACAGGACCGCATTCATCTCTCAAACTGCAAGGAATAAAGCCTCCCTCACTAAGCATGACCGAGAAGACACAAACCACAGGGAACCTCAGGGAAGTCCCACAATGGCAGCTGTGCAAAGGGCTGAAGAGCAGCTACCTCACCCTGCAGCAGGATAGAGGGCCGCTGGAGGGGAAACTCCAGAGCAAGGGATGTAGATGAAATTAAGACAGAGGGCTTGGCCACGTCTTAAAGACTTGATGAAGGCAAGTAACAATAGACAAGAGGTGATTATACACTCAAATCCAAGGAATTCCTCACTGTGTGTCCTTAAATATTATATGGATCATTGACTATTTCCTATATACACACAGTATTTAAGCATGGCATATTTTAATATTTGTACCCTTACATATTGCATGTGATTTTACCCACCACTGAGAAATTAACAGACAGAAAGAAGGCAACTGTTGGCCCCAGAGAACTGGAGGCCCAAGTTCTACTCTCTTTAGAATGCCTGAGGTTGTAAAACAACAAAACACAATCCAGGCTCATCACACACAGGACACCAAGGAACCATCCATGGTGACAGTGGTGGCGACTGTGCCACAGTGACAATGAGTGCTGTCTGTTAGTTTGCCATTTTTCAGGTCTACCTAAGGAAGGCATGGTGTTCTGAATGGGAAATTCATGGCTTGGGCAATGGGAAGGTGTAGCTGCCCAACAATTCCAGAAAGTAGAGGAGCGAGAAAAAAAAAAAAAAAGTCCACAAAGCAGATAGAACGGGAAACCCAGGTCTCCGTGAGTCAAAACTCCAGCATAACCAGGAAAGAAAGCATTTGGTTTTGGGTTTTCTTCTACAGTTCTAGGGGAGATGATGCATGGCACATCACCTTTAAAATTAAGTTTACTCCAAAATGCAAAATGCCACCATAAAGTCACATCCTGTTTGTCATCCACTGTCTTAGGGTTTATTGCTGTGAACAGACACCATGGCCAAGGCAACTTTTGTAAGGACAACATTTAATTGGGATTGGCTTACAGGTTCAGTGATTCAGTCTATTATCACCAAGGCAGAAACATGGCAGCTTCCAGGCAGGCATGGTACAAGAGCTGAGAGTTCTACATCTTCATCTGAAGGCTGTTAACAGAATACTGGCAGCTAGGATAAGGGTCTTAAAGCCCATGCCCACAGTGACACACCTACTCTACCAAGGCCACACCTTCTAATATTGCCATTCCCTGGACTGAGCTTATACAAACCATCACAACCTGCCCCTATAGGCTTGTTCAAACACATGAGTCTATGGAGGCAATAACAAAACATAGCATAATGGAAAATACATTTAGTCCAACTTCAAAAGTCCCCATAGTCTATATCAGTCTCAACAATGTTAAAAGTCCTAAGTTTAAAGTCTCTTCTGAGACTCATCCAATCACTTAACTGTAATCCCCAAAGCAAGACAGGAAACAAGCTGGGCAAACTCCAAACTCTGCATCTCCATGATTGATGTCAACGCAGTCTTCAGATCTCCACTCCTTTTTCATCTTTGTTGACTGCAACAAACTGCTTTCTCCTGGGCTGGTTCCACTCCCTGTTTAGCAACTTTCCTCAGCAGACAGCCCGCGACTCTGGCATCTGAAACATCTTGGGGTCTCAAGGCAACTCCAATGTTACAGCTTCTTGTTTCACTGTCTGGGATCCACACATGATCTTCTGGGCTCCGCCCCCCCAAAGGGCTGGCATCACTTCTCCAGCTCTGCCCTCTGTAGCACTCTAAGCTCAGGTCAATCCACTCCACTGCTGCTGCTGTTCTTGGTGATCATCCCATGGTACTAGTATTTCCAATACAACGGGGTGTTCTGCTGCAACTAAGCTTCACCCATAGCCTCTCATAGGCTCTCTTCATGGTGCCAAGCCTTAACTCCTTCATATGACCCCTTCAGTCTTGGGCCATCAACTGCAACTGAAGCTGCATGTTCACTAATGACCTTCCATGGCCTTCCACAGTGCCAAGCCTCAGCTGCTCTTCATGATCCCCTCATGCCTTCAAAACCAGTAAGAACTACCTGGATGACTCTTACCCATTACCAAGTGCAGCTGCGGCACGAGGTACAGCCTCGGCTGTCTCTGGAGCTTCTCCGTGCTCTCAGGAAACACTTCCCGAAGACGTCACCTTGGTGATGCTGGTTTCTTCCTAATCACCACTAATTTCTTAGCTCCAGCTAACCAGCATCAATTGTCCCAGTAGTCCCTTCTATTCTAGACTCTAAAGCCAGAGCCACATGGCCAAAGCTGCCAAGTTCTGCTGCTTGCTGGGGCTGGCCCGTGGTCCCCTTGTTCTAGTACATTATCACCCGATTTCTGTTTTCCAGCTCCCTCACTGCCTTAGCTAGGCTGTCCTGGAACTTGCTCTATAGAGTGACTTTGAACTCAGAGATCTGAATGCACTGGGATTAAAGGTGTGGTCCACCAAGCCTGGATTTAAGTTTTTCTTCGCCTAGAACTTTCTGTGTTCTAGGCTGGCCTTGAACTCAGAGATCTGCTTGTCTTTGCCTCCTGGAATTAAAGGCTAGTACTGCCATGCCAGGACCTATATTCAGCTGGGTAGGATCTTACCCTAAAGTCACTACTCCCTTAATTCAATTTGATATCCTTGAATACAGCTCCATTTCAATTCCTGGTGCCCCATTAAAATTCAAACCATATATTTTAAATTTTTCCTTTCTCAGCTTGCTATGCTTGTTTAAAATGCTCTTCATGAGACTTAACCAGAGAACAAAGTCTATGATGGGTGTTTCTGAGATTTCTCTTGTCAATGCCATTAATCTGAATCTCTTCTTCTTAACCTCAGGCAGATCTTCAGACAAGGGCAAAAATTAGCCACATTCTTCACCAAAATAGTCACATAAACAGTCTCTAGGCCACATATTAAAATTCTTCACTGAAACCTCTTGGGCCAAGTCCACGCGATTCAACTCTCTCTCAATAACAAAGCCACTACTAGGTACTACTACTAGGATGGTCCATTAAGTCCCTACTTAAAGCATTCCACTGCTTTCCAAATACAAAGTGCCAAAATCCACATTCTTCCAAACAAAAGCATGGTCAGGCCTATCACAGCAATACCCCAGTCCCTGAAACCAACTTCTATCTTAGGGTTTTACTGCTATGAACAGACACCATGACAAAGGCAGCTCATATAAGGATAACACTTAATTGGGGCTGGCTCACAGGTTTAGAGGTTCAGTCCATTAACACCAAGCGGGGAACATGGCCACACCCAGGCAGGCATGGTGCAGGCGGAGTTGAGAGTTCTACATCTTCACCTGAGGCTACTGCAGAACACTCACTTCCAGGCAGCTTGGATGAGGGTCCTAAAGCCCATGTCCACAGTGCCATGCCTACTTGAACAGGGCCACACCTTCTAATAGAGCCATTCCCTGGGCCGAGCATATACAAACCATCACACCCATCAACATGTATAAACATGACTGGCAGCCCCACATGAGCAAAAGAGGCTCTGTCCTCTCCACAGGGAAATCTGAAGACCATGACCAGCTGGCCACAGGAAACATAGTGTCCTGTGGAAAGAGCTATGGCTCAAACAGATGCACAGAGGTCTTCTGTGGTGGGCCACTTACTAAGAGTTCAGAAAAAGGTTGTGGGTGTGTGGCTGCCAGAAAGTACCCTTTCCTGAAACAATCCTAGCTGCTCCGAGCAATGAAAGGACCCGGGACCCAGACAGACAAAAGGGAAAAAAAGAGAAGATATCCGAGTGGCTGGCACTGTGCTGGAGAGGCCCCTGGCCTTGAGGACCTTTGTATCTTCTGGGGCTGGGGAGACAGGAATTCTGATCGTCAGAACTTAAGGCAGCAAAGAGCAACTGCCTTAGGTTCTAGGTTAATGTCCATCCTAAAGGATGTTTTGTAGTTCCACAGAAGATTTCTGTCATGCCTGAGCTTGCGTCAAAGAATATTCCTGCTCTTTTGCCCTCTCTTTCTCTCCCTCTCCCTCACCTCTCTATTTCTCTCTCGCTTTCTCTCTCTCTCTCGCTCGCTTTCTCTCTCTCTCTCTCTCTCTCTCTCTCTCTCTCTCTCTCTCTCTCTCTCTTTCTTGCTCTCTCTCTCTCGATCTGCTCTGCTCTTTCTAGGAGGAGGAAGACGGAAAGGGAAGAGGGGAGAAGAAAGAATATAAAAAAGAAAAAAGGGAGGGATACTAGTGTTGGGCAGATGTAAGAGGTGTCTATTTTCACTCATTCCAGACTTACAGTGGGTCAAGGAAATATAGCAATGGAAGCTCTCTATACACTCATGCCCATGGAGCTTAGAAGAGAAGAGAGAAGAACTCTGTAGTTAGTAGGGAAAAAGGTCATTGTTCTGGGAAAAACATTCAGGATGAAGAAGAGAAATATCTGGATGGACTGCCTCCAGGGGCCTGCCTGGTAAGCTGGCCTAGCACAAAGGTTGGAAGGAATGAGGGTCATGCCCTGCAACTGTGCAGCAAAGGAGGGTCCAGGCAGCAGGAAGGGCACACATGAAGGCCAAGTTAGGAGACCCTCAGCATGGCTGAGAATATCCAGAGCCCATGTGACTGAGGAAGAAGGTGGCTGGGAGAGTGGAGGAGAGAGGAGAAGGAAGCGCCAGGTCAAGGAGGCACGGAGTCATCTCCTGAGGGGAGCCTCACTTGAGGGTTAGGGGCTATGCCCAGGGAACAGAAGCAAGAAGGGCACAGTGGGCCAGGCACACCGGCTCTTTCTGCTGTGCTCACATTTGCCTGGTGACAGCAAGGGGTACACGCAGTGTATCCTGGGGGAGCAACTCTCCCACCATTTGAAACAAACACCTGCTGGAAGCTGAAATGGAGAAGGAAGGAGGTGGTGGCTAGGAGAAAGCTGCATGCTGGCTTCAGGACTCTTGCCAGGCACATCCCAGCGGGTGAAAGGACAGCCAGTGGGGACAGAGTTGGGTGTATGCATGGGGGGGTAGTCACTGAATGAGCAGAAGCAATCTGTCTTTCAGTCCTTGGCTTTCAGTGCTGTTCATTCTATAGACTAACAACTCATTTCCAGCCACTACTGTTTCTGCAAATCTTTAACTACTGTCTGCTGGAAAGCATGCACTAGATTTAGGGTCACGATGATGCAGATTTCCCAAAACATTCCCTCTGTAGCCCTTGTCTGTACAGTTCTGGACAATTAGATCCAGCTGTCTGTGCCCGTGGCAGCCAAGAGCAGCCCTGCAGTCTCTGGTCCATGTGACAGAGGAGGGGCCCCCTCTCTTTCACATTAACAGACATAGCACAGCAACCAGCAGCCCAGCTCCCCCAGCCAACAAGCCCACAGGAAGCCCGTAGGGCGACATGTCCAATTCCACTCTGCCACTGGGGACAGGATGGGACACAACACTTTAAATGTTCTCTTTAAAAAACAACATTTAGAAAACAACAACAACAACAACAACAACAACATTTAGTTCTCTCCATTAGAGACTCAGCAGGTGTTCACTATGAAAATGGTGAACAACACAGAGCGCCCCTCAAATAACACTGAAGTCCCCACCTGATCACACGCCTCACACTTTTTCCCACTGCCCTCATAAGAAGCCCATAAGACAGGCTCCATTACTGCCCCACTTCACAGAAATTACCTACACCCCCATTTGTAGTTAATGTGAGAATCAGAATTAAGCCAGGACTGCTGGTTGCTGAAGCCAGAGCCCACAGTCACAGGGACTTCCACCTCAGGTATGTGTGCACAGGACACCGGCCGTTGCTCCAACTCACACTGCTTCTGTGCTTCCCACAAGCTTCTATCCTTAAAGCATTACAAGGACTTTCTCACATCTCCACTCTTTTTCAGAATCCTGAATCCGGTTTCAAGCATTTTCTTGTAGGGAACCAGGCCACATCTATTTCGTTCCTTCTAAGGGCCCAACGGAAAACCATGACTCAATTTTACCGAAGTTCTCCCCGGGGAACCAATGAATTTGCTAGGCAGGGAGCACGGTGAGGGCAAGACTTGATGTTGCACAAATGATGGTTCTCCCATAACCATATAGACAGGGCTCCCTCTCCAGCCCTCCCAGACCATGAGACCAGTATAAATTAGGGCAAATTTTGATTAAAGAGGCTAGATGCACAGGTGAGATTCTAATGACCCTACCACGTCCTCCTTCTAGGGTGCTGGTTCTCAACATGTGTGTCTCAACCCCTTTGGTAAATGTCTATCTCCAAAAATATTTACATTACAACTCATTACAGCAGCAAAATTACAGTTATGAAGTAGCAATGAAATAATTCTAGGGTGGGGGGTCACCACACCATGAGGCACTGTATTAAAGGTCGGCAGCGCTGGGAAGGCTGAGAACAACTGGGAGTGCTAACAGTCACCAAGCCCACCTACTGAAAATCTTTTGAAAATCAGACCCATCTGGCCTTATGAAGACGCCGGCTGCCCTGGTCAGAGACTGACGCTGTAGAATAACACACAACCAACGTTTCTTAAGTGTATATGGGTGTTTGGCCCGCATGCATGCCTGGTGCCCAGGGAGACCAGAAGACACTGAATTCCTTGGAAATGGAGTTACAGACAGCCGTGAGTTGCCATGAGCTTACCTGACTCAGACCCAGCTCGTTCCTCTGGAAGAACAGCCAGTGCTCCTACCCCCTGGGCCTCCTCTCAGCCCCTTTCACCTTGCCTCTGAGCATCAGGAAGAAATGCTCGTTTGTCTCCTCATGACTCAGTTGTGTCTCACTGTTTCCAGTGGAATTTCAGACTGTTCGGCATGCATCTCTGCACAAAATCAGTGTGTCCTTGGTCGTCACATACTGACATACTGTGGGAAACACTGAACGTCGGGGGGGGGGGGGGGAACACAAAGCATTCTCTGGCATCACGTGCTTCTGAGGAAGATGCGGGGTCTTCGTGTGGCCTTCTGTGCTGGGCCAGATGAGACTTTGCTAGTTGATTAGTGTGTTGAAACCACATAAGAAAAGGAGGAATTAACCCAGTGGTTCAGTCATGTGGCTTCCTAAGTGCACTCTCTAACCCTTTTATAGAACATATAATTCATGCTAACAGGCATACTCAGTACAGAAAGTGACAGGCAGACTCTCCAGGCCCAACAAGCCTGTCTCAGAAACTTAATCCTTTGAAACCTGAAGGGACAAAAAGGACGCCAAGCCTAATGGCCTGAGTTTCATGCCTCAAATTCACACGGTAGAAGAAAACCAACTCCTACATTTGTCCTCTGACTTCAACACATGCTGTGGCCTGTGACCCCGCCCACCATAGATTCATGTTAAAAGATGAAGAACACAGAAGCTCAGTGAGCTCTATGCTGGGCTAACAGCCATCACTTTCTAACAGAGAAACAACATGAAGAAACAGGCACCTCTGCACAGAGGCCAGCGCTCACCCTGCCCCCCGCCCAAAGCCACCACAGCAGCTTCCTTCCCCAGTGGTTGTGCAGGAGCACAGAGGCTGTGCTGCAGTTAGCTCTGGACCCTTGGGCACTGTGCCATGCAGAGGTGACCCAGATGAGACCATTCGGGAAGGCAGCAGCAGCAAACCATGAATGGAAGAGGAAGGCTGGGGATAGTTGATCAGGGCACACTCAGAGTTCAGAGGCAGACAGAAAAGCAAAGGGAACAAGAAAAGGAAAAATGGAGGCAGGATGAGGAAGTAGACTTTACTATTTATTGTGCTTTGCAGGTGAGAAAGCTGAGATGCACAGAGAACAATTTAATATACACAAATTAATCTAGGGAGGTAGCATTTACTGGAGGAAATCGACTGGAAGAATGAGGGATGTGGGACAACTACCTGACAGATGACAGGACGCAAGGAGACTCCACTTGGAAAGAAATGTGCCTGCCCAATCACAGCCAGAGGTGGCACAAGGACTCAGGCTGCTCGGTCTCTAGGGCCGTCCCCAAGCCCTGCAGCAAGCAGACATGGCTGGCAGGATGCAGCACACGACTAGTCAGCATTGCTTAAGAGAAGTTTCACTGAGCACCTCACGCTAAAGGAATCCTCTCCCAGCCCAGGAACGTGCTTTCGGATCACAGTTGCAATCCTGGACAGAAGACCTCTGGAAGTAACGCCAGGCTGTTGATGAGTTCCAGCATGGCTGCGCAGCACAACACCCATCTGGGTGTGAGGCTGTTTTGATGAGTGCATTGTTTGATGATGACCATGGAAGGCCCTGTCTTATAGACCAGCAGTAATGGCTCTTTCAGAAAAGCCATTTCCTCCCTGAAAGCGAGAGGGAGAACCAGCCATTCAGATGTGTGTTCTTCTCAGGAACACTCACTCAGAAGTGTATGGAAGCCTTTCAGACACTGGAGCCATCAGCCTGCCCAGGTGTGAAGCCACTGTTTACATGGCAGGGAATGAGACAGCGGTCTCATTTCCAAGCTCAGGCCCAGCCTGTTGTTCCCATTCTTGGTCACCTCTGGTCAATAGCAGGCAGTCTGCACACCTCGGAGGCTGTTTGCCTTCAATGAGGAAAACAGACATCAACTCTGAACACACTACTTTGTACACATTTTCAGTGTGGTGAGAGGTTACAATGGAGTTGGGGAAGTAGGCGTGATGGGCTGGACAGCCAGAACACAGGCCTGGGAGGAGCTACAGCAGAAAACACAGAAGAGCAGGAAAGCATCCTCATGTGGCCTGCATGTGCATCTTAGAGACCTGGGACTGAGCTATAACCTGTCAGGAAACTACTAGAAAGTTGAAACACACATGCATGGAGACTTTAAAGCTACAGGTGAAGGGACCTTAGGAAGAAAGAGCAAATGCAGGTGCAGAAATATACTCTGGAAATAAATGTCAAAGCCCAAGGGGGGCGTGGGGAAAGGGCAGCTGAGCCAGGAAGACACACTGAGGTACAGGTGGAAGGAGGGGACAGGCAAAGAATGAGTAGGGACCAAATAAGGTGACAGACAGGTGTCATGCTGCTGGCATAACCAGAGATAGATGTGCCACAGAAGAGATGGAGGACATTACAAGTTCAAGGAAACAAAGTGCCAAGGGCTTGCTCTGGGTCCTGCTGAGGAGAGCTAGATGTCTGTCCATCTGGAAGAAAGCTCAGCTCCCAGGAACCACCAGCTCAGCACCAGTCAGCCCCTCACAGTGAGCCTCCCGTCACCAATCCACCCACCCACTGTCCCTGACCTTTCCTCTCCTTCACTGTCTGTGTTCAGCTGCTCCGTTTACCCAGGACACCTCTTCTTTCTGTTTTCTGCATTATAACAGTTCTCTAGGCTATAGACAAATGGGACTCCTAAAGGATGTTCTGCCAATTGCACCAGCTAGGAGTACTGGCTCCTCCCCCAGGCGCCCCTCAACTTATCTTCTTTAATGTGGCCACTGTAACAACCACATAGGTCAATTTCTGACCATTCCCCTTGGAGCCCTAGAACAGCAGGCCGAGAGCCTGATTAGTGCTCTGTGTTTTGTCCACATGTGCTAAGAAACCAAATGATGAGCATGAGACTCACTACCCCACATGCCCCAGGAATGTCTAAGCCAACACATGAAGTTAGTGATTATACCCCAATCTCTAACTCTACTCTAAGGCCCCAGACATCTGGCCATATGCACACTGGCTCCTCCAGATGCCACTCAGACTTCAATTTGCTGAAGGCCTGACGTCAGCAAATCTAATGTCAAAACTGGTCAAGCCTCTCTGTCTACTCCTCCATCAGAGAGAACTGACCCAGAGACCCTCACAGGCCCCACAGACACCTTGCGGTCATGGTGACGTGACAGTCATGGCCTGGGTGGGCCCCAAGTGCTGCGGGTCCAAAAGTTGGGGATGACCTCAGGGCAAAATGGCTCAAACCCTGCTGCACAGTAAGAACCAGGTATAAGCTCTCTTCAGAGTGTTATGCAGAAGAGACGAACTCAAGCAAAAGACCATAACCCGTCTATGAGTAGGATCCAGGAACTCACACTTTCCACCAAGGGAAGCTGACGAGTCCATGGCACCTATGCTCAGGAGCAAAAAAACAGTTTCTAGCCATAAACTGAAGCTTTGCTTGAAAGTGCACTTGCAGACAGGCAGGGCTTTGGAGCCCCACATGCCCTCGAGTTGGGCCCTGCCAGCAGCTGTCTAGTCAGGAAGCAAACAGCACAGACTATCTTTAATGACAAGCAAACACTAATGAATTTCAGAGCATGTCTGCTGCTTGCTTTTATAGATCATAAAATTATCTGGCTGCTTCCTGCCCATGCTGACAGGCAAGTGAGGCAAAGCCATGTATTTACAGGCATCATGCACTGCTAGGACCATTCTACAGAGGGAGGCTGTGGAATGGAGAGAGAGAACACCTCACCCTTCCACACAAACCCATTTGTGTGATCTGACATTTGGTCTAAAAATTGGCATTTAAAGCCTATTAGTAAGTATTTGTTCTCTAAGCATCTTGTGGTAAAGGGGGAGTAAACTTTGTTGTCCCAAATTGAATCCAAATACAAATTTATTCAAAACCTACCAAAATGACTTTTTATGTGTGAACCAGATCTAAACAAAGGGTTGAAACACAGTTCCTCTGTTAGACATAAACACTGTCTCCACACCTATGGAAATCCACAAGACTGTTCCCTATCTGTACTCCTGGCAACTGTCCTGAGCCTCCAAGCCAACCCCTCCCTATCCTCACAGCACTGTCATGGCCACCCAGCAGGAAGGGTCTATTCCACTTCCAAGGACTCCAAGGGGTACTTAGCAGAATCCAGAGGGGCCCTGTGGTAGGCAGCCTGGGACCCTACAGAGCCTGCTCTCACCAGCTAGAGCCAGCACTCACAGGCACACACAGAAAGCAGGGGGAAGCCCACAGAAGGACCTCTCCTAATCCCACGGGGCTGGGAAAGCTCACTTCTGGACGGCCAAGTGTCCCCAGGCTAACTAAGCCTCATGAAACCAAAGGCTTTGTTAGTAACTGGGATGACTGGGAGGCTACCAATCTGCAGGGGACTCACTCAACAGTGAGCTCTCCCACAGATTCTCATGACGCCCTGGGCTACCTTCCTAGCCCCTGTGCAGAGCCCTCCATGTAAGGAAAGTGAAAGGTACTGTCTACAACAGACAAGGTCTCAGAGCCTGATGTCTCCAAAATGTAGATGGCCTATTAGGCTCCATCCTCCCTGGAGGACTCGGGCTCCCAGTGCTAGCTCTTCTCTGAACTCTGGATCCCATCACTGTGTGGGAAGCAGACAGCCATTCTAAGGGATACATGCCATATCGCACTGGGTGACCACTAGTTCTGGGTGAAGAGTGTGAAATCTAGGTGGAGGGAAGAGAAGGAACTGGCCATCAGGACATCACCCAGCCTAGAGACATGGCTTCCAGCACTAAGGACCACAGATTCTCAGGATACTCTTGGTGCACAGCTTGGCTTCCCTGCAGTTAAACATCAACAAAGTCAGGGCTATGGGCTAATTAATCGCCCGTGGATGTGAAGAGGGAGAAAGGATTTTAAGCAGGTTCCCATCCCCAATGCACAATAAGGCAATGTTTCCAGGCTTTGAAGTGGTGGTGGCAGGTTTAAAGAAGAAAAGCGCCACCCTGAACCCTGAAGCACAGGGACTGGAGGATCTATACAAGCTGTCCATGACTGCGCAGCAGCAAAGCCATAAGGCCCAGGTTCCAAGCTAAGAAAGTCTCATGAGGAGCTGTGCTCCCAACACGCCAGCTGGCAGGTCAGAGGAAGACATGTGATCATTATAGTAAAAATATTACAATTAGACCCCACCATCAAAGGAGTTAGACACACCCAAAACCATCTAGAAGAGTGGTCTCGTTTCCTGAGCTCTCTCAGGGACCAGAGGACACACCAGGGCAACTGGCATGGGGAAATCTGAGCCGCTAGCACAGAGAGGAGAACCAGGCGCCCTAAGGCAGAGGAGAGGCCAACAGAGTTGGGAAAGCAGGGTGTGGTGGGCTAAGACCGTGCCCTAGAGGCTCATACACGGAAATGCTTAGTCTCCAGGGAGTGAAACTGTTTGAAAAGATTACAAGGATGAGGAGGTAAGGCCTTGTTGGAGGAATTATGTCACTGGGGGTGGCCTCTGAGATTTCAAAAGGCCAAGCCAGATTCAGTCTAAGTTAGTCTGTCTGTCTGTCTATCTCTTGTGTGTCTGTTTGTGTCTGTCTCTCTGTCTGCCCCCCTCCCCCAACCCCTCATTCTGTCTCTGCCTTCAGATTGGGATATAGATCTCAACTACTTCTCCAGCACCGGGCCTGCCATGACTGCCTTGCCTGCTGCCATGCTCCCAATATGATAACCACAGGCTAATCCTCTAAAACTGGAACAAGTCCCGAATTAAATGTTTTCCTTCATAATAGTTGCCATGGTCATAGTGTCTCTTCACAGCAAGAGAACAGTGACTAAGACACGGGACAAGGCTGACCAGGGAGCAGAGCACAGGACAAAGCACCCAGTGGCCTTTTCAGGAAACAGCCTATGGTGCCTACCTCTGGTGGGTCTTCTGGGAGGGACCTGCAGGTGTCCACATCACTGCAGGTCCCATCACACCATCTGGGTGATGATGACAGACACCAGGAGGAGGAGTAAGGAGCCTTAACAGTAACCACTCACTGTGTGTCCCAGCTGGGGTTGGGGGTTGGGGACTGAAGGTCACCATCACATCCCCTACCCCCTTCCCAGCACCTCAAGAGGTTAAGTTTGCTAATTAACACATTGTATAGAGATGCTGATGAAGATGTAGAGATTTTTCCCTAATCTGTCCTAGCTGACACCACTAGCTTGTGGTGGAACAGAGCCTCAAAGCCTGAGCCCTAATCCATGTGGCAAACATACACAGCACATTTCCCTAAAAAGAAGACAGGAGACCCTTCCCTCCTTGTCTGTTCTGGGAAGCAGGAATTTGACCCGGAGATGGTTATCCTGGCACAACCTAGCTGGCTGCCAGTGGCATGTCTCTCCAGGCTGAGCTCCCAGGGTCCCAATTCTCAGAGGCATTTGAGGCCACTACAAAGCTACAATAGCTACAATAGCAAGCAGCCCCTCAGGACCCTACACATATGGGTGTGCAATTTGAATGAAAATAACATCTCTCCCACCATAATCATTTTGCCTGCTTCTCCCTCTCCCATATGCAAAAATCATTTATCAACTTTATGAAAAGAATAAAAAAATTCAAATTGTGACAATAAAATCAACATGCAACCTACAATGCAGAGCACACTGCCATCTGTCACACAGAGCCTGCAGCCAGTCACCTTCACCAGCCCTAGGACCACAACCCCAGACTTCAACCTCCTCATTAAAAAAAAAAAAAAAAAAAAAAAAGGGCATAAGATTTCCTAGCTCCTGAGAATGATGGAAATGTTTGATGGGTGGATTGTGCGTGGAAGTCATTACAGTACAACTGCCCAAACAACTACAGGGCCGTTCCTGTCGGATATGAAGCTGAGAGTGAGAGCTGGCAAGATGGCTCAGAGCACGAAGGTGCTTACTGCCAAGCCCCATAACCCTGCATCTGTCCCCAAGACCCACGTGCTTGGTTTAAGGAGAGAAGCAGCTCTCACAAGCTACTTTCTGATCGCCACACACGTGATGTGGCATACACAACTGCCCCCCCAACAAACAAACAAACAAACATATGTAATAAAGTTGGAGCTGTGAGGAAAAAAACAATACTCCAGGGCAGCCAACACATTCGGTACTCCTGATTTACACTTGGTCCTTCACATTCAGTCAGCCCGATTTCTTGTTTAGGTTTCAACAAAAGATTGCAAATGGAACTCCTAAACCGAGGCAGTGGCATATGGAAGCCCCACCCCAAACAGAGCATCTTCTCCTGGAGCTTACAGCGCAACATACCTACATCCTCTCTTTATCCTCAAGAAAGGCACAGCAGGGCTGGGGAGATGGCTCAGTGGTAAGAGCACTGACTGCTCTTCCGAAGATCCCAAGTTCAAATCCCAGCAACCACATGGTGGCTCACAACCATCCATAACGAAATCTGACACCCTCTTCTTGAGTGTCTGAAGACAGCTACAGTGTGCTCACATATAATAAATAAATATTTAAAAAAAAAAATAGAAAGGCACAGCAGGGTCATCCCACTGATGACTGGTCCCCAGGGAAGGTCTGAGTCTCATTTCACACTAAGCAGCAGCAGCCCTTGAAAGTTCTAGAACAATTCTATCCCTCCCATGAGATCAAAGTCTTATACCACCTACCCCCACCCCCTATCCCCAGTTTCCTCTTCTAAAGGACAACATGGCGTCAAGGACCCATCTCCCAGCAACATATATGATGGTGGATTGAAAGGTTTCCCTCATTTATATAACCAATAGTAGCTGGGAGGTGAGCCACACCAATGAATTCAGCCCAGTCTTGCCTTTCCGAGCCAGGGAGTCCCTGGGGAGCTGAGGCAGCTTCTGTTCTGCTCCATTTCATTAAGCAAGCCTTCCGAGAAGGCAGAGGGACTTGCTCAGGCTCAGCTCCCATGAAACCATGGCTCTCCGAGTAGGCCTGCAGAACCATGGCAGCCTCCCTGTGTGTACGCCAGCGTGCCAGGCTCAGCCATAGCAGCAGGCGGGCTCATTGCTGCCAGCCAAGCAGTGGCTCCTCAGTAGAGCTCTGGCATACAGTCAAACGGCGCTTGGCAAACAAACTGTTGGCCATCTTGAAGACCAGTCAATTTCCCCAAGGGTCTGCAGTCTAAGACTTCTACTTGAATGCTCACAGTATTAGGGCAACAGAGCCTAACAGGAGCCAGATGCCTGGGTCTGCCATTAGCTGTTCACAGCCCACTTCTTCCTGACCTGCCTCAGAACACCAACGGACACGAGCCATTCGAGCCATTCCACAGAGAGCCTAAGCTGATGCAGGGGCTGCTAGAAGCCCCTCCTCCATCAGCTAGGAGCCACCCAGCTCTGTCTCACACCCAAGCCACACTCTGCAGCTCGCAGCTAGCTGTCTAAGAGACTTCTGTTTTTTGCCTTTACAATAAACAGTTCTGAAGGTAAGCACACACCGGGGACAGGGGAATGTCAACCAAAGTGAAATATGTATGAAGTCCCATATGGTAGCTTGCTAGTTTGTACATTAAGTTCATTTCCAGCTGTCCTGGCTAATTTTTACTTTACACATGAGTGTTTTACCTGCACATGTGCTTGGTGTCCATGACGGATGACATTGGAGCTCTTGGATCCAGTCACAGACAGTCGTGAGCTGCCATGTCGGTGCTGGGAACTGAACCCAGATCCTCGGAGAAGCAGCTACTGCTCTTAACATCTGAGGCATCTCTCCAGTCCCTCCAGAGCCCAGTTAATTTTAACTGTCAACTTGGCAGGGCTTAAAGTCATCTCAGAGAAAAGCCTCAAATAAAAAATTACCCAGATTAAACTGGCTCATGGGTATGTCTGTGGGGGACTGTCTCAACTGTTCAGTGACGTGAGGGCCCAGGCCACTGTGCACAGGACTGCTCCTTGAACAGATTGTCCTGGCTTAGGAAGCTAGCTGAGCATGAGCCTGTGAGCAAGCCAGCAAGCAGTAACCTCCAAGGTCCTGTTTGAGTTTCTGCCCTAACTTCCCTCAATAATGGCCTGTGACCTGGAAGTATAATCAGAAATAAACCATCTCTTCCCTATTTTGCTTTGGTCACGATGCTTTTGTCCCAGCATCAGGAATCAAACCATGACACTAGCCTGTCCAAGCTAAGTTCCTTAGTCACAAAATAAGGTCTCATTTCCCTTTATCTGTCTGTGGAAGGTGGGTAGTCCTTGCTCTGTGCCAGTGCCATGTGACCAGGGGCAAGAATTCTCTCACTAAGCATTTGGGGATAGGTACAAACCAAAGGTAACCTGAGCTGCCGTACTTCCAACCAACCCAGGGTCAACAGGAACACAAACTTAATGACAGGACCTGCCTGCATAAATCCCTTTCAAAAGGGAGAGAGTCTAGCCTCTGTGACAGGGAGGACAAGGAAAGCTGTCATCCCGGGCACATGGAAGCATCTTGTACTATCGTGAGCCCTTCAGGAGTAGGACCATAAGTTGGTATCAACTGAGAAAAAATAGCTACATTTCCTCAGAAGAGCATATTGAAAATAAAGCCTGTATCCCAAAGCCACTGTCCCAGTGACTGAAAACTGGATCTCATTAACTCCAATAGCACAGAGACCTGAGGAGATCCCAGGGCAACAGAGCAGCCAGCTCCAGAGTGCAGACAACAGAGGTGAGGAGCTCATCAGGAGAACTTCCATTTGCCGCTGCATCCTTTGACAAGATGGATTTCTGGCAAAAACACAAACAGCTGACACGCACCAACAGGAACGGACTTGGGCACAGCCGTGCCGAGTTGAGGCTGAGCAAAACTCATAATGAAGGTACCCAAGGGGCGACCTCTGCTAGACCCCTCCACACAAGGCTAGAGACCCTCAGTGAAGGGCACTGGCTGCTCTGGCAGAGGACCCACAGAGAACCCAGCAACACCTGTGACCCCAGTTCCAGGGGCTCCAATGCCCTCTTCTGGCCCCTGAGGGCATCTGTTCACATGTGGTGTGCATACATATATGCAAGCAAAACACTAATATGCACAAAATAAAAATAAATAAATCATTTAAAAATACTTTTATGGGGCTGGAGAGATGGCTCAGTGGTTAAGAGCACCAACTAACTGTTCTTCTAGAGGTCCTGAGTTCAAATCCCAGCAACCACATGGTGGCTCACAACCATCCATAATGAGATCCTACACCCTCTTCTGGTGCATCTGAAGACAGCTACAGTGTACTTATGTATAATAATAAATAAATCTTTTTTAAAAAATATTTTTTTATTTCTTTTAAAACCCTTTCTAGAACAATGCAGAAATCACCCTCCATGGCATTTGTCCAAAGTAGTTTAAAAAAAAATCTCAAGTGTACACAAAAGCCTGCAGATGAATATTCCTAAGTTCTTCCTTCACAGTTGTCCAGACTGGGTAGGAACAAGATGTAACTATGGTACAGTATAGCCAGACATAGAGGACTAAGCACTAAGAAGAGAATGTACACTGGTATCAGGAGACAGAGGTGCGATTACTTGGGTTAAAGCCATCCTGAAGAGGCGAAACTCTGCCACTCTAAAGGGACCCTGTTAGTGCAGGAGAGAAGGAGAGTAGCATGCAGAGTGGGGAGGAGTTTCAGGCACTACGCGTGTTCTCTATAACTCATGTGTGTGTGTGCTGCCACACGTTTCTCACGGTGGATGCTGATGTGTCAGGGCTGGTTAGTTGACTCTAACTCATATGCTGCAACAGTTGGGAGTGGGCTGCCAAGTAGGAACTACATGGACTTTGTGCTCAGTTTTTCTGTGAACTGGAAACTTAAAAAAATATATAGTTTGAGATTTTATGTGTATGATTGTCTGAATGTATGTCCATGCACAACATGCATGTAGTACCCTCAGAAGCCAGGAAAGGACATTATACCCCCTAGTACAGCAGCTATAAATGGTTGTAAATTGCCATGTGGATGCTGGGAATTGAACCCAGGTCTTTTTCTGGAAGAACAGCCAATGCTCTTAACGGGCTGAGCCACTCTCCAGCCCCAGCTTCTTTTATTATTACTATTATTTTATTTATTTATATCCCAAATGGTGCTCCCCTTCAAGTTCCCCCTCACAGAGATCTATCCCCATTTCCCCTCTCCTTTGCCTCTTAGAGGTGCCCCCTCCCTGGGGCATCAAGTCTCTACAGGATTACAGCCTCAGTTTCTTAAAAATAAATTCTACTTAAAAGGAAAAGTTGGGCTGGAGAGATGGCTCAGCTGTTAAGAGCACTGGCTGCTCTTCCAGAGATCCTGAGTTCAATTTCCAGCCAGCAATAACATGGTGGACCACAACCATCTGAAATGGGATCAGATGCCCTCTTCTAGTGTGTCATATATACAAAAATAAATCTTTTTTTAAATGAAAAGTTAATGAAATTTGCACAAAGAAAACTTATGCCTAAGTGGTTCTGGAGTGAAATCTGTAAAACGTTTAAGCAAGAAGTCACAACAGTTTTCTACAAGTTCTTTCATCCAGCCTCTGCTAAGAAGAAGATCAACATTATACTGACACAGTGAGGTAGCTCCATGGGTTACAGCACTTGCTGCGCAGGCCTGATGACCTGAGTTCAAATCCTAGAACCCACAGTACGAGGAGAGAACTGACACCCAAAAGTTGCCTTCTGACTTCCAAATGCATTCCATAGCATGGGTGTATCCTCTCACACACACACACACACACACACACACACACACACACACACACATCACACACACACACACACACACACACACACACACATATCACACACACACACCTCAATAATTAAAATAAAAAATTAAATATTACACTGTTACCAAAACTATAAATATTTTAGAGAGATATAAAAATACCAATATACCTTATCATGAATAGATATAAAAATTCTAAGAAAAAAAAAAAAGACTTAATGAAATAAATCTAATAATCTACCAAAAGAATTCTATACCATGCTCAAGCAGGACTTACCAAGAAACACAAGGTTGGTTTAACTTTAACTTTTTTGTTTGTTTGTTTGTTTTGTTTTTGTTTTTGTTTTTGTTTTTGGAGACAGGGTTTCTCTGTGTAGCCCTGGCTGTCCTGGAACTCACTCTGTAGACCAGGCTGGCCTCGAACTCAGAAATCCGCCTGCCTCTGCCTCCCAAGTGCTGGGATTAAAGGCGTGCGCCACCACCACTGCCCAGTACGGTTTAACATTTTTTAAAAGTCAGTCTAATCTAGGCAATTTCTCAAATGAAATCTTCCTATCATGTGACTCTCAACTCTGAGAAACTGACAATTAAAGCTAACCAGGACACCATGTGTCTCCATGTGCTTACATCTTCCATCATTTATTTTGGTAATCAGAGTGTTCTTGCAGGGAAGTGTCTCAATTACTAACCGATGTGATCAAGTCCAAGACACTGTGGGCGGCACCATCCCTATGCAGTCGCAGTCGGTCCTGAACTGTATTAAAAAAAAAGCTAGCTAAGCATGAGCCTTGAGCAAGCCAGCAAGCAACATTCACCAATGGTTTCTGCTCCAAGTTCCTGCCCACACTTCCTTTAAGCATGGATGGTGACCAGTGAGCTGAAGAAAACCCTTTCCTCCCGAGTTCCTTTTGATCATGGAATTTGTTCCAGGAAAAGAGATGAAATTAGAACATAAATGTTCATGGTCCAAGTGACTCAACTTCATTAAGATGTTTATTCTTTCCAGATCTATCTATGGACTCAAAGCAAATATAATCAAAATCCTAGCAGGCAAAAAACTAGAATAGCCAAAAATTCAAAACAGCAGAATGTTAAGGATAAAAGTCAGGGAACAGAGAGGGGAAGGGGGCTAGAGTGAGTGTCACTGACAAGGGGTATTTCCCATGCACACACCATCATCAAAAATCAACTCATTGCCTTTGCCATGCTTAGTTTGTTATTTACCGACTGTGCCTCAATGAAACTGAACACTTACGCATCATTCAGTCTCAGGTCCAGTCTTTTGAATTATTCACCATGTCAGCATCCCATTCTGCAAGCAGAAAAATGCAGACTCAAAGGGGCCAGGTGGCTTACAACAGCATTTCCTCCTCTGAGTGCTTAGGTCCTTGATCATACTGACAGACATGCTTTGGAACATGCCTCTCCTCCACAGTGGGTGCTGTGGATTGTCCCATTCTGTCCTGGTCTGTTGTGGGTAGCCCTGGGGCTAATTATATTTGATGTTAATTCCTTCTCCAGTGAGTGGCTGTGAACAAGGAATGAGTCAGCACTCAGGTGATTTCCTGTAAACCTGCTTCCCACCTTAATTTGTAAAATAAAGGAGAGCTGATGATTGGGCAGATAAAAGGGAAGGTGGAGCAGAAGGTGGGAGAGAGAAAGAGAAAATGGTAGAGAGGATGCAGAGGAGGAGGAAGAAAAGCGGAGCAGAAGCACATGGTCTGGAGAAACTGCAAGCTCTAAGGGGTCACATAAGCTTTTGGAAGATGGTAGTGTAGCAGTAGATCTGCCCAATCTAGGCACACAGCATGTAATCATATTAACTGTGTTGTGTGTTTTCATTGCCGGAGAATATTTGGGAGGAGATTTACCACAACACTTGTCTCCTCTCTCAGAATGAAGAAATGAGTCATAGGTCCTCTGCCTACACAGTCACCTGTACCCATACTACAGTCCACTACCTCTCCTCTCCTGATGTCTCTCTCCCTCTCTGTGTGTGTGTTGGGGGGGGGGGGNGGNGNGGGGGACATGTACCACAGCTCTGTGGAGTTGGAGTCTTCCTCCACCTTTATGTGTTCTGGGGCTCAAACTCAGGTCACCAGGCTCCTGGCACAGCAAAGCCCTTAAGCCACCTTGAAGGCCCCTCCCTCCCAGCTATTTTACAGCAAGAGTAAAGGCGCTGGCCTTGGGCCTCCCAGCAGAGAACAGAGTCATCTTCCTCAGAGCTCACCAGCAGGGCTTGTCACGCCTTCCCCCATTACACTGCCTGAAATCAAGCTGTTGCTCCCAAAGCCAGAGCCCAGACAGACTGTCCTTCCCCGCTGCCCCTATGGAGCGGGAGCCAGCCTGGGGTGAAAACAGCCGCTCTGGGAGGCCCTGTTCTGTGTTGGGAGCAAGGCCTCTGCTTAGTGTCTATTAATTCACTTAAAAGGAAATTTGGTTTTTCACCAGTACTCATGTCATACCCATGTTCAAGAAAAGAGAAAAAATGAGTCTCAAAGTTCCAAAGTGCATTAATTCTGCTGAGCTGCTAGCCAGGTCGACAGCCAGACCTGACTCCTGTCTCCACGCTTCAGCTGAGGAGAACCCTTTTCTACTGTGTTTCCAGAGTGACAAGAGTCACTAGACAGGAAAAAAAAAAAAACTAGAGACCAAAGAACAAACGACAGCTGTAAACGGAGAGCAGCAGCAGCAGAGGGAGGCCTTTAGTGCTTGCTGGCATCCACTCTGATGAGCCCTGTGCTGGGAGCCATCAGTCTCACTGGAGGACAAGTGCATTCTATAGTTTGAACAGAGGGAGGCAGCACTGCACAGACAGCAGGCAGGGAGGGGACTCATCACAACAGTTTCACCCTAAATACAGTCAGCAAACAGCACTGGGCACCACAGTAGGTCCCAGGAGAGGGGGGGGGGGGTAAGAGCCCTGCGGGAGCCGTGTCCTGCGGTTATAATCTAGGAAGGAGGCAGACTTTAAGCAGCAGGTGTCTACAGGAGTGGGTTAAAGGAAGCCACCGAACCCTGAAGCTGTAGCTGCACATGCACCCCATCTCCTGAGGCATCTGGATGCTCCAGGTGAAGGGGCAGCCTGCAGGAGTAAAATGGGAGGGAACATGAGGGAGAACTAGCAAGGCAGGCTAGCTGTTACAGGGCCCATGGGATGCTGAAGGAGTACGGCCTGCCTCCTGAGCACAAGAGAGCAGGGAAGGTTCTAGGCAGGTCAGGAAGATGCTCAGAGAAACACGTCTCTGGCTCCAAAGGAAAAATGGGAGCCAGGGCTGAAGAGGGCTTTGCCATCCATGAAAGGAGAAGTAACTGTGGCTTCGCTGGGTAACGTAGAGGGAAATGGTCTGTGCACACTGCCCAGAACTTGACCTAAGAGAGGGCTTTCAATGATGTCAGTGAAACCTCGCTCCTCACCACAGGCGACTGCCTGCTGGCAGCTCTCCCGTCTCCCAGAGCCAAAGGGAATAGAGGACACGCAGGGTTTGTCTCCCATCCAACACTGATCTCCGCTCTCTGGAATGTCCATGTCTTCAGAGCAGGCAGCAGCACAGCCAGGCAATAGGCCGGAGGGTCAGCTCCTGACCCACACAGCAGTGTCTCCCTGAGCCCCAGTACACCCCTGCTGGGGAACTGTGGGCCTGCACTGAGCCCTGGGCTCCTGCAGTCCAGCCTATGGACATTGCAGCAAGTGTCCCACAGATGGCAGTCAAGTCTCCAGCTCCACATGAGGGTAAGTTGAAATAATTCTTTACACAATGCCCCTCTGCCTCAAGCATTTGGTTCTCAATGCCCCACTTCTTCACTGTCCAGAGGCAGTTCTCTCTAAGGCTACACACAGTGAGACAGGAAGATGGGGAGCATCTCTTCAGACCTAATGCCTGGCACCCAGGGAAGGTGGCTGTCCACTCTGGGTCTCACCCTCCTGGGTCACAGGCCAAACTCACTTTTGTTTTTTTCGTGGCGTGGGTTCGTCCACAGTGCTGTCTATTCTCTTGCCTTTTGGTACAGCTCCACTTTCCCCTTCTTGCCCTCAGACCCTCATCGCAGCCCCTGCCCCACAGCACAGCCATCACTCACGCGCATCGCTCCCCCATCCCCACATCTACCTTTTCATTCTCCATGCTGCCTGGACCTCCCCACAGGCGGAGTCCCGAGCTGTGCTAGGATCATCCTACTCTAGGGTCCGTGCCCACTACCTCAGGCCCCGGGCCTCTTCTCTGCTTGCCCTGCCCTCTCAGCAGCTGGAAGCGGCCCTCACCAGCCTTCCCGTTCTCACCACCACTCTCCAGATCTACAATCCTGCAGAATCCTCTGACCATCCTCACCACTCCAGAGAGGTCTATCTCAGAGCAGACAGCTAAAAGGGGCAGGGTGGGGCGGGGCGGGGCGGGGGGGGGAAGCTCTCTCCTTTAAAAATCCTTCAGCACTAAACTCCAACTCTGGAGCTGAGCCCACCTAAGGCTCCCTGCCCTAACACGCCGAACATGCCTTAGAGCCAGAGAAGCTACCTGCCCAGTTCAGCCCTTTCATAGGCTCTTGCTCCCTGAAGACGCCCAGGGGCCCTGTGTTTGGCTCTGTGTGTGCTACTGAGTCTCTGGACCTTAGCTCTGAGGCTCTTTTCTTGCCATTCCTCTGCTGTGGTCCTCACTATCAGCCCTTGTCCCTTGGCCTGTAGCCCTGATCTTGTAGAGCCTGAGCACCCTCTCTGTGATAACCAACTTGTGCAGCTAGCGCTCAGTCTGCTTCTGCAGTGGTCTGCGCTGCTGGTCTCCTTGGCTCTCTCATTCACCCACCCACACCATGCTCACTGTGTGTTTTCCCAAACTCTTCGGTGCCCTGTGACCTGGCTACTTCTTGTCTGCTTTTATTTGCATGTCTGTCTCATGCTGGAGTTCCTGTCATCCTGTCTCTCTGGCCTTGGCATAGCGGACTGATGTATGACTGAGTAAAGGTGGGTCTGACTGCTGGGAGATCTGACTGTGGGGAAGGGGCACCATGGGGAGAGGTGGCCAGAAACTGTGAGGACCAAGGGCACCCGGAGAAGCTTTGCATCTTGCCATATTTGCTGGACACTCAGCCACTGTGTCTGTCCCAACTTCAGCTGGTGACGAACAACAGACTTCTGGGAAGCTCTTGTCTGTAGCCAGCATCCTTTAATGATGCCCCGGAGGAGTAGAGGATGGAAGGAAAGCCCCAGAACACCAGGCAGAGCAGCATTGGAAGCTGCCAACACACGGTGATCTGTCTTCATTCCACGTGAAACTCCTTTTTTAGGTCACGATGGTTAATATCCTCCACTTGGCAGGGTCTCGAGTCACCAGATAGCAAGCCTCTGGGCAAGTCTCTGAGGGAACTTTTAAAGTTGTTAACTGAAGTTGTCCCTAAACATGGCCAGCAGTAGCAGCCCACGTCTGGGATCCAGTACTGAGCAAGAAGGAGAAAGAGCAGAGCGTGACTGCTCACCTCTCTCTTCCTGACTGCAGACACGAGGCCAGCTGCCTCAGGCTCCATGCTGCCAGGCCTGGCTGCCACTGGCAAACCGTGAATCAAAATAAGCCCTCCCTCCCAGCCTTGAGTTATGTCAGTCAGATGGTCACAGCGGTGGGAACTAACACAAACTGTCCTTTCATCCCTGCCTCACCAATGAGATACAATCCCTTTCCCACTCCTCCTATGTTCAAGGCTCCTCCTGGTGCAAGTTCCTCCTAGGGATGGCTGGCATCTGGATACCAGTCCCAAGGGCTGTATCCTCCAGGGTGCTGCTCCTGAATAGGTTTTGCTGAATAAGCCCGCGGTGAAGACCTCCCATCCACAACACACAGAGCCAGCTCAAACGGAGCAGCAGCAGTGATGCAAACGACCGACACGGACCAAGATCCTGTGTACCTGCTGTAAGTTCAAAACAAAACAAAACAAAATCACACCCCCCATATCACGCACAAGGACACTGTAACATAATGAGTAAGGAGTAGTCCAGCATCTTAGCTGGGATGAGAGCAGCCACACCCAGCCCAGTTCTGACAGATGTTTTATATATAGTTATTAAGCAGTAGCTCAACTCTGATAAGGCCATGGGCTGAGCACAGTCAAGACCATGTCCATTCCCAGCTCAGTTTGAGAACAGAGATCTGCCATGCTGGGGTTTGGTACCTCTGAGGAACTGTGGGAGCCTCCGTTCTGTGAGTGTGACAGACTTGGTAGGGAATACTGTGGACACAAAATGCTACGCCGAAACATGCTGGGTTAAGCAGGATGCAGCCACCAGGACCCCTCAAACACACCCCTTCTTGAGGCAGCATCACCCGTGCCCTGGCAGGCAGGAATCCAACCAGGGCCTGTTACCCAGTTCATCCAGGTCCAACAGCATTCTAGCTATAAGCAGAATACCACAAAATTACATGTACATTAAGTTACCAACTCTTTATAAAACTGGTCACTTATTAAGAGTTAGCAGGGGTCAGCACAATCATGTCCTATGCTTGTGACCTCCACATTCCTTACACTCTGCCAGTCCCCCTGAGTCCTGGGATGAGAGGCCTTGTGGTTACCCCCATAGAGAAGAGCACAAGTCCTAGTGCTACATTCCAGCCCCAGCAGTGGGAACCACTGAATTCAAATCTCCAAAAGGCTGAGCCCACCAGGCAGAACCCCTCTTTTTTTTCTTTGAAAAAAGTGACCACTGAGCACCCAGGAGACACTGCTCCTGAGCTGCCCTGGCCTGAGCCAGTCAGAAAACACAGTGCCAAGATGCTTGCCCTCACTGGGTATTGGCCCTTCTCCATTCAGTCAGGACAGATCCCCTGAGCAGCTGCTACTCCACGCACTGGGATTACACCAAGGCCTCTCGGAGTAGACCTCCAGAACCAGCTGTCTGAGACCACCTTCTTCTGAAGACCTTGGAGGCAAAGAAAAGAAGGCCCATCCAGATGTGTCCCATCCAGATGTGTGAGAGGGAGGAGGGAGAGACAACCAGAAGAAAGGAAACTCCGCAAACAAAACCACAAAGTAGGAAACTTGAACCTGCAGTCTGCCAGTTAGTGGCAATAATGGCCTTGCTATTTTAAAGCACCCATCCCACCTCCACCCTGAGTGCATGCACATACACATGTGAGTGCACAGGCAAGTGTGTTAGGACAATGTAGGAAAAGTAACCTTTAGTTAGGAACTAAAACTGCCATTGTCAAATAAAATACAAGAAAATCAAGATCCTTAAGGAACATCAGGATAAGGACAGATAAGAGCTGGAAAGAATGACTCACCCTCTAAGCATGACAATGGCATGTAGGAATGCGCTCAGCCCCAAGGGGATTATGCCACCACTACTCAGTCAGAGAGCATCATGTTCCAGGGTCTGCAGAGCGAATGGGCTGGGATCCACTGGCTCAGTGCAGGTTATCTACCTGCAGTGTCTTCTCTGGGGACTAAGACTGAGACAGAGCAGCAGCTGGTGCATCCTGGAGAGTGGAAGTGTCAAGAGGCTGAGAGAAGCTGGTGGGAGTCTGCCAAGCCTCTTGCCACCTCAGCTCAGCATCCACACAACTGCTCGTGCTCATACTCACAAGCAAAGTTCAGTCCCAGGGCCAAGGAGGCACCAAGGCCTGGGAGAGGCCCTGAGGGGACAACTACACTAGCTATGAAGTCGAAGCTTTTCTCTTAGAAAATAGCTTCACCCAGGCTCCATCCACCAAAAAGGACTAAAAGAACGGCACTCCAGCATTACCCTCTTGCATGCAGATTGGCAGCTAAACACCATCTCAACAAAAGAAACTCACAGCAGCCGGGCAGTGGTGGCGCACGCCTTTAATCCCAGCATTTGGGAGGCAGAGGCAGGCAGATTTCTGAGTTCGAGGCCAGCCTGGTCTACAGAGTGAGTTCCAGGACAGCCAGGAGTACACAGAGAAACCCTGTCCAAAAACAAAACAAAACAAAAAACCAACCAAACAAACAATCGAAGAGACTCACAGCCACGAGAAGGCCTGACGCGGACCTCAGCACCAAAGCTAGCACAACTCTAAGCACCTTACTGGATCATAATGCATGAAGCACTCAGCACCAGTGGAGCCATGTTAAAAGGTTTCAGGGCCAATGCTGACCTCGCCTGTCAGTCAAGGAAGGACAGGACAGGTTATGCAGCAAAGGAGTATGAGCAAAACTGATAAAAACACTCAGGAAGTAAGTATAAACACCTACAAACTCATCACAAGGGACTGCTTACCAAAAACAAACACACAAACCAAAATCACTGTCGTCATCATCACTGTCAGATACACATACATACATACATACATACATACATACATACATACACATACATACACACACAGGTACATGAATACATACATACACAGGTACATACACAGACACATACATACACACACATACACACATGTATATATACATACAAACATAAATACACATATACATACACGCATACACACACACAAACATACTGGCTCCAAGGGTATAAACATAGCTCCCATCACTTGTTCACTGGACAATTAGCTCCTGCACTCACATCACTGTCTGTAAGTGGATTTGTCCCATGGAAAGCTGAGAGTTAAATGATAACTGAGCACAATGCCTGGTTCAGCCTTCCAGGACTGCAGCCTCTGTACCTCTCATACACTTCGTATTTTTACATGAGTTTCCATGGGTGATGCTCACCATCTCCGTTCTATAAATGAGGAAACACAAACTTTTAGAGGTGAAATGCTTACCAAAGTCCCAATGACTAAAGACTTAGAATCACACTCTGCAACAGGCAGCAACAAGCTGTCCCAGTAATTCCCACTTCCTAGTGCTCAACCTTGTGTATCTGCCTCACTGAATAGGACTGATCTGTGACTCTAGGAGAACAGTGTGGGAAGGGCAGGCCTGGACTCCAAGGCCAGGACACAGTCATTATGGCCTCTACCCTGCTTCTTTAGATAGCCTCTATAGAGACCATACCACAAGAACACTAGAACATACCATAAGGGCCTTTGAGTAGCCTTATGGAAGGTTCTACATGACATCAGCAGGACTAACTCACCAGACATCAGGTGGGAGAGCTGATGTGACACATCACAGCACCCTCTTTTCTTAATAATAAAAGCACGTAAGGGACAGCAGGTATGTCGGAAAGCAGCTGAAAGAAGCCAGTGCAACCCCTGAATCCCCACAATGCCTGTCCCAGAATCCACTCACTTCACACCATCAGCACCCATGCATCTGCAAGCCCACACACAGGCAATGGGCACTGAGCATCAGATGTGGAAGGCAGGGACACAGGGGCGAGGGTCTGAGTGAGTGGGGCTCTGAGCACTACCTTCTCAGCAACACCAGAAACTCAAAGACACACATGGCTGAGTACTGCATGGGGCTTCAGGTCTCTCCTATCTCCCCACTTCCATCAAAGTCTTCATGACACATCTGTGTGCATATAAATCCCACTGCCTGGAACACTGTTCCGGAAGCACCTCTGGATGCTATCCAAAAATGTCTGAATCTCTTCATAATGGCAGCTAGACGGAAGCCCTGAAGAAATCCAATGTCAAGAATCACGGCCCTCCTGAGCCTACTAGGCCGTGTCTCTCAACTCCACACTCCTAAGTACCATGTCAGCAGAAGGCACGGTGACTCCCTGATGCTTGGAGGAAGGCATGGAGAAAGCAGAGAGCAGGGACCACTGGCATAATGGCCAACAAGGAGAAACAACTGATACCTCCTCCCAAGGAGAGCCCAGAAGCCCAGGCAGCACTACCACCCTACTGGGGAAGGCTCACCAGCCTTCCTGGGCATGGGCTCTCTGAAACCACAGCCCCATCTACACCAGCAAAAGCGGAAGCCATGTCCTCTGTAGCAGTAGGCGGGCAGGCAGACAGGCCTGAGTCAAGTCCTGGCTGCATGTTTTATCTATGTGGGGCTGAACTTAAGAGTCATCAAGATCGACACCTTTGAATGGCCTTGGGGTTTCACAAAGCCACTGCCACTGGTTTTACAATGTGCTGCTGGGGTTCTGAGCTTCGGCTATAGACCACTCACTCGGAGCACACAGGAGACCCCACTCAAAGTCACGCAGTTGGAGCCCCCAGCAGGGAGTCCAGGATATAGACTTGGCTTATTCATTCTGCACACAGCCAGGCCTTTCAGGCCTGGTCCACAGAGCTGCTCAGCTGCTGGCAGTCCAGCCCACTCTCCTCTCACACACTAGCCTCTGCTTCCCAGGAAGTCTGCCCTACATCGTACAACTGCCTTATTTATGTCCTTCCACTCTGGGGTGGTCCTACCACTACACGGCAGGCATCCCAAAAAGAAAAGTTCCAGTTTTCAGTCTGCTAACAATAACAACAGCAGCAAAGAAGTGGGGCAGCTCCCAAGTCCTTCCAACCATGGTCTGACAATGAGAAATGGCCTCCATCTTTTGGGTAACTTGTCATAGACCCTAGCAGTTCAAGCCTAGGTGGCTCTAAATAATTCACAGAAGTTGACTCTGGCTCTTCACTGTCTGACAGTCACCTTAGTACCAACTGGGTTCCAGGCCCAACCCAGAGGTGCAGATTCATCAGGTCCAGGGGTGCTAGTCCAGGAATCCCATGCTCTGACAGTTGTCCTGCTGACTCTGAGACTTATACCCCCAAGATAAAATTTTAAAGGAAAATGAATGCACTTTAATGTCTGGGCACAACCTTAAGATGTCACCTGGCAGCCCGGCGTAGTGGCGCACGCCTTTAATCCCAGCACTCGGGAGGCAGAGGCAGGCGGATTTCTGAGTTCGAGGCCGACTTGGTCTACAAAGTGAGTTCCAGGACAGCCAGGGCTACACAGAGAAACCCTGTCTCAAACAACAAGAAAGAAAAGAAAGAAAGAAAGAAAGAAAGAAAGAAAGAAAGAAAGAAAGAAAGAAAGAAAGAAAGAAAGAAAGAAAGAAAGAAAGAAAGAAAGAGGCAGTCACTGTAAAGATAGGTGTGCTCTCACCACACTGCTGCAGAGGGAAGCAGGCCCTTCCTGGTGGCCTCCCTACCTGCAGCTCACCCAAGACCAGGCATATCAGCCGCATCTGCTCATCCTGACCCCTTGCCATAGGTGACTGCACACTGGCCACATGATGGCACTGGGCTAGAGAAAGAACTATGTTGTCAGTGTGGGAAGCTGTAAATGTGGATCCTTTGGGGAGGTCACATGAGGCCACACGTGAAGATGGGAGAGGGAGGAAGACAGGAAGTAGAAGCTAATGGAAGAGACACTCACACCCAGTAGCTTTCCCTGTGTGCAGACACTATGGGAAGGTTCTTGTCTCAGTTTGGCTTTCTGAAATGGGTTTGTGTTACTTGTGAACTCTGGGTAAAATAACTAAAACCTCTTCACCAGCTAGAGGATGTCATTCATCCATTCTCTTCACTTCTAAAGACCCAAATCGACGCTCCCCCTTTATCGCTTCTAAAAGTGCACATATGCTTTTAATATAAACATGTGCAGTTTGCTATGGCAACTAGCTTCAAAATCAGAAGCAAGGCAGCCACCAGGGTGTAATGTCAGCCCAGAGAAAGCTCCAGACCTAACAGCCCTCCTGTGCCTGGGACAAGGAGGCAGGCTGCACAGCCGCTCTGCCCTGCCACACTGGGCCGGATGGGACTTCCTCACCTGAACCTAAATCCCGACTCAAAACGGGCACAGGTATCTGTGAGGCGAGGCTTATCAGATTACCCTCCCCAGCCCGAGTCCCAGTGGGATTGCATCACGGTACAGACCTCTGGCTGGATGGCTTTGAACACGGGGATGTCCATCAATGTGATCTGACTCTACAAGAGAATAGGAATACAGGGTTAGAGGCTTGTAAACTGATACTTGAAAAACAGAAGCTTTAGGTATTCATGGGTGACATGAATGTACAGTGGGTGACATTTAAATCAGCTGAGACAGATCTGTCTTCTTGGGGACACCATCATTTCTTTATGATAAAACATGCCAAGTCCTCCCAATCTCTTTGCAGTAAGAGCTCACCCTCTGCATAACACAGGCTGGGACTTCTTTCTCCACAGATCAGTCCCTCTCTACCCCATCCCTCTTCCCAGACTCCCTCACTTCAGGAAGCCAACTTTCCATATATGCAACATACAAGGGAGCATGTGGCACATGTCTTTCTAAACCTGCTTGCTTCACCTAACAGAATACTCTCTGGTTCCACCTGTGTGATTTCAACTGACAAGATTTCATGTTTTTTATGGTTTAATAATAACTCACTGTGTGTGTGTGCCCTATTTTATCCACACATGGTTTACCCACTCCATTTGTTTCCATATCTCGATATTGCAGACAGGGCTTCAACAAGCAGAAGTATAGACTGTTCTGGCTTTAGAGATATAGCCAATGCTGGGCTGCTACAACAAAGAGCAGTTCTCTGGTTTTCTGAGAAAAGACTTCATTGTTGTCTATAACAGCCTCACTAACGAGCATGCCCAGCTCCAGCACACACAGAGATCCTCTGCCTCCTCAACAGTGGCTGTTGTCTCAACTTGGTGGTAGCAGACATTTTCCTGGAGTTAATGAGCTCTCGTGGATTTGAGCTATCTTTTTCTGATGACTTCTGGGCATCCTTCCACATTTCGTGGCCTCCTCCATGCTTTCTCTGGGCAAGCCCACCAGGTCTACTGCTCAGTCATGAATCCTGTCATGTCTCTGTTTGTTTTGGTTTCATTTGTGTTTTTTGCTAGTGAGCTTTCTGAAGCTCCTTATACAGTCTGGATACTAACCTCTTGTAGGATGTGTAGTTTGCAGTGTTTTCTCTCATCCTGGGGGCAGTCCTTTACCCTGCTGACTGCTTCCTTGCTGGGAGAGTCTCTGTCTGATGTAACCCTGTCAGTCCGTTACTGCTTTTATGTCTTGCCCTCTTCAATCCCCTAGAGCAGAGGTCTTCAACCCCTCCCAGTGCTGTGACTCTTCAATGCAGTCCTCATGCTGTGTTACCTCAACCATAAACTTATTTTCGTTGCTACTTCATAACTGTAACTTTGCTACTGAAATAAATTGTAATGTAAATATCTGATGTGCAGGATAACCCTTTGCGAGTTGCGACCCACCACCGCCCTAAAGCGTAGCCCTGCCCGCACCTGAGTGGATTCTCCTATTACTTTCAGTTTCAGGTCATCTTAATACATTCAGAGTTACTTTCATTGCTGATGAGAGATAGGCTAAACTTCTGTGCTGCCCGTCCTACCACAGCCCTCCTATAACCCTGTCCATGGCCTCCCTTTGAGTATGCGATGGACTTACAGCTGCAGAACTGATCCCAGCATGGGGAAGGTGAGGCAGGGAGAAAGAGGGACATTTTAGTTTGGAAATATTTAGGATACTTGGTTTCTGCTTCAACTATGAATTATTTTTTCTAATTTTAAAAACTTCGAGAAGCCAGGTGTGGTGGCGCACGCCTTTAATCCCAGCACTCGGGAGGCAGAGGCAGGAGGATTTCTGAGTTCGAGGCCAGCCTGGTCTACAAAGTGAGTTCCAGGACAGCCAGGGCTATACAGAGAAGGAAAAAAAAAAAACAAACTTCTAGATACAATATTTTAAAATCTCCACGATAGAGATACTATTATTCACATTTAAATAAAGTTTGACTTCTCTTCTGAAGTCTCGACCTCCCCAAAATTACACGGTAGAGACCTAGTCACTTGAGATGTGTCCACAAGCCCATCTGAGACCCTGAGCTGGCCCTCAGTGAGCTCAGAGCAGTAGCTAAGAGGCAGCTCTGGGAACTTGCAGGCAGTGTGGCATGGCCACCCCATTCCTACTGCCCTCTTGCACAAACTGGAAAGCAAAGGGTTTGGCCCTCCCATAGCAGCACACGGGCTCTGATGCCATTGATGGGACCAAAAGCAAATGCTCATTTGGGGACCAGGGCCAGGGTCACTTCGTGACTTACCCATCTCGGTGTGTCACATGGGAGCCAGGTGTCAGTCACCACATGCCTCTGAGACAGGGAGGAGGGCCATGGGCCTTTCTGACATTTGGTCAACTGAACCTACCTAGTGGGATACATTCAGACCTTGCAGTACACATGGTAGGAATTCAAATTAAGAGATGCAGAATGTCTGGTGTGACAATAATAAATTGTGTGTGCATGTACACAGTGAGGGGGTAATGATAAATGTAGCTAATGCAGACAGAGGCAGGTTCATGTACTAGCACATGCATGTACAGCCCAAAAACCTGGACATAAATAAGGCCCACTGTTTTGGCTGAACATTCACATGCCAAACTTGCTCTAGAGAGAAGGAAACAGGCTGTTACACTGAGCCACCCAAAAGCCTTATACCAAGAAAACACTGGAGAAAAATGGCCAGGGCCTAGGTACAGAACTATAGCCAGCTCCTGGCAGTTTAAAGGTGGTCTGACGCTAGTGGGTTACTGAAAAGCACAGAACAACTGACCACAGTGTAGCATCCTCAGAATCCAATAGGAGGGACATGAGCAGGACAGTAAGCAGCCTGTCCCTCCCAGGGCAGAGGGGAATATTGCCACTAATGGTACCAAGAACAATGAGGCACCTGACGGAATCCCAGCTCTTGTGCTTTCGGCATGGTAGCAAGGGTTGTGTGACATCTGCATACCTTGGGCCCAGTCCTCATGATGTGGGGAGAGTGGCTAGTGAGTGCTGTAGGCCCACAGAGCACAGAGTTTCATCCTGGGCAGTACAGATAACTGCCACCTTTTCTGTTACATATACACCGGGGTTGTTATCCATGTACTACCCACCATACCTGGCTCAATTGCACCAAACAGGCTCGGAGCACAAAGACCTTTTGAAAACAGGAGACTTGACGCCAACAGCTTCGGGAACCTTGGAAAGCTCCCCTGTGCTTCTGTCCAGTGGGGACCAGCAGAGTGTGTGCAATGACACTTAGGAGAAGACCCAAGTCAGGCTGATGGGAAAATAAGATGTTCTCTCCCCTAGCCATTTGCTTATTTACTACATAATTTCCAGGCAATGACAACATACCCGCCATGTCTCTTTGAATGGTCTGTCCCACATCCTGATGACAGCTCAGGCTGTCACTCTGAAACTGTACTCTGATGGTCTCCTCAGACACATCAGTGGGAGTGGGCACAGGCTGATGGGTAAACACTCGCTGTTTGAGCATGGATCCCCAGCATGCTCCTGACACGCTGGGCATGGCAGCATGTGTCTTTAATCTCAGTGCTGGGAAGAGGGACAGGGGGACCCCTGGAGCTCCCTAGCCAGCAGACTAGCCTAGTGAGTGCCCCAGGCCACTGAGAGACCCTGTCTCCAAACATAAGATGGAAAGCAATCAGGAGGGACACCCAGCATAGACCCCTGGCCTCCACACCCATGTATACCAAGTGCACATGTACGCACAAAGAGGAAAATAAAACAACAACAAAAATACCAACAGTGCTGCTCCCAACACAGAGAACCTGTGTTTTAGAGACCTGCTCCATTTCTACCTCTCTACTCTGACTAGAATGGATGCAGTGTCCAGGACAAGCCTCTAGCAAAGACAAATACCCAAGGAAAGCTCACCAAGTCACCAATGTCACAATACTTTACAACCATGCCAAGCTTGTTCAAAGGCTGCTGCTGAGCAATCCTTCCCCAGCGGTATGTGGGCTCCAGAGCTGTCAGGTATGCCCACAGAGCTAGGGCCTACAAGGGGAGGCCAGTGCCATTCCCCACTTGTCTCCAGGCACCAATTCACCCAGCGGAGGGCCTGAAAGGAAGCCCTAGTCAGACCTCAGGCCAACTGGCCACACCTGCAATGCTTTTCCTCACCTCCAGGGGCAGGGCACTCCACACTGAGCAAGGCTCTCAGGAGAACCAGCCAATCATCACACACTACAAGACACCACTGCATTGGGATGAATGTTACAGCCTAGACAGGGCCTATCAGAGCACTGTACACCCCCCTACACACACACCCCAAGAAAAAGTGGTATGACATGGGAAACTGGCTGGTTAGCTAAAAAGAAAAAAAATATGATGAATATACAAATAACCAACAGCACCACACTAAATTCTCACATACAAACCATAGCCTTCATGTAAGGCTTTCTCAAGACCATGATAAGTAAACAAGCTGTTGGCTAATATTGTACTGTATAATAGAACATAACTGATAGTCTGCCATTAGATCCCTCTACCAATGAACAGCCTCAACCACTCACAGAACACTAAGCAGTCACTTCCGATAGTACTCCTGAGTTAGGAGCTCACAGGAGCTAAGGGGGACCATCACCAGAGCAACAGCAGCCAAGGCCAGAGCCACAGCCAGGAGATCTACGATCAGAGCTACTGGAGCCACAACCCAAGCCACAGGAGCCACGGGAGGCCAGGACCACAGAACCACAGTCACGCAAACCCCAAACTACAGCAACCGAAGCCGAATCAGAACCGTGGGAGTCATGACCACAGCCCAAGAGTGACAAACACAGTCATGGAGGCCTTGACCATGGGAGTTACAAGCCATTTGTGAGTAGATTATGGACAATTATGTCTTCTCTAAATGCTAAAAAAAACTACTAGCCATTCCCATACTGCAAAGTAGCAGGACCGTTGGCCCTGGGTCATGCCCTAGGTTTAGATATTATCTCCTAGATAGGGAGTGACCACATCACTGACAGAACCCTGAGGAATACAGAAGAAGCACAGTTATACAGGACTTTTACAGAGACCTAGGTGACAATACAACTGAGACACCTACAGAAATGTGACCAGATATTGGACCATCCGCTATAGCAGCAAAATTCTGAAATAGGGAATTGATTTTAAGATCATGGTTCTTCAAACATCTGAATACATTATATATACATTTATTATAAGTAGTAAATGAGGACGGGCATAGTGGTTCACTCACTATTCCAGCACTTGCAAGACAGAGGCAAGCATAACTCTGAGTTCAAAGCCAGCCTGGTCTAGAGGGTAAACACAGGACAGCCAGGACTACACAGTAAGTGCCTTTAAAGACAAAACAAAACAAAACAAAACAAAAACAAAAAACGGTGAGGTCTATTGGCCAGATACAACTAATTCCTGCCAATGGTGAATTTCCTTCTGACATTTCTGCCATTCTATGTATTAAGGTTATTCGCATTTCTTCACATACTCTCACAAAATGTTCCTCCATTAAAGCATTTGTGTTCTGTTGACTGCTGTGTCCATCCTTCCAGAATGCAGGCTGTAGCTGCTGTCATGTGCACACACACATACCTTCTGAGGATCCAAATACTGCTGTCAGGTGTGTGTGCTCCTCATCCCCTGTAACTTTAAGAGGGTTTCCCTCTACTTTCACGTGCCAGGCCATCCTTCCTTTCCCTTTCTTTCTATTATTTAGACACAGTCTCACTACGTAGCTTTGGCCGTCCTCAAACTATGTAGACCAGGCTGTCCTCCAACTCACAGGGATCCACCTGCCTCTGCCTCCTGAATGTGAAGATTTAAGGTGTGCACCACTCTGCCCAGCTCCAGGGAACCTTTTTCAACTCTGTGGCTAGATTATGCATCAGCTGCATGTAGCAATCATGTCACTTGTCACATGTCATGACATGCCAAAAACATGTCAGTAGTTTTGAGTCTCTTGTAAAGCCCGACTGTCTTGGTTAGGGGTTTACTGTTGTGAAGAGACATCCTGACCAAGGCAACTCTTATAAGGACATTTAATTGGGGCTGGCCTACAGGTTCAGAGGTTCAATTCATTATCATCAAGGTGGGAGCATGGCAGCATCCAGGCAGACATGGTGCAGGAGGAGCTGAGAGTTCTACATCTTCATCTGGAGTCTGCTAGCAGAATACTGACTTCCAGGGTTAGGACTAGGGTATTAAAGTTCACACCCACAGTGACACACCCACTCCAACAAGGCCACACCTTCTAATAGTGCTACTTGCTACTACTACTCCTGGGCAGAGCATACACAAACCATCACACCAGCCAACTTTTTTTTTTTTTTTTTTTTTAAAGAAACTCCATTTTGTGCGAGACCGGGGACTAAACTTCAATTCCAGGTAGAAAATCAGAGTCGTCCTGAGCAAGCATCCTATGGCAACCCACCCCCTTGGCAACAGCCAGTCAGCTACAGTAGCAGGGTCAAGGTACAAAGAGATAACTTAAGACCCTTGCAGAAAAAAGACAACTTAGCCATCCTGTTTGTTAGGTGATTTTGTCCTTCTGCTTGATTCCTGCATATTACGCAAGAAATGCAGTTTTTAAAATATTAACTTGCTGACCTATAAGGAAATCCCCATGTCTGCTGTAAGCACACTAAGAACCCTGACCTTAGGCTCTCAAGCAGATGCAACTGCAATGTTAAGAGTCTGAGAGACCTTGCTGGAAAGCTCATGGTAAAGACCCTTATGTGTTTTCTATTGGAATTGGCTCTTGGTCTTTGGGTACCTGAAACTTGGGCATAACACCCTAATCCTTACACCCACAGCCCCCAACCTCTAGCGAATACTAACCAAAAGCAAAAAGTATTGTGGATAGCCCTGGTGCTGTTTGTATTTTAATGCTAATTCAGAGGAGCTTCCTGGAACCAGGAGTCAATCAGACTACATGTGACCTGACCCTTCTAATGAATAAAGCAATCAATCACTGGGTGAGAAAGAGGCAGAGAGAGATATGGGCTTTTGGATGGGGAGGTGGGAGGACAAGATGTAGCTATAAGTGGCCCCTGGTTTAGATGGCAAACTGATTTGCCACTGGAGGATTTTTACTTAATATGGCTTACAAGATAAGGATTCTAGTTGTTGCACGCAGCAACTGAGTTACCTGTTGATCCTAAACTAAGTGTGTGTGGTGTTTTCCTTCACATGGTGACTTAACTGGGTTCCAGAGAGAAAGTTACAGCTGCAAAGCATGGATTTACAAGAAGTACACGCCAAAAGGCCGTGGGAATTTTGAAGCATGGGGCTGGCGTGGAAACGACCGCGAGTGGGAACTTAGCGAACTGGGTGGAGAGATTTTGGAACTCTGGTCAGATAGTCTCAGGAGATGAGAACAGGCCGGCTGGTCCGCTAGGGCTGCCTGCGTAGCATGGGTTGCATTTTTTTTTTTAAAGCTTTATTTATTTATTATATGTAATTACACACATAGCTGTCTTCAGACACTTCCAGAAGAGGGCATCAGGTCTTGTTACAGATGGTTATGAGCCACCATGTGGTTGCTGGGATTTGAACTCAGGACCTTTGGAAGAGCAGTCAGGTGCTCTTACCCACTGAGCCATCTCACCAGCCCGGGTTGCATTTTTTTATTCCCTAATATTTTCTGCTACAAAGACAGAGAAAGAGGAGAGGAAGGAGAGGAAAACCAGGACACAGCTCCCCTGGGGGGTGTCTCCTGAGTAACGGGCAGTGCAGCTCTGGTGAAGTGGGGAGACGTTTCTGTAGACTAGAATAACAAAGCAGACTGGGAAAACAATGGCACCTGAAGTACCAGGCCTTGTGAAAAGGAAACTGGAAAAGTCTTATGAACCTGTGGAGTCAGGTGCCATCCCAGGCAGATTAACTGACTGTAGTGGACATCATGGGAGCGTCATGCAGACCATAAGGAGGCAAAGACTTCTTTCTGAGCCAGCACTGGCCAGACAATGCAGAAAAGATCACTGACCCTTGGCTTTAGTTTCTCTATAAGAAGGAGTCAGCTAGGGTTCTATTGATGTGATAAAACACCATGAGAAAAAACACTTAAAGAGGGGCTTGCTTACAGTTTCAGAGAGTTAGTCTATGACTATCATGGTGGGGAACATGGCAGCAGGCAGGCAGGCAGGCATGAAGCTGGAACAGTACCCACATGCTTACATCCTGATCCTCAGACAACAGGCAGAAAGAGAGTCCGGCTGGCAAGGGCTTTTGAAACCTCAAAGACCACCTCCAGTGATACACCTCTTCCTACAAGCCTTACTTCTTTTAGGAACTAGGAACAAAACTTTCAATGACCTGGTTTGGGAGGGGGGGGGCATTCTCATTCAAACCACCACATTCCACTCCCTGGCCACAGGCTCATAGCCACACAGAATACAAAATGCATTTAGTTCAACTTCAAAAGTCCCCATAGTCTTTCATGATTTTAACACTGCTTAAAATTTCAAAGCCCAAAGTCTCTTCTGAAACTCAAGGCAATAATCTTAACTATAAACCACCTGTAAAATCAAAAAGCAGATCACATACTTCCAACATATAATGGAATAGCATATACATTACCATTCAAGAGAGAAAGATAGTAAATACTAGACCAAAATAAGACTGAAAACCCTCATGTGAAACTCCAAATCCTACATCTCCACATCAGATGTCCCAGGGCTTGGATGACTTTTTGTATCTCTCTCTCCCGTTCCACCCCCAATCCACTCTGCCAGGTATCCCACAATTCTGGCATCTCCAGAATCCAGCAGGGTCTCTAATGCAATCAAGGCTTCATGCAATGGCCTCTCTGAGACTCCATGAAGGAACTACCCTGACACATACCTGGCCACAGAGGCTTCCCTTAACCTGGGAGAAAGGAAGATATCACAACCCTCTTCCTGTATCCTTCTGGACTCTAAATCCAAAACCACAAGGTCAAAGTTGCCAGATCCTTGTTTGCCTGGGATGGAATGGCCCCTCCTTGAATTTCATTAGCATAAGCTTTCTCTGGAGGAAGGTTTCCCTCCCTACAGAAACTTTCCTTCTAACAGCAGATGGCTGGGTGGGTCTCACCCTGCCTACTATCCTTTTGTGCTAATTAGCTTCAGGCCTTTCTTTAAACTTCTCATCTCCCTGAGAACAGACTTGGCTCCTACATCACATTCAGATACTCTGTTTCTCCTCAAACTGTACATTTTGTATTTCTTTTTGCCACATTTGCTCCTTTTCAGTGTACATCAGGATAAGAGTGACCACTAATAACCATGTGACAAAGTCAACACACTAAGCTCTCTTAAAATCTCTGTCAACAACATTAGTCTGAAACTCTTCAATTTTGTGTCTGACAAATTTTTTGGACAAGGGAAAAAAGTGGCCACATTCTTTCGAAAAATATCACAGAAAGGTCTCTACCCTAGGTGCTCCGCCCCCCTCTGAAACCTCTCACATGGCAGGCCTCCACAATCCACACTGCTCTGTCTCCCATGCTCCCACCAGGATAGTCCACTGAGCCTTCTGATAGCCTTCTTAGAGCTTTCTAGTCCAAAGTCCTCCATATTTGCCCCAAAATAGCATGTTAAGCCAGATGCTGGAGGCTCCCAGACTTCAGCATAACAGAAGTACCATTCAGACCTGGGAATCTAAATGTACGAAACAACCCCTGGAAATAAGGGGTTGGGAGGGGGGAGAACAAAGACCTAATCCATAATCCATCAAACTCCTTCTAGGAAAGTCCCTAAATGTACTAACCTTGTCCTTTGGCTTCTGACTATCTGATCTTGTTAACGGAGTATGTCAACCCAAGACATAATTTTTGTGCTTAAAAGCTCACCTTGAAAAGACTCAGGACTACAGTCAGGTACCAAAAGCCTAGGCAGGTGTCTAATGAAGACTTTCCATTGGTTTGAACCCCTGTGTTCAAGTGGCCTTCTCTGACGGATACCTCACAACATCACAGTAATACCCCAGTGCCTAGGTGCCAAGTTAGTTACTGTTCTATCGTTTTGAGGAGACACCATGATCAAGGCAAGTTATAAAAAAGTTAACATTTAGTTGGGGGAACTTACTTATAGTTTCAGAGGGTTAGTCCCTGATTACCATGGTGGGGAACATGGTGGCAGGTAAGCATGGTACTGGAGCAGTAGCCTGATCCTCAGGCAGCAAACAGAGAGAGACTGGGCTGCCAAGGGCTTTTGAAACCTCAAAGGCCATCCCCAGTGATACACCTCCTCCAAACAAGGTCACACCTCCTAATCCTTCCTAAACAGTTCCACTGACTCAAAGCCAAACATGCAAATATATGAGCTTATTAGAGTCACTGTCATTCAAACCACCACAGGACTGAATTCTTTCAGTCCATAGGTTTAGTAAGCACCTACTATCAGCACATTTTAGACACAAAACATCGAGAGACATGTCAAGTCCTGTCCCTGGGTTCATCCTCCAGTGCAGGAATCAGTGATAAAGCAGGCCACACATCAATGTTATATCAAGTAGTAACTGTTGTTCTGAAAAGCACAAGCAGGAAGGAGAGGGATGACGGCCCTGTTAGCCCAGGCAAGCCTCACAGAGGACGATGGAAATAGAGGCTGAGGGCACAACGAGGCTGAGGCAGGAGGCTGTGAGAGTGGGTTGGAAATGCAGCTAGAATACAGTTGCAGAAGCAGGGGAGGGGCAGGAGAAGGCGTGGCCAGACTCTGGAGCAGGAGACTACAGGCCTCAGGAGTAAAGCTGGAGCAAGGAGCCACTGGAATGAGAACTGACTGTTTAAGATTTAAAGTATGTGGGGGTGGGGGGGAAGGGTAGGGGGTATTCCTATAGAAGCCATAGAGTTGGAATTCTGGTACTAGAGTTACAGAGAGTTGTGAACTGGTCACCTGATATGGGTACGGGAACAGAACTTAGATCCTTTACAAAAGCAATGCACACTTTAACCTCTCAACTACTGTGCCATCTCTCCAGAACTTTTAGACATACTGAAGGCTCTGCAGAGCCTGACTAAATGAATATGGAAGCCCAAGATGGCACAGCTGCAAAGTGTGGATCATTGGCATGGCTCTGTAGTTGGCATGGATCCTCTCCATACAGTGGGAGACCAGGAAGAAGTGGGCATGTCAGGGAACAGCCAATGCTTTGCAAAGAAACACGGCCCTTGGAACAGTTCTCAGAATCAGGGTTGAAGTTACCCAGTGCCAGCATTCCCCAAGGGAAGGAAGCATCATGGGATGCCAGCTCTGCTCCATGGAGGGATCATGCCTTGTCAGAGCAGCAGTCAAACACGGGCTGCAGGAGATGGTACATAAACACACAGAAGGTGGAATAAACAGGAAGGAGGGAAACTGAAATCACACACTGTGTTCACAGCTGGAAAGTGTAGTGAGCAATATGGCTGGCCTTGTGAAACATGTCAGCGGTAGGACCAAAGCTTCACCAAATGTGCCTGTGTGCAGTGTGCTGGGTGCTCTGTCAACTGGACTGCACTCTGCTCCTTCTCTTGCTTGGTGTGCCTCCCAAGGCCACCGATGAAAAACCAAAAGCATCCTTTATCCATCACGTGCTCTCCTACTGTGTACACATGTGGCATTCCCAACCTGTGACTCCCTTTAGCACCCTGTGACAGCATCACTGTCCCCATCAGTTCCAAGTCACTTACGGCAAACTCCTCGGGAGTCACTTTCAGAACGTCGAAGACAACAGCATCGTAGCTCTTGCTGGCATAGTCACAGCTCTGGCCCTCCAGTGAATCTGAGCTGCTGCTGCCCTATGGAGAAGGCAAAGAGAGATGCCACCGGGCTGGGCTGGCCTGAGGCTGCTGCCATCCCAAACCACCCCAGAGAGGGCATGTTGAAAGGTCATGCTTGTCACTTTGCTCTGTGCTAGGCTCTCAAACACTACACACACCATCTTAGTTCTCTACCTATACATGCTATGATGCCCACTGTACAGGTAAGCAAGCCATGTCTCCAAACTTTCTTACCCATGAAGCCTAAAGCCAGAACATGAACCCATTTTTTCTCTCTGAACCCCTAAAATGGGTTGGATCATTACCCCTTACTGCTTCTGACCAGCAGTGTAATGGCAGGAGAGTCAGAGCCCAGGGCTGGGGTACAGCTCAGTGCAGAACACTAGCCTTGCATGTTCACTGTACAGTTCTGTCCCCAGTACCCAGAAGAAAGGCACCTAATTCTCCCTCAGAAAAGGCCTCCAGACTCAGGGACCCTGGGAGAGTTCCATTCTGGGGTTTCCCCCTTTTTTTATTTTTAAAGGTTTATTTCATTTATGCATATGCATGTGTGCCATGTGTGCACAGGCACCCAGAGAGGCCAGAGGGCATCACCTCCCCTGGGGCTGGAATGCAGGCAGCTGTGAGCCGCCTGATAAGCCCTGGGCAGGAGCAGCCAACACTCTTCATGTGGAGCCATTTTTCAGTTCACCCCTTTCCTAGCTGCAGTCAGGGCAGGACAGACACTGTAATACACGTCCACTCGGGGCAGGACACTGTAATACACATCCACCCAGGGCAGGACACTGTAATACACGTCCACTCTGTCGGGGCAGGACAGTGTAATACACGTTCACTCAGGGCAGGACACTGTAATACACATCCACCCAGGGCAGGACACTGTAATACACGTCCACTCTGTCAGGGCAGGACAGTGTAATACACGTTCACTCAGGGCAGGAC
>NC_034592.1:20632150-20633823 GCF_900095145.1 Mus pahari
TACACATCCACCCAGGGCAGGACACTGTAATACACGTCCACTCCGTCGGGGCAGGACAGTGTAATACACGTTCACTCAGGGCAGGACACTGTAATACACGTTCACTCGGGGCAGGACACTGTAATACACGTTCACTCGGGGCAGGACACTGTAATACATGTTCCCGCTGGCTCAGTTGGGGCAGGACACTCTAATACACGTCCACTCTGGCTCACAGGGTGCCGCACACAGGGCTGGCTGGGAGCTTCAGCAACTGGAGAAGCAGAGTCAGGGTTAGAGTCCTGCAGGGAAGGACAGGGGCCTCCCACAGGAAACAACAGGAACTCCCCAATCTGGACAGAAGTCATGAAGCCTATCCCTGAGAAGGTGGAAAAAGTTGGACACACCTTCTCTAATGTGACTGCATTCCATCAAGTTCCTCCTGGGTACTCTGCCATGCTTACCACCCAAACCTGGGTCCGCCCACAAATGGTTTTATTCATCTCAAATAATGGAAATGGAGTTTGTAGCTTCTGCTCATTCCACCATTTTAGAGTAGAGATGAAGGAGTCTGCTTTTGTTAATTTTCCTTTATTTCACTTCCTAAAATGGCTGTATCTGGGAAAATGTTGCACTCTTACTGGAAACCAGGGTGTTTGGGGGGGTCATGAAAGAAAGCTAACAGTTTTGACACTGTAAGGTCAGAGAGCTGAGAAGAGATGCAGGCAGCCCAGCTCGACGCCTGGGCCTGAGGTGTCTTTAGGTGAGTCTCACCTTGCATGTTCAATGTCCAGTTCTGTCCCCAGTACTGACATCCGCCTGGTCTCAGGACAGTGCCCTGTGCTCTGTGAGCACACAGAATGCCGCCTGCCTCACAGCTGCCGTCGCCCAGCCTCAGGCACTCACTTCATTCTGTCACGTCTCATCAAGTACAAATCAGTGAAGCCCACATCCTAGACCAGCAGCATGGGTTACTAAACAAGCCAAAACCACCACTGCCACTACCTCCCTCCCAGACATACTGGCTCAGGGTGTGCGACAGTGTCATTTTAAAAGTTCATTAAATGGGAGGCTTTGTCCCCTGAGAATAATCTAATCTGAACAAAGCTGAGAAGAAATAGACTGGCCCTGTGCAGCTGGAACTGGCCAAGATCTAGGTCCACAAGCTACACCTGCTTCAAGACACAGCCCAACCAGGCTGACAGGGCAAGATGGTAAGGACACCAACTCCAAAGTCAGAGAGAGTGGGGCTGAACCACCCTCCTTCCCAGAGAGAGGAACCAGGTTCTTCTCCCCTCTGTGCTTTGGATTCCTCATCCAAAATCTGACAAAAAGGATACATAGTTGACAGGGTTACTGTGGAGAGAGCCTGAGGAGCATGCGAACAAAAACAAAAATAAAAACCGAACTAGGGTGATCTGGGTGTGCATGGAAGTGAGCACGCCATTCACACTCAGGCACATGGGGTTGCTAAGCACTCTAATTTACAGGTGTGTATTCATTCCATAAACTTATAGACACACACATGGAGGCTCTAAATCTGTAAGTGTTCAAACTCCATGCATATAATGCTTAGCATAGAGCCTACATGTGTATATAAGGCCTACATGTGTATATAGAGCCTACATGTGTATTAAGGCCTACATGTGTATATAGGGCCTACATGTGTATATAGAGCCTACATGTGTATATAG
>NC_034592.1:20634573-20645572 GCF_900095145.1 Mus pahari
CCTACATGTGTATATAGGGCCTACATGTGTATATAGGGCCTACATGTGTATATAGAGCCTACATGTGTATTTAGGGCCTACATGTGTATATAGGGCCTACATGTGTATATAGGGCCTACATGTGTATATAGATCCTACATGTGTATATAGAGCCTACATGTGTATTTAGGGCCTACATGTGTATATAGAGCTTACATGTGTATTCAGAGCCTACATGTGTCATCCCACATAATCTGAGACCTCTCCAGATGACTAATACCTAATACAAAATCAACACTGTGCAAACAGTCACTGCTGCCTTTCAAAGAACAATAACCAGATAGTCTGCACATACCTGGTACAGGAGTGATTCTTTTTCTGAACATTTTTGATGCATGGTTGGTGGTCTCATGCACAGAGGGCTGAACATGCACAGAATATCGTGTGACTATACACATCTGTATACACACACACACACACACAATGAGCTAAAGAAGAAGGATGTTCACTCTAGAGAGAGTGGAAGTCACAGACACAGACGGAAATGTGGCTCCTCTAGTTACCATAGTCTGCTCGTGGGATGCCAGGCCTTGGGGCATTTATTTCTTCAACCCCCAAACTCTCAGGTACAGGGTAGCTGCTAGATCCAAAGCTGCTCTACTTGCAGGTGAGTGACAGCAGTGAGGAGGATGGCTCTGCCCTCCTAGAGAGCAGCACCCACTGGGCTAGAGAGCTGATCCAGCGGTTAAAAGTGCAGAAAGCCTGGCATTCATTGCTTAGCACCCACATCAGGAAGCTCACTATCACCTATCACTCCAGCTCCAGGCGCATCTGATGCCTTCTTCTGGCCTCCTTGTGCACTGCAGCCATGTGAACATACACATGTAATTTAAAATAAAATTTTGCAAAATCTTTAAAGGCATCTGTAAGTTTTTTTTTTATTTCAAGACTAGAGATAAGTCCAAGAAAAAAATGTTTGAAACACTGATGAGAAAATGACACCCAGACTCCCTGGTTAGTTAATCTGAGCTCACTGCAAAACTGCCTGTTAGAAGTTCAGACTCAACCCTGCTTCACCAACATGCTAAGGAACCAGAAACACACCCCAGACACAGTGGCACCAGCCTCGGCTGACGTCCCTCCTCCCGGGTGACTATGTCATTATTGAGCTTGGAAAGCAAATCCCAAACACCGCAGAGTGCCTGCCCAGGCCACTAGGGCCACCAGTCCTCACGGCCACCTCCTAAGAAGTAAGGTAAATAAGACCAGGCCAGCTGGACTGGCTTCCGTCTGACCTCATCTTGGAATGCATAGCTTATTTATAATTAACAGTGGCTTTTCCTGAGACAGATCGGATCCCTTCTCGCCACCAAATAGAACACACACTTGCAATGGCTGGACTGGACAGGTATTTGTGTTCCTTTGAAGAGAACGGCTTTAGAAAACACCACCATCCACAGGGCTACCTGGCTCCTAGGCCTCTCGTCTGGAGTGGCGGGCCCTAAGAAGGCCTGTATTCATGGCCAGGGCCCCATGTCATGGCTACCCTCCCATAGCCTTCATACCTGTGGAGTGGCAGAGGTGACCAACACGCTAGCCATCAGACCATTCCTCTTGTACATAGTCTCCAGGCCGCAGGGAACTTCGGCGCCACCTCTGCTGGTGACATAACCTGTCTGAGAGGTCCTGTAAGGCAAAGGTATTCATAAAAACCTGCTCTGAGCCCACAGGACCACACCATCTTCCAACAGAAAGGTGTGAACTGGCAGCCTTCAAGCTCAGGCCCTAGAGTCGGTGCCTGTTTCCCTCCATGGAAAATGGTGTACCTGTGCCATTACTGAGCGCATACAGAAGGCAGCTTTGTAGACAAATACTGCTGTCCCACAGCTGTATGGATTCTGCTTCCATAGCCCTTCTGGTAGCACTCACTCACATCTATGCCCAACCATCCTGCCCCTTGCAGATCACTGGGTCCCACCTGTGTATCCATCCCAGAGTGTGCCTGGCCCTCACAAGCCCCAGAATTTAATTCCAAATGAGATGAAGGTTATTGAAGAAACCAGACACCACGCTGTGCCATCACAACTGATCCCACAAAGTATTCACGAAGGACCACGTGCTGAATTCTTCCAACTCTCTTCTCCCTTCCAATATCCCAAGGGAAGCCTTTTAATCCTGCCCATTTTCTATGGAGGAAAACTGAGGCTCAAGGAGGTCATGCTCTGGTGCATTTGTGTATTGTATCCAGCAGCAGCTGACCCAAGAGCCACCTGAAGATCAGGTCTGGTTACTCTGCCTGGACTGCTCACATGCACATGCTCCAGAGAGCATCAATCACTGCCCAGAACCCTGAAAATGACTCGGCAGAAGAGTGGGGCGGTCTAGGCACAAGATGGAAGCTGACTGCGCTGACCAGAGGGTGTGAGCCTTGAGCTGGGGTGGCAGGGGAAGATGGCTGGAAGACAGCACAAGTGAGAACAGCCAGACTAGACCTAGCTGTTCACAGCAAGGTACTGAGGCATGATGTGGCCATCATCAGGGAAGGGACAGAGAGGTGGAGGGGGTCTGGCAGGAAAGAGATAAACTTGACTCAGGGCATGGTGACTCTGTAGCAGATGAGAAAAGCCCACCCTAAGGGGGCTACGAAGATGCTCAGAGGTTAGGAGCATGCACTGCTCTTCCAAAGGACCCACGTCTATTTTCAAGCACCCATTCAGATTGGTCACAACTGCCTGTAATTCTAGCTTCAGGGATCCAATTCCATGGGGCTCCATGGGCTCCATGTGTGCACATGCATGCGTGCATGTACACACAGATACACACACACACACACACACACACACGCACACACATACACACTCACACTCACAACTAATAAGGAGAAAGCCCCCAGGGAAACACAAACCAAACCACAAAGACACAACTTAAGACCAAACAGGATGGCCAGAATTAGGACAACAAAACCCAAACCAAACTAGACAATACCTAGTGTTTTTTGGGAGTGAGGTGGGGGTGGGTGAAGTCTTTGGGCATTGCTGGTGAGAAGACAACTGGTACCAGCTCTTCAGAACACAATTTGGTGGCTTCTTTTTTGGTTAAAACAACCCAGTGATCCAATTCCCAGGCGTCTACTACAAAGGATGAACACATCGCACAGCTACAGAGAGGATGCCTATCACAGCATTCATTACTCCTCACAGCAAGTCTGGTACCAAGTCAGATGTCTATCACCCAGAGTGAGCTAGCCACACAGCACGCTACGAGAGGAAACCACAAGCCACAGCATGATCAAAATTCAGAAACATTACACTAGTTTAAAAAAAAAGTCAGATTCAAAGGAATTGTACAGTGTGATTCCATTTTAGGAAATTCCCAGAAATGGCCAATTTATAGGGGAAAAGTGCCCATGGCAAGAGACAGCACACAGACAGAGTGCTTTTGAGGTGACGAGAGTGTTCTAAATCTGGATGATGACAAGCACAACCCAAAAACGAGGGACCTAGGCCCTGGGACGGTTAAGCTGCAATGCAATGTGTGAAGCACCCTGAGCTTCACGACCGGACTTCACCTAGCCTGCTGGCCATTCCCTTTGAGGTGACAGAGTGAACACATGACAAACTGAGAAGTGAATGTTAGTTACTGTGAAAGAGATGGGACCCAGAACCAAGAAAAAAAACCCTCCCTGGTAGAGAGTAGACAGGGCCCCTCGACAGAGCCCCATGAAGGGCACAGGAGCTCCAGAATAGTGACCCCAAAATAGACAAACCAGCTCAAGATTGTAGCCATAGCAACTGAAGGCCACGCCTCCTAGGCTGCCTCAAACCAGCCCAGCCAATCGGCTCCAAGCTTAAGGCTGCTGTACACAGTGCTCCCATCTGCATGTGCCAGGCCTGGACTCCATCCTGAGTACAGACCAAACCAGAAGCTCTCTCAAGTTGTCCTGGTAGCTCCCTGCGTCTCCCAAAGGATGCTGCCATGGCCAGGGAGATGGCTCAGCGGGCAGAGGCATGTGCTAATTATTCCAGGACAAAGTTCAATCCTGAGACCCACTTTGTTAAATCAGACAAGCGATTCCTTTCAAGTTGTCCTCTTACCTCCACATGCATGCCACAGCACACACACACACACACACACACGCACACACACGCACGCACGCACACACACACACACACACACAATGTTAAAGGGAGGGATGTGCTGCCAGGCCCACCCTCTCCTCCAGTCCCCTTTGCAGATGGGCTCTCTACACACCAGTGTCAGCACCCATCCTGGAGGAAGCACTGGCTAAGCATCACACACATCTTTGCCACAGAGCCCAGGGAGGTACAGACCACTCAGAAACTGAGGGTCCATGAGTTCAAATCCTGGACAGTGCCAGGGCCTAAGCTTATACATATCCTGGTACTGCCTTCCACCACAGCACAGGAAGGGCATGTGAAACACTTAGGCAGGTCAGGTTGGCTGTTCTTACTTACTGTAATATTACTGCCAGTGTTATTACTCACTGTAGTATTGTGTCCTTCCCTTAAAAGCTTCTATTCACAAGTTCCCATTCTCTTTTCCAATGTAAACAATTAGTTTTATTTTTTGTTTGTTTGTTTTGTTTTTCAAGACAGGGTTTCTCTGTGTAGACCTGGCTGGCCTTGAACTCAGAGATTCGAAGGGCCGGTCTCCCAAGTACTGGAATTAAAGGCATGCACCACCACTCCCTGGCAAACAATTAACTTTAAACATTAAACAAACAAACAAAGAAGGGCTCTGTGCTTTGTGAGAATGTGGGCTTCCATTCCTGGGAAGGTTGCTCCCCATAGCGGGCTCCAGGGAAGCAAGCACGGGATTCTCCCATCTATCTCCCCCACACACACCCGCCGGCCCCAGTCTACCTGCAGAGGATGTCCTGCCCATGTGTAGCCCATCTTATTTTCCACGGAAGGCGGACACCAGAAAGGCGAAACACTTGTTTGTGTCTGCCTCCTGCATGTCTCGACATGACAGAAATAGCCTCACTGATGGACAGCAGCTCTCAAGCGAGATCCATCTATCCATGTGCAGGAACCGGCTGGAGCAATCGAGCCGAGCAACACCTCTCCCATCCAGGTCAGGGCCTGAGGCTGCTGAGTACCTGGGTTGGGGCCCAGCAGGAAGCAGTGGACAGATAGGCTGGGGCACAGCATAAGGACATTGTAGGCTACAGGGGGCGTGCATGAAGCAGTAGAGGCAGCAGTGGGAGTGGGGGTAGGCATGAGGCTGTGGGGTTAGGGGTTTTCCTTGGAGGTACTAGGAATCCTCTAATTCAAGGTTGTGAACAAGTGGTAGCAAATTCCATTTCTATATTATTTTGTGTGCATGTGTGTGTGTGTGTGTGTGTGTGTGTGTGTACATGCATGCACATCCTGTGTATATGGAGATATACTCTCAGAAGCTAGAAGATAGCACTGAGTCCCTCAGAGCTAGAGTTACAGGCAGTTGTAGGGCTGGGAACTGACTAAGGCCAGAAGAGCAGAAAGTCCTCCTGATCTCCGAGCCTTCTCCTCAGCATGCACGGATTCTGAAGGAATGGGGCAGGCCAGTTTTCCAGCACACGATGAAGTGTGTAACTAGGGCATTACAAGGGTCAACATGGGCCCACTAAGAAGAGTCACAGTGCTGGTATGAAGCTGAGGAGGGGTCTTCCAGGTCAGGAGATGGGAGGTGGGCCTCAAGCGTGCGAGCACAGCATGGGGCACTGGGCCCAGAGCACAAGCAGCAGAGGCTCCTTCTCACCTCCTCAGTTGTGTCCCCCGATTATACAGGTGCTGAGGAAGCCCAAAGAGCGGGACAGGAGCCTTGTGGCCACAGCATCACTGCCTGCCTCTGCTCTCCCTCGTCTGATCACAAGTGAAGGGTTCACCAACCCTTGCTCTGTGCAGAGGATTCCAGCCCTAGACCCCAAGGACGGCAAATACAGCTTGGGCCTCAGTGTGTCTGTCACAATCTGTTACACAGGGGCTTCGACCCAGACTCTGGAGGTAGGACTTAAGTGCATTCTGTCTGTAAAACCCACCTGTGCTGCTCTGAGTGCAAATGGGCCCCAGAGCTCACAGGGAGTGCCAGGCACTATTAGGAGGCATGCCCTTGTTGGAGGAGGAAGTGTGTCCCTGGCAGTGGACTTTGAGGTTTCAGATACCATGCTTCCCAACATGACAATAATGGACCAAACCTCTGGACTGTAAGCCAGCCCCAAATAAATATTTTCCTTCTAAGAGTTGCCATGGTCATGATGTTTCTTCACATCAACAGCAATACTAAGACATCACTTTGCAGATGTAAATACAGTGGCTGAGGGAGATGGATAAACTATTATGTGCAGACACATCTTTTCACATCTGATTGGACACAGTAGTCTGTACACACAAAAACCCCTTCTTCCCACCTCCCTCGACCTCTCTACCTCTTAGCCCCCCCCCCACCCTCTCTCCTGCATACACAGGCAAACACACTCTTGCTGCCAACCCTCCTGGAAACCCAAACAATGCAAGAGTAAAAGTAGTTCTCATGATGTAATTCCTTAAGAGCGTGGCAGCTGTTATCAGAACCACAGAACAACCCCACGTCTTTCTCTGTTTATTACAAGAGTCTGGTCTTTGGGGGTGGAGGGAGTCCCAGAGAGGGAAAGGAGAAGCCCAGATGCAGCCCTGGGCTCTTCCCAGGTAAAGTGCTCCTCAAGACTCTCAGCTCAGAAAACCACAGGACGGCCTGAGATGAGCAGGCCAATGAGCAGACCCTAAGGGAAAGAAGAATGATCACTTTTTCCTAAGACAGTAGAGGCTGTCTCAAAGAAACTGCACACAACCAGGCCTGCCCAATTACAAAAGTGTGATTTCTTCCAAATGTTGCAAGCACGTATGAAAATGGATCCCAAACAGGTTGGGAGAAAGAGCCACATGCAGGGGTGAACTGGGATGTGTTGTCACGGTCACTGCACTGGAAGCATCACTCTTTGCTGGCTCATGCACAGGAGCTGTGTGGAAGACCAACGGGGAGGAGCCTGAGCCTGCCCTGCTCTGCCCCTCCTCCAGTACTCTCTATTTTAGGAGTCACAAGCACAGGCCCTCTTGCAGCAGGGCCAGTGAGTCAGACCTGCTGTGGCCAATGGGCTTTAGAGAGAGCTCTGGGAAACGCAAGTGAGGAGATGGGAGACACCCACCAAGCCCTGGGAACATCCTGTGAAGACGGCTCAGAAGTCTGGGAAGAAGGCTCCCTTCTGCATTGTTAAGGATGTGGGGTGTCTAAATCAGGAGTCTAATATTCTGGGCCCCTCTCCACTCAATCACATGCTTGATTTTAGTGATTCAAAGAACATCTGCCTTGGAACTAAGCAAGCAATGTTACTTGAAGGAGAGGGGTCACAGTCTCTGCCCGGCAAGTGCAGAGATGCTTCTGTGCTTCTCTGTAGCCAAGTCTCCCCCCAAAACCCAAGCCGCTCAAGCCCCCTGAGCAGTCCCCCACTGTGTCCCTGCCTCCACACAGTGACCCTTGCCAATGAAGAGTCAGAAACTACAAGGTGTACAGTAAAGGGGTGCATGCTCCTATACACAAAACCTAGGTGGGAGCCCCTTTAACCAGAGAGCCCTGAACTGGGATGCCTGGTGCTGGCCTGGCTCACAACGAGGCTCTTGTTCTCTTCAGTCACTCCTCCAACTCCTGAGACCAAGTTCCTCTTCTTGAAACCAGAAGGGTAGGGGTAGGTGGTGAATCTGCAGTCGCATGTTCATTAACAAACATCACAAGCACTGTCCTTGGCCCCAACTTCGTAACAAGTAGCTGGGAAGCCCCCAAGAGGAACAGAACTGTGCCGAGAGGATGAGGAGAGTGGGCAGCTGGCACACAGAGGCACACAGGGTCTGTCACCTGTGAATAGAGGCTAAGGCAGGGGCTCAACCAGCTCTCCAAGCTCTTGCAGCCACATCCCACACGCTACAGGGCCCTGTTGGGGTGAGAGGTGTGTAATGTCCACAAGTGTGTGAGAACAGGGGACATTTTCACAGTACTCATAAGCTGAGTTTGCTCTCCACTGCTTGAAGTGCACCCCCATATTTGCTCTCTCCTCTCCAAACTCTGCTGAAAGAAACACAAACAGACTTAAAATATGAATGAAATGGTTTCAGCTCTGAAACCCGGGGAAGGAAGACATGAATGAACAAACAGGACTAGCATGAGGGGAAGGGACTCTGGGTGCCGGACAACCGGTCTCAAAGTCGTTTCCTTTCCACTAACAGCATCCAGCAATAAACACAACAGCACAAACCAGAACAGACCTGGGCAAGGAGTCTAAAGAAATGTGCAGACGTCACCTGAAGAAAACTATAAACTCTCATTAAAAGGTTTTAAGGGCTTGGCTCAAGAGCAAAGGCTCACGCCACCAAAGCCTGACAACCTGGGTTTGGTTCCTGTGACCCACAGGGTAGAAGACCTCTATAAACTGGCTTCTGACCTCCACAGATATACACACTCAAACACACACAGAATTAATAAACGTAGTGTTTTTATTAAAGAGTTCTAGGGGCTGGAGATGGCCCCTTGGTTAAGAGTATTCACTGGCCGGGCGTGGTGGCGCACGCCTTTAATCCCAGCACTGGGGAGGCAGAGGCAGNCGGATTTCTGAGTTCAAGGTCAGCCTGGTCTACAAAGTGAGGTCCAGGACAGTCAGGGCTACACAGAGAAACCCTGTCTCAAAAAAACAAAAAAACAACAACAAAAAAAGAGTATTCACTGCTCTTGCAGTGGGCCCCCGACCCCTGCCAGTACCCATGTGGTGCCCCCTCAACCATCTGCAACTCCAGTTCCGAAGGATCTGACACCCTCTTCTGGCCTCCACAAGTAGTGCATGCACTCAGTACACACATTCATGCAGGCAAACCATGAATCTTTTAAGAAGATTTAACTCCCTTTGAAACAATACCATAAATTCATCAATTCTCCCAATTAATCTATAAATAAAATAAAATCACTTGGGAGGGTAGGAACTCGCTAAAAATGTTATCTAATATTTATAAGAAAAGTGTTTGCCAAGCATAGTGGTACATACCTCCATACAAGCATCTGAGAGGCAGAGGTGGATCTCCCTGAGTTCAAGACCAGCCTGGTCTACAGGGTGAGTTCTAGAACAGCTAGAGCTACGTAGTCAGACCATGTCTCAAAAACCAACAACAAAAAAGCAAAAACAAACAAAAAGAATAAATGCTCGGCAAAGGAGGATATTTAAACAGACAAAAAAAAAAAAATTAAAACATTTGAGGAAAAACAGATTCGTGTGTTTTTAGTCTTAGAAGAAAAAAGCTCTCCCTGAGGGTCACAATAATGTCAGGAAGTCAAGGAAACCAGCAGCTAGTCAGCGTGCGTGCGTGCGTGCGTGCGTGCTCTGACTAGCTTCTTGTAGTGTTGGGGATGGAACCTGGGGTCTGCCGCATACTAGGTAGATCTTCGGCTACTGAGTCACCCATGGCCCACCTGGCAGATTTAAATATTAACAAGCTTAACTTCAGGATAGAAAGGGACCATGGAAAGACCAAAGGCAGCCAATAACGCCAGGAAAAGGTCTGTGGGATCGCACGGCAGGTGATGAGTTAGCATCTTTGATGTGGAAGGTTCCCTGGCAGACATGGCACCTTCGGGCCTAGATGCATGAAGATGCACAAGAGCTGAAAGTACAGCCGGAGGCCGGGGCTGCACTCCATGGCAAGGACCGTCAGGACAGGCCACTAGGCCTGCACTAGGAAGCCACGGACTCCAACCCACACATGCGCTTCTGTGCCCCATTACACTGCGTCTCTGTGGTAAGTTCTGAGCAGTACATCAGATACTGGAGACATCGGGACTTACAGACAGGGAAAGACGCCCACAGCTCACATCAGCACACCCATCCAGCCAACAATGTTTTCCCAAAGTCCTGTTTGTACAGGGCACTATCCTGGATTCCAGGGACAAAGCAGCAAGCAAGAAGCTGGAAACCCCTCAGTAAACAGCAAATAAGGCATTCAGTAAATACATGGCTTGTCAGCAAGTGATACTAGATAAAGAGGAGAACTAGAGAGGCCCATGAGCAGGGCGGGAGAACTGGCTTCCAGTGGGCACGCCTTACTAAGAAAGTGCTTACACAAACATGCTTGAGGCTGCTAAGGACACATGTACACACGATGAAGACATAGAGAAACCTGCTACACTAACAGCCCTGCCTCCCAAAGAAACCTCCAGGTGTACTCAAATGTCTACCGTTTTGTACACTTCAATGCTGTCTATTTACAGTAGGTATGGAAAACACTTGGAGCAACACAGCACCTAGGGGTACAAGTAGTTGCATACTTATAGGGCGGTTCACTGGATTAAAGACAGCCTCTGGGTAGGAAGGCTGGAGCTCTGTGTGGCAATTTGGTGCCACCTGGTGGCCAGTTGTTTAAATAAATATTGGTATTCCAACAGTCAGAATCACCAAGGTGTACAACAGTATGAAGCTATGTCTGCCCCCTGGGCGGTGACAGTGAGGGACCAGGATGTCAGAATCAGGGTAGAATTTGTTTAGCTGGCTTGAATTTTAAATCATATGTGTCTAATGATTCACTTATTTTTATAAATTAACTCATTGCAACTGACAACAGTTGGCAGTTCACCACTGGACTGAAATGGAGAGAGGACTGGCAGCACAGAGCCAGAGCCCAGGCCATTAGCAGGGAGTCTGGGAGACTCATACAGGAGTGCCAGGCCTCAGGACACAGGTTCCTCAGAATGTGGGGGTGCCCGGAGTGAGACTCGGGAACCTGTAGCTGCTGGGGCCTCTAGAAGGGAAACGAGAGATCAACAGAAGAGGGTTTGATGCTCTTCTGGGTGTTAAATCTGCAGGCTGCAAGGAGGGGCCACACACAGCCAACATATGCCCAGCTGTCCTTATGGAAGAAAGCCATTTTGAGTTGGGTGGTGGTGGCACACACCTTTAATCCCAGCACTTGGAAGGCAGAGGCAGGCGGATTTCTGAGTTTAAGGCCAG
>NC_034592.1:20646692-20668416 GCF_900095145.1 Mus pahari
AAAAAAAAAAAAGAAGACATGAGGCTGGTGGAAGTGAGCCTGAGATGAGCTAAACCCACCTAGGCCATGTGGCCTGAGGGTGAGGGGGGCAAAACATAACTACCAGTCTGGCACCACAGGGCCCAATCAAGGAGCAAGCCGGAGATGAGAGATGACCACCAATCAGACACCATGTAGGCCTGCGCAGGCAGACCACACCCAAAACAACCCCTGCCTGGTGCCACACTGTGTGGCCAGGGCACAGCATTTCTGAGACCATTCCTAAGATGATCCCAGACACTCAGAGACCAAAGGTGCCACTAAGAGGTGCAGGGAGATGGTGGAGAAATGGAAGAGAAAGAGAAGCAAAAGATATGTGTATAATGAAGAGAGGCAGACTCAAGGGTAGTGAGGAACAGCCTGGCATGAACAGCCACGGATGCCACCTAAGACTATGCTGAGGTCCTGGCCTGTGCTGCCACTGAGGGCCATGTCTGGGTCTGTGACCCTGCCGCAGCAGGGGTCTGATACCACCAAGGCTAGACAGACATCCCTGGTCCGAGCTGCCTCCCAGGACCATGTTGGGGGCTGTGAGCTGTGCAGAACTGGCCCCACCCCTTGCCTGGACACCATGGGAAAGCTAGCCCTAAGGGCGTGAGAACAGGAAAGCTGACCCCGCCCCTAGTCAGCTATAGTACTCTGGAGAGCAATCCCCACCCCCACACATCATCCCAGGAAGCACAGTGGAGCTGGCCCTGGTTTCAGGAGTCGCAGGTAACCTGGTCTCAAGGGTACGAGTATGGGAAAGCTGGACCTGCCATTCATCTCCCATGGCATGGATAAGAAAGAGATGCCCTCCCTTGCCCCTTGCCACCTACTGCAGGTAGGTGAGCTGGCCTCTAGGTCATCAGAGCAGGAGCGCTGGCCCTGACCCTCACCTGCTGTAGCACTCAGGAAAGCGGGCCTTGCACCTTGCCTGGGCAGCACAGTAGAGCCAGCTCTGAAGGCACGGGTGTCTGCAAACCAAACCCTGAGGACATGAGACAGGAGAGCTGTATCCACCTCTTGCTCACTGCAATGCTGGATGATCTACTCAGGGCAGGGCTAAAGAGCTCGCCCTGGTGGTGTGGGTGCAGGAGAGCTGACCAGCTCAGATACCACTCAGGTCCAGATCCAGGGCTTTGAGTTGGCTCACCCCACATGTACCCTACCAATGAACCACTGGAGAGTGTGAAGAAGCCAGTCCTACAGATCCAAAGCTACAGGAGCTCTATGACTCAGGGCAACAACAGGATAGCCAAAAGATGACCCACTGAGGTTCCAGTATTGACAGTGTAGCAGAAGCCAGAGGCTTCAAACCGGAAGTATGGATAAAAGGGTATACTGTGGGACATACTATAGCTTTCACAACAAGGTTTTTTTTTTTTTTTTGAGAGAGAGAGTGCAAGGGATGAAGGCAGGTCTGAGGGGACAGGGAGATGAGTGGGATTACAGTACATGATGTGAAATTTACAAAGAACCAATAAAAAGTTTTTAAAAAGAAAGAAAGAGGTATGAGATAATGGTTGGATCATACTGTTCCCACATGGCCCCTCCCATTTCTAGGCACTCCACTGCCCCTGTGTCTGAGCCAAACTCCACCCACTGCCCAATAGGCCTCATCAGATGTGGGGACATGCAGAGAGTTTCCTCAGAAGGCAGCTGTGGGTAACTAAAACTCTTAGGATAGGGCTGTGGGTGATGCCTGAGTGACCCTCTTCTGGATATCCTGGAAGGGTGGCCAAAAATGCGGCCATGCTGTGACCCAATCCAGTAAGGAAGATAACACATGGTCCATGACCTATTTAATGGGTGCTGTAGGAAGTCTGGATGCAGTGTCACACAGTAGAGACTGGAGATGGACACACAGTAGAGACATTACAGGAGGGTTGCCAAAGGAAGAAGTGGCCTTTCAAATAAGGCACCACACCAAGAACAGATGAGGGAAAGAGGCAGCCCTCTCTGCCAAGGCTCTACTCACAGCTGTGTGCAGGGTATCTCCTCTGTTCACAACAGGCTACCCACGTGAGAGAAGCTGGTAACCTATGACCTCACTAGAGACACAGATCAGCCCAAAATGCCCTGGGGTTGGCAAGGCTGGGAAACTTCTTCCAGCTTGCAGGCAAGTGGGTGGCTACTACACCTCTCAAGAGACACTGCTAGTGAGACTCAGCAGAGAGGAGCCCATATGCAGAGCCAGGCTGACCTGGGCTAACCCACTCCGCTGCTTGCTTCCTATGTGCTTTCTAAGAAATCCTCAGCTGAGTCCACATCCCTTTATGCCCCACATGGTAAACCAAAAGAGCTTTCCAGAATCCTCCTTGGGGAACCAACCCCACACAGGTGGCTATGTTTTAGGGAACACACTTACATGCTACATCAATTCACCTTCCGCTCCTCGGGATCGAGGCTGACAGGCGATGAAGCTACTACAAGAACCTGGAAATGCTGTCCTGTCATGGCCTTTAACATTTTAGTGGCTGTTCCTAACCAAACAGAATCTTGACACTTCAGGAAACACTCTGCCTCTTCCCCTACTCTTTCCTTAAACTCAAGGATGGGCACAGAGGGGTGGAAGTTGGGAGCCAGAACAGAGCCCATGTTGGTTTCAATGCAGTAAGTTATAAGCAGCTACTGTGTGAGAGACATTGGGCAAGACACAGCTGCTTTCAAGGAGCTGAGCATCTAGCCAAGGAGGTAAGGCAGAGCAGACTGAAGATACAAAGGCAAAGCATGGCAGGATGCAGAGTGTAGTGAGAGGAGGCTCGACAAGCATCATGAGTATTCAAGGAAAGAGCGTCCGTGATCTAGGGTGGAAGGCGTGGAAGAGAATGGCCAGCACACTGCAGTGCCTAGAAGGCAACAGTCATGCCTGCGCACCCTTGGCTCCCTCAGCCCCAGCACGCCAGAGCCACCCGAAACTTACATGGTGATCTGAGCTCTGGCCAGGGGTTTATGGCAGAGGCAGCTCAGGGTGAAGAAAGGAGCTGACCTGGACATGAGAACTGCTCTGTGGTGAGTACACACATCTGACAGAGTGAAGACCAGTGTCTGAGTAGATAGCAACAGGAACAAAAGAGCCTGTCAGAGTCGCCACAAGTGGGCACCAGGAGGGGACAGAGACAGATGGGAAAACTCTCAACAGGAGAACCAGAGGAAACCCCATCACAGCTTGATCTGGGACAGAGGAACCTATGCCAATCACACTCTGTCACCATAAGACAACACCAGAGGTGACAGATTTACAAAGAGAAAATACTTGGCTCATAGTTCTTCGGTCCAAATAAAGTGAAGGCAGAATGTCACCAAGGGTCCATCAAATTAGGGCTAGGAGGCAGAGTTAGAAAGAAGCCAAAAATGAGGCTCCCATAAGCCCCATCTTGGGCAGTCCCACACCAAGCTGTAACAGCAACCTTTGCAGGACCCCCATGCACAGGAAACGTTCAGCCCTAAATGCAGGTGCTTATCAAGGACGCCTGGTGCTCCCCAGCCTCCCAGGTGCATTTGGAAGGTTGTCTCCCTAACTATAGCCCTGCTGCTTCATGCACACAAGAGAGCACCTGTTTGGTGTAACTTAAGGAACACCAGTACAGCCATGACACCTCATCCAATCTCCTTGCAGAACATTGCCATGAAAAGCTGGTGTCCCACAGGGCTATAACTTTCTTTTCTAAGCCCATACAACTCAAAGCAAATCAAGCCTAACATTATGAGGTCTGTTCTTTGAAATGTCATATGCCTTCCCCATGGGTTGAAATCTGGTATTACTGTCCTTGATGGATGCTGTTCTCGTCTCAACTCGCTTAGTGTGATGGTTTATATATACCCAGCCCAGGGAGTGACACTGTTAGGAGGTGTGGCACTGTTGGAGTAGGTGTGGCACTGTGGACATGGGCAAAACCCTAGTACTAGCTCCCTGGAAGTGAATATTCTGCCAGCAGCCTTCAGATGAAGACGTAGAACTCTCAGCTCCTTCTGAACCATGCCTGCCTGGATGCTGCCGTGCTCCCACCTTGATGTAATGGACTGAACCTCTGAACCTGTAAACCAGCCCCAATTAAATGTTGTCCTTATAAGAGCTGCCTTAGTTGGGCTGGAGAGATGGCTCAGCGGTTAAGAGCACTGACTGCTCTTCCAGAGGTCCTGAGTTCAATTCCCAGTAACTACCTGGTGGCTCACAACCCTCTGTAATGAGATCTGATGCCCTCATCTGGAGTGTCTAACATCAGCTATAGAGTACTTCTATATAATAAATAAATAAATCTTTAAAAAAAAAAAAAGAGTTGCCTTGGTTATCGTGTCTTTTTACAGCAGTAAAACTCTAACTAAGACATTTAGTATGCAGGGTTAGCATGGGAAATTGCCTCAAAGAAAAACACTAAATGTATCTAATGGGTCAATACCAAAGGCTCAACCCAGCAAGGAAGGACCTCAAGGAAGAACCAAGTCCCAGGGCAATGCTGTCTTCGGGGTGCAGAGGTGCAGGGGTGCAGGGCGCAGGGGCACAAGGCGACAAGACAGTCTATGTATGAGCCATCCCACCACAAGCATGTAGCAATCAGGGAAGGACTGCTGCACACCCTGCACTCACTCGACCCCTGCTCTCTGCAGGAGAGTAGCTCACTTGTCCCCCTCAGCTCTCCTTCAAGCAGCTCTACCTCCCAACCTCCCACCTCAGAGTAGGACCTATGTCTGAAAGGCATGATGACCTAGGGCCTGGGGTCCATCCAGAGCTCTCGGGCTAGCAACCCCAGGCCAGCCTCTCCACACTCACGCTTTGCTCCCCTGCCAGCACCCACCTCTCTCCCATCTACAAGAGCAGGCAGCTCTTGTAGATAGACTCTGGGCACCAGCCTGCTTCTCTACCAGCTACCATGGCCCTCCCTACTCCTCCCTCCCAGCAACCCCCACCCGACCACCTCAGAATCTCCTCCTGACTAAGGCTAGAACATGAGGCTTTTTACCTCAAGTCAGCTGACAGGGCTCTCAGCCCTCATCCAAACCACTTTCTCTAGCCTTGGCAGTCCCTTGTCTCCTAGCCCCTTGGCCTCTATGAAGTCTGTGTCCTCGGTTCACTGACTGCTCCGTGGAAATCAGAAGCCCAGCTGCCAACTTCTTCCTAGCTTCCCACTACTCTGCTGTCCCATGGTCATGCACGCTAGCATACTAAGGACACCCACCCTGTTGAACTTACCCACTGGCCACTCCCCACAGCAGGCCTCCACACAGGCAGAACGCCCCCTCTGTTATGACTTTAGCCTTGGTGCACCTAACTTCTTCATCATCTGCTATGACCAGTTTATATTTTTTTCAAAGATTTATTTATGATTTATTTATAATTATATCTAAGTACACTGTAGCTGTCTTCAGACACACCAGAAGAGGGTGTCAGATCTCATTGCAGAGAGTGTCAACCTTCATGTGGTTGCTAAGATTTGAACTCAGGACCTTCCGAAGAGCAGTCAGTGCTCCTAACCACTGAACCATCTCTCCAGCCCCTAGTTTATATTCTTTAAAAGCACTTTTTAAAAAATTTTCTTTATTTACATTTCAAATGTTGTCCCCTTTCATGGTTTCCCCTCCTCCTTCCCCCTGTTTACCAACCCACCCAATCCCACTTCCTGGCCCTGGCATTCCCCTATAATGGGGCACAGAACCAAGGGCCTCTCCTCCCACTGAAGACCGACTAGGCCATCCTCTGCTACATATGCAGCTAGAGCCATGAATCCCACCATGTGTTTTCTTTGGTTGGTGGTTTAGTCCGAGGGAGCTCTGGGGGTACTGGTTAGTTCATATTGTTGTTTAAAAACACTTTTAACATACATATATTTATTTGTAAATGTACACTCTAAATTACACTTTACATTTACATATATTATAAGATGATTACAAATAAAAGGTTATAGAGATAAAGGTATGAGGATGTTAAAAATAATTGTATTTTACTCATTTCTCAAGTACTTTAGTAATAAAATAAATATTCTTAATGTTTATATAAACTTCTTCACAGAAGTATAATGTATGCAGAAGTGTACATGATACTCAAGGAATTCCCACTTCCAATCAGTACCTGTGTGGAGACCTCCAGCACCCACATGCCCACGTGACCCTTCCATCACGACTTGCCTATAAGAGGCACACACTACTGTGGGTTGTTAGTATGGATTCACCTTGTCTCCTCCTAATCTATATAAAGGGTGTCTGTGTGGGAATGAACACTGTGGATCACCCAGATTTCCCAGTTGAGCTGGTACTCTATCCAGGGTCACCACTCTACAGGGTCCTAATAGGATGTGTGCCCATTCTACAACTGACACGCTCTGGCCTGGCTTCCCATCTGGGCAATTAGTGTCAGTGCTGCTGCCAGCACTGCAGAGCAAGCTTCTGGGACACGCCCGCCTGCCATTCTGTGTGCCAGTCTCAGAGCTGGCTTGGTGTTAAGAGGGGGTGGGGGCTGCTTCTGTGTTTTCCTAGTGGCTACGCTAGCTCACAGTTCCATCAGTGGGAATAGAAATGTGCTACTCTGAGGTGGTGCGTCATTTCTCCTTCATGTTACCTACTCTGGTAAAGAGGCATTCACAGGGTAAAAGCTCAGTCCCTTTAGAGAAGGGACAGTGACAGGGACAGGGCCCTCAAACTTACAGACCTGAGGTGAGTCAGAGTAAAGTGTAGTATTGTTGCCACTTCTGCCTAAATATCTTTTCTTCATAAAACCCGAGGGGAGGGGCTGATGAGATGGCTCAGCAGTTAAGAGCACTGACTGCTCTTCCGGATGGCATGAGTTCAAATCCTAGCAACCACATGGTGGCTCACAACCATCCGTAACGAGAAACAAATAAAGAACCTATGGGCCAGAGCAAACAGGACCAGAGCAAGAAGGAGAAAGGGGGTAAAAAATGCCTAAGAGAAGGCACAAAAGCCCTGTGGGGAAGGACAGGCAAGTCAACCTAACTGTGAGACCTCTACAAAAAGGCGGGGTATATACACCTGAGTAGCTGGGAGCAAGACGGAGGTCCCCTGGAGTGTGTGCAAGCTGTTTTGTTTTGTTTTTAGCTTTTTTTTTTTCCGAGACAGGTTTCTCTGTGTAGCCCTGGCTGTCCTGGAACTCACCCTGTAGACCAGGCTGGCCTCAAACTCAGAAATCCGCCTGCCTCTGCCTCCAAAGTGCAAGGATTAAAGGCGTGCGCCACCACGCCCGGCTGTTTTTAGCTTTTCACACAACTAACATATAATAAAGATTTTAAACCAGAATTTATGTGTCCCAAACTCACTCTTTACAATTCTGGAATTGAGTGGTTCTCCCATATTCCACAAGGACTTGGTCATCGCCTCTTGCTAACGCCAGAGCACTTTCACCATTGTCCCCCAATCCACACACACAGTCATCACCCATCACCCCTCTCCAGCCCTCCAGTCACTGACCCACCTTCTACGTCTAAGGCTCAGCCTCTTCAGAATGCTTCACACAAATGGAATCTAACAGTCTGCTGTCTGCAGCTCAGGGGGCCCACACCCTGCCATCCTTCTAGCCATTCATCAGCTGATAGGAATTTCTGGTGTTGTAGGTTCTATTACAGTGCAGCTATGAACACCAGGAAAAGGTTTTTGTCCGGGCATCTGTCTCTTGGCTATACACCTCAGTGTGGAATGGCCTAGGTCACATGGTAACTCAAGCGTCAACTGTTTCAACATCACTGTTTTCCAAAGACTAGAACAAAGGTGCCCAGTAAACTGCTCCACAGAGTATGAGACAGTATCCCCAAGGAACTGCCCTGAAAGCAGCTCAAGTGAGTGGCATAACTACACAGTACTATGTAAGCCAGAGGTACATATCCAGGCACACTGGAGGGCTAGAGATGGCTGCTAAACCTCTGCTCTTTGGAAAGCATTCACATGCAGTTTTGCTTTGAGCCGGATTCTACTCCTGCCTTAACTGTTATGACTTCATACTCTGTCTTCTTTCAATAATTATTTCAGGTTCTCTTTTACAATCGCCGTTCTGGAATGGTTCCACTCCGCTCGTCTTTTCCCATTGTCATGCCTATGCACGTGACTCTGGGTCTGAGTCACCTCCCGACTGCTGAGCATGCATTCTATCAGATTTCCCCGAGGAACAGACTTAGTGTGGGGGTAGCAAAAGCTACACTTAAAAGGTGGGTGCTGGACTGCCTGAAACTGGTACCTGTTACAATCAGATGTCAATCAAACTAGCCACTGTTCCTTCCCCACAACTGGATGGCAGTGTTCCACTGGCCCCAGGCAGTTCCACTCTGCATCAACTCTGTCCACAGGGTATTCTTTCTCTCGAGGGTTCTTAGGCAAGGGCTCACATTATGTCTTCCATTTCACCTAGATGTTAGGTTTTGGAACATCTTTGCTATTTTGTCTGGTTTACAAGGAGGCTTATAACCTACAGAATGGAGTCTTCCTCTGGTTTAAGTTGAGGACTCCTTCTAACCACCCCCCATGCCCCCCATCCTGGTCTCCAGCTTAAGCACTCCAGAGGACACACACTGGCCCTCCTTGTGCAAACATCTCCTCCATTTCCATCCTCCTCATCCAAGATGCTCAGCAACCACGGATACCACTTCTTACTTCTGATGCTGGCATGTGTGATTTACGTTCTAAGGTCCTTTACTCAGCACATTCTTTCTCTTCCCGCCTCCTCTCTCATCTGTCAGGGCACCTCTGACTTCCTCAAGAAGACAAGAAGGCAATGATGAGACAGCTGCCCCTGTTTACTGAACAAAGGTCCTTAGGGGCTGAATCTTCTTGCTGTAGCTCTCTAGTGTTACTTTTTCTGCCTTTCCTACCTGACCATTCTTTGTTTGCTTGTTTTGAGTCTCACACTGTAGCCCGGGTTGGCCTCAAAGGTCTACATTGGATGGAAAGACCAGAGCTCTAGCAGCCATCTTAGACCATGAGGCAGCCTGAGACTTAGAAAGCACTTTGGTCTCTGACCTGGCATGCTCTGATGCCCTTCTAACTTCCACCTCAAGAAGAAACGTGTTGTTCACGTCTTTGTTTTTGTGGAGTTTTTTTGGTTGGTTGGTTGGTTTGGTTTGGTTTTGGTATTTGAAAACAGGCTTTCTCTGTGTAGCACTCCCTGTCCTAGAACTCATTCTGTATACCAGGCTGGCCTGAAACTCATAAAGATCTGCTTGTCTCTGCTTCCTGAGTACTGGGATTAAAGGCATGCATCACCCTTAATTCCCCCCAAAGCCTCCTCCCCCAGCTTCTCTTATGTTTATAACACTTATAACCCAAATATGGTGGCATGAACAGGAACACCCCCCCCCATAGCCTCATGTTTCTGAATGTTTAGCCCATAAGGAGTGGCACTATTAGGAGGTGTGGTCTTGTTAGAGTACGTAGGGCTTTGTTGGAGGAAGTGCATCATAGGTGGCAGAGTTTTAAGGTCTCAGAAGCTGAAGTCATTTCTAGTGGCTCAGAGTCTTTTCCTGCTGCCTGGATCCAGATGTAGACCTCTCAGCTCCTCCACCACCATGTCTGCCTGCATGCCACCATGCTTCCTGCCATGATGATAATGGACTAAACCTCTGATTTAGCCCTAATTAGTAAGCTACCCCTAATTAAATGTTTTCTTTTGTAAGAGTTGCTGTGGTCATGGTGTCTCTTCACAGCAATAAAACCCTAAGACAGAAACCCAAAGACTAACAGTTAAATGAGAAAATGGAGCCAGGCAGTGGTGGCGCACACCTTTAATCCCAGCACTTGGGAGGCAGAGGCAGGTGGATTTCTGAGTTCAAGGCCAGCCTGGTCTACAGAGTGAGTTCCAGGACAGTTATGGCTACACAGAGAACCCTGTCTCAAAAGGGCGGGGGGGGGGGCTCACAGTAGCTCTAGCCATTTGTTGCTTGGCATCAGATACCAGCTTGACTGGATCTAGAGTCACACTCAGAAGTCTCCGAGGACCTCTGCAGATGGTTAACTCAGGAAGAATGTGGCAGCACTGTCCAATGGCCTGGGTCTGGGTCTGAATAAGCATGAACCAGCATTCACCTCTCTGCGTCACACCATGACCACAACATCACATTCCCACCATCATGGTTTCTCTGCTGTGGTGGACAGTATCTCTCTCATGTCAGAAGAAGCCCACCTTCCTTCCGATCCTTCCTCCTCAGGCACTGTGTTACAACAATGAGAAAAGACAGCCAGTGTAAGACAGTCGTGTTCACCAATCAAGTCTAGCACAGTTTTTACACTATCAAACAATTAAACACACTAAAAGGAGCAGGAATCTTCTGTACAAATGAGGGTGCTTTCACTGCGGGAAGGCTAGCCAGACTCAAAACGGACAAACCCAAGCTCACTACCTTCTTCCTCCCCAGCTACTATTCCTTCTAAATTCCATTTTTCAGTGACTGGGCCCACCCACCATCTCCTGTCAACAAAGCCAAAGACAGACCTCACCCTCTTTCCTCACTGCATCACTGTGCAAGAGTCTACTAACTCAGCTTTATGAAACAGCCACCCAAAGCTAGGATCAAGACCTACTAGCTGGCACCGAGACTAGCAACAGCATCCCTCCTCCCCTGATCTCTGTCTCCTTCTTGCCACCATCTCTACACTGCAGCAGAATCAGCACCAGCAGGGCTTCAATGGCCTCCATCCATCCCAGGACAAGAACTAAATGCACACTCACTATCCACTGGGCCCTCTCAAGCTCCCTCCTTCCAACTCCTCCTCCCAGTTTCTCATCCGATGACACACTCAACATATACACTGGCCTAACTAACACACCAGCTCACCCAGACTTCTGTGTGGCTGCCCAAATGCACCTCCTACCCAATTCCTGCACCCAGAAAGTTGAAGCCTTTCTCTAAGATCTGAAGTTTTATGTGGTCCTATGAGCTCCCATTTCTACAGTGTGGCCTCCTCCAATACTGTCCTGTCCTCATTTGCTGTCTCCTGACTATCAAGACCACAGGGTCCCCAGAGCAGTGACACAGTGTAGAGCCCAGTTACATGTTCCATAGATTTGCACATCATGATTAAAAACTGCTAATGAGCTCAAGGTATCCTCAAATACCCTCAAGAAGAGAGGGGGCAGCCAGTCTTCCAAGAAGCAGAAAGAAGGCTAGCTGCTCTCCTGAAGGCAGAGAAACAACAGCTCAGAAAGCATTGCTTAGCTGACAGCTGGACAGTCCAGAAATCAACTTCAACAGCTAGGACATAACGTGGCAGAGACTGCTAACTCAGTGTGACCAGTGCCGTTTCCCGGGGCCAGCATTCATCTCTCCCTTGTTCTCAACACTGGCCACACTGGCATCCTCCTGCTTCCAACTCTTAAGTACTGGATGACAGACATGTGTCACCACACTGGGCTGTAGTTAATATTTTACTGCTTTGTGTTCAGGCATCTAACATCGTACAAGACAGGACAGGGCTGGTTTTCACTGCACCACAGCCAGCATTGTGCTGGTAGTACTCACTAGTACAACAAGGACAGGCCAAGTAGACAGACAGATGGACAAATGAAGTAGCAACGCTGCCCCCTGCCTTCAGCTGCAGGTGTGGTCTGACCCCCTCCAGCTCATCCTTAGCAGTCATGCAATCCTGAACTTCCCCCTAGGGATGCACAGACATCAGGAACCCTCAAGGTAGACTCTGGCTCCACATTGGTGATTTGTTTTTCCAAAATATAAGCTGCTCCTCCATATCTCAGGAGCACCACTGGGTATGCTGGTAAACTGGGTTCAAAGCTTTCCCAAGACTAAGATGTTCCCCCATTACAACAGCCCAGAACCATAATGGAAACAGGAGACCAGAAACACTGTTTCTTATAGGTAGTCACTGTCACCAGGCTAGTCAGCAGAGCCTCACAGCCAGTCACAATGACGACTCAGCTTCAGAGTCTGTCATCTGAGATAAACCCGTAAGCACTGGCATGCTTTATTAGCAGTCATGTACGACCTCCTGGCAGCTGTTACGAGATTGCTATACTCAAACGGATTTGCTCACATGACTGAGAAATCAGGACAACTGAGCATGAAACCGGGACAAAGTCCCTTCCCCTGTCTGGGAAGGGAGGATGCATGGTCCTCCAGCCTGACAGGCCACCTGATGAGCACAGAGGCCATGGATGCTGGGTGCGAAGGTGCCCAGAGATAAGGAACATAAGAAAGCTAAATGAGGTCACAAGGAGGCCACACATCAATCAGCACACCACCTCATTAACCTTCCCACAGAAGCCAAACCCTAACTCTGGTCACCAGGTGCCAAGCACACACACTAATGGTTACTATCTCACTATTTTCTACAACGCCAGGATTCACTGGTCCTAACACACTGAGCTGAACTTAACTCCCCAAATCCAGTGAGAGGAAATTAAAAATACATAGTCAAGCAAACCCGGAATAGCTACCTTTGTCCATGCAGCTCCATTTCCTCAGCTTGCCCGTGACTCCACAAGGCAAGTGTCAGGTCCTACTAAGGTGTCTAGGGTGTGAAAGAGACACTACCGAGGCAAAAGAACCCCAACTCTCTCCTAGCCTCACCCTGGATAGTGAACCTCTCTGAGCTTCCACTGTCTTCAGTGAATCAATCACTCTTATCCTGCCCAATCAACACAAGGCAGACATAACTGCCACGGAGACACTGGGCACAGTGCAGTACTCCGGCAGGACAAGAGGGAAGGGGCTTTGAACCAACATGGAGTCACCCCAGGCCATTCTCTTCAACAGCTCATTCCTCACTCATTTAACTGCCGGATACCCACACAACAGCCAGGTATCTAAAGAGCTTGCTCTTTTTTTTTTCTTTTTTCTTTCTTTCTTTCTTTCTTTCTTTCTTTCTTTTTTATTTTTTTATTTTTGTGTATGTGTTTTGTTTTGTTTTGTTTTGTTTTTGAGACAGGGTTTCTCTGTGTAGCCCTGGCTGTCCTGAAACTCACTCTGTTGACCAGGCTGGCCTCAAACTCAGAAATCCACCTGCCCCTGCCTCCCAGAGATCTGGAATTGTGCCAGTTCATTTTTCAGTTCTGAAAGCCTGACTAAAAGCCAGCCTAGGACAAATAAATACCCGGAAAAAAAGAAAGAAAAGGAAGAGGTAAAGGAAGGAGAGGAAAGCTACAAAGAAAACAGAGTGAAGAAAGTGGTTAAAACAGAGGAAGTCACTAACGCCGCATAACATTTTACTACCACAAAGAAGAGAAACGAGTTCTTCTGAATTTATTAACTAGTTTTCCATAAATATTTAATTAAAAAATGTACTAACTGATCTCCCTTGTCCTACTTACCAGACGCCACAAAAGTGGGTAAGAATTATCAGGCTCAATACAAGTGGCCTTAATGATGATTGTTATTGGCCCTCCCTTCCCATCTCCAAAAAACCTGTGATTGTCAAGGCCAAGCATCTAAATTTCCTTCTCATTGCCTGGGGCTGCAGGGATGGCTCTGTGGTTAAGAGCATTGGCTGCTCTTCCAGAGAATCTGAGTTCAGTTCCCAGTACCCACAGTACCCACTTGGTGGCTCACAACTGCTTCTAACTCCATTTCCAGGGGATCTGATGCCCTATTCTGGCCTCCATGGTCACGGCATGCACATGCCCTCCCCACACACACACATGAGAAAGAAGACTGTTACATTCACAGTCTAGAATCATTTAACAATAAAACAGGAAGGACCAGGTCCAGGACCAAGGAGTTCCTCGACGGGTCCTGCCCACAGTGTCTCTCCCACTCTAGTACTATCTGCCCTCCTGAGATCAAGACCTGCATCTGCCAAGCCAATGCAAAGAGGCTGCACCTTCCTGGCTGCAATAGCCAGCCCCACTGCCAGCTCATCTGAGCACATTCTTTGAACAATGAGTCACACAGCTTTCACATGTGATCATTGGTAGCCCCCAAAAAGGCGTCCCAGAAACCATAACTCTGATGAAAAAGGAGTCTCATCCTAACACACATCTGCAGTTGCTCTTGAGCAAACCCTCTGGCAAGTGCTGGTTGGTGTCATCTCCTGGAAACCTCATGAGGGCCACGCTGAGGGAAGCACTATCACATCTCCACACAAATGAGAAAACAGAGGTGGGGGCACTTCCTGGAGGCCATGAGTATAGACACAAGCACACCCCTCAGCCTCTTCTGCTCAGGAGATAAACTTTCCCGAAAGGGCAGATGAACACAGAAGCTCTGCAGAAGAGTGAAGGACCTGGGTCTGTATGGTCTCTGCTCTCCTGGTGCAGATGAGACAAGCCCACCTAGTGGCCCCTGGGGAAAACTCAGGGACTCCGCCTGTGCTCAGGTAAGTAGGGTGCTTACCTGACTCTGGGCTTCCCACCTCCTTTAAGAAGAGGTAGGGAGAGAGGAGACCAGCTCACAAGCCTGAGAGGAGCACTCTCAGGATGGCTGGGGACATCTGATCAGCACCATTCACACTGGGCTAAGACCAGAAGAAACAGTCAGAGAGGCAGTGCTTGGTGCTCCCCCAGACAGCTTCCTTCCAGGTACTGTGTTAGGTGTCCCACTGTACCCCACTGCAGAGCCCCAACTCAGAGAATACTCATCTTACAAGGCAGGGAAGACACTTGCTGTGGGTGACACAGTTTGTCTGCGGCAGCTATAATGTCAACCCAGGTCAGTCTATTCCAGAGCCTAAATCTGGAGTAGGCCCATAGCAGGAGCCAATGAGTGGAGAGTGAGTGCCCACAATGACAGTTACGGAAGTACGTTCTGTGAGCCCTGCAGATCCAAACAACGCACTCTGGCCCATGTCGAAGTCCACAAGTTGGGGTGGAGAGATGGCTCAGTCATTAAGAGAACTTGCTGATCTTCCAGAGAACCAGAATTCAGTTTCAAGCACCCCCACGAGGGTGCACAACCACTTGTAAGTCCAGATCCAGGGGATCTGATACCCTCACTTCTACACTCCACTGCACATACATAGCTCACATAGTACACTCTACTGCACATACATAGTGCACAAAAACTCATACAGACACACACAGATTAGACAGCTAGATAGATCAATCGATCGATCTTTTTTAAATCTATAGGCTACCTAGTTATCTCCCTAGGCCTCCTTCCTCCAGCCCAGCTACTGGCAGACTGAGAACGGAGGGGACAGAGGTACATGTCAGCGATATAACCTGCCCATCTTCAGGCCTATTTTCCTCCACCTCTGCACATCGTAAAGACCCCACAGGATAACTGTGGCAGCCATGGACCTGCCTTTGATAAGCACTTGGAAATGTGGATAGAGTCCAGAGACTAGGATGACTTAGAGAAAAACCATAGGCAACCACGCTTGGGACACATGACTCATTCTATCATGCCATGGCCCAAGACGCCTATTCTGGCAGAACCTGGGACCCAGCAGCAAGCAGACTTTCTCTGAGCACTAAGAATCACCGGCATACCCCAAGAAGAAGAAGAAATTCTCTTTCAAGAAGCCTTTCAAATTGAGCGGCCTGTCCTTCAAGAGAAATCGGAAGGAGGGTGGGGGCGATTCCTCAGCCTCCTCACCCACAGAGGAAGAGCAGGAGCAGGGGGAGATGAGCGCCTGCAGCGATGAGGGCACTGCCCAAGAAGGGAAGGCCGCTGCCACCCCTGAGAGCCAAGAGCCCCAGGCCAAGGGGGCAGAGGCTGGTGCTGCCTCCAAGGAAGGAGACACAGAAGAGGAGGCAGGGCCCCAGGCTGCAGAGCCATCCACTCCCTCGGGCCCAGAGAGTGGTCCCACACCTGCCAGTGCTGAGCAGAATGAGTAGGGATGGGGGCAGGTGGGTGANCTCTAAGCTGCAAAAACTGTGCTGTCCTTGTGAGGTCACTGCCTGGACCTTGTGCCCTGGCTGCCTTCCTGTGCCCAGAAAGGAAGGGGTTTGTTGCCCCCTCCCAGCCACGCTCCCCTTTCACCCTCCTGTGGATTCTCCCATCAGCCATTTGGTCTTACTCTCAAGGCCAGTTGAAGATGGTCCCTTACGGTTTCCCAAGTTAGGTTAGTGATGTGAAATGCCCTGTCCTTACCTCCTTCCCGAGCCCCATCCCTGCAGAAGGCAATTGCTGGGTTTCCAATTCTTTTCCAAGTTCGTTTTGTTTATCCCGCTTCTCAACCCCCTGAGCCACGAGTGGGGGCTTATACTCCCAAACCCTGAGTGTCCAGCCTTCCCCTGTTGGTTCTTGGTCTCTTGTGCTATGCCTAGGCACCTGGCTGGGGAGGACACTGCCCCGTCTGGGTTTTTATAAATGTCTTATTCAAGTTCAAACCTCCAGCTTGTGAAATCAACCATGTCTCTGACTTGATAAGCAAGTGTTAGGCTTCAGGAGGGAGGGAGGTCTGTAATGTGAAACAACTTCTTGTTGTCTTTTTTTCTCCCCCTCCCATTGTTGTAAATAACTTTTAATGGCCAAACCCCAGATTTGTACTTTTTTTTTCTAACTGCTAAAACCATTCTTCCACCCGGATTTACTGTAACATTTGGAAAAGGAATAAATGTTGTCCCTTTAAAAAAAAAAAAAAAAAAAAAGAATCACCGGCATAATGCCACACATACAATAACTCAGTGCATGGATCACAGTATGCACATGATGACAATGAAGAACTAAGTAGCTTCACAAAGGAGAAATCATGAAGCCAGGTAGTGGTAGTGCACACCTTTAATCCCATCACTCTGGAGGCAGAGGCAGGCTGATTTCTGAGTTTGAGGCAGCCTGTTTTACAGAGTGAGTGCCAGGATAGTTAGGGTTATACAGAGAAAAACTCTTTTGAAAAAAAAAAAAAAAAAAAAAAAACGGAGGAACCTGGAGGCTAGGGAGGAGCCTCCCTAAGTTTCCCGGGGAAGTCATTGTTCGCCACTCATCCCTACTGCTGGGCCCAGAGNGGAGGCTAGGGAGGCGCCTCCCTAAGTTTCCCGGGGAAGTCATTGTTCGCCACTCATCCCTACTGCTGGGCCCAGAGCTTAGCTCTGTAACTACTGACTGGAGTACCTCTCTCCATACAACCCGTGAACATGGTAAGGCCATATGTCTGTGTGCCTGCACACTGTGTCTCCACGCTCACCTTCAAGTGCCCGATGAGCATCTATCTGCCGGCAAGGACTGGAGCCCACTTGGGGCTGTGAGCCACGGCAGCTCACCCGCTCCAGACACCCATAGGCCTGCCACTGTGCATGCTTTGCAAGCACGGTATCTTCTCCTCTCACAAAACTCAAGACTGATCTGATTATCACCACCCAGGACTAGTAAGTAAACTGCCCATGTCATACAGCCAGTAAGTACCACAGCTAGACCCAAGTCACAGGCTAAATGGAAAATCAGTTTTCAATCCCAGCGTGCAAATCCCCTTTCCTTTCTCTTTCAGTTTTCTGTCTCACATCCAAGTACATGCACTGCCCTTTAACCTATTGTTCACTGGGACCAGAGCCATTTCATCCCTAGAGAAAAGGGGACATCTCTTGTTAGTCTTCTAAACAATGACTACTAGGCAGGAATGAGTAAACACCATGTGGGTGAGGGGTATAAACCAGTGCTTACAGTATCAGAGGAATTCTATGTACCAGCTGGAGCAGTCCCCACGGCTAGAAACTTTTTCAGACTCAAGTCAATGGACATACAAAGGGGACAGGTAGTATGTACAGACTGCTGCAAGAGAAAAGGATATAGAATAACTGATTACAGCCACCTCCTCCAAGGAGAGGACTTGGAACTGCCGGCTTGAAGGAAGACTGACACCTAACATCTGAGCTCCCTACTTCCTTAAAATAATCCCTGTAAGTTTTGTTTAAGCTTGTGAAATAAGTTTTAGAGCACTATTTAAAAGAACTGATTGTGAAGGAGAAAGGCTATGCAAACACACGCATGAGTGCCGTCTGCATTGAGACTGCACGGGAGCGGAGGGCAGCCTTGTTTTCTCTCTCTTTCTAAGTAGCTCACTGAGAATTTCACACATCATATTCACCCCAACTCCTCCCAGACCCACCCCTTCCCTACCCACAGAACTCCGTGTCCTCTCTGCTCTTGCTTTAAATCCATCAAGTCCAGCTTGTGCTGCTCACATATTCTGGGATGTGTGGGACTGCACTGGAGCATGGCAAACATTCCAAGGGCTACCAGGAAAGAAAACTGACTCTCACCTCTTCCAGCAGCTATCAGTTGCTAATGGCTCCTGAGCCAGAGGTGAGACCACCTCTCCTTTCTATGCTGGAATTTGGTCTGGCTTAGGCTTGCACAAATCTTGTGCATACTGTCACAACTACTATGAACTCCTATGTGCAGCTGCCCTGCTGTGTCTGGAAAACACTGTTTCCTCATAGTCATCCCCCACCTATGGCTCTTACAGTCTTTCCATCCCCTTCCTCTCTAATGATCCTTGAGCCTTGGCAGGAGGAACGTGATACAGATGTCCCATCTAGGGCTGAGCTTTCCACCGTCCCTTATTCTCTGCATCTTAACAAGTGTGACTCTCCATGTTAATTGTCATCTAATGAGGGCTGAAGGATGCTTTTCTCTAGAGGTATAATGATAGGTATTAGGAGTTCTTACCTATGATCTATCTAGTCACAGATAGATCTTGGCCCATAATGGTTCCAGGTATTGGTCATCATGTGAAATGGGTCTTAAATCCAATCAGAAAAGGCTGAGTTACTATGACATTCACAGCAACAGTGCACCAGTGGGCGTGTCTGCACACACAGTACCAGGCACTGTACTTCACAGGGCTCACAGCTGGTAAGATCAATGGTCACTTTCCTCCTCTGCTGAGTGCCCCAGCCCTATGAAACTATGAATAAAGCTTCCAGCTAGGTTTCTCTGTGGTCTATGATTCAATTATGTGGCCTCTTCAACAATGGGGTCTTAACTTCAAGTTCGGAACAGCAGCCAATAGTGCTGGCAAGAGCCTAAAATGTTCTGAGGGTCTAAGGAATCTCACTGACTAAAAGAAGTAACTGAGTCCTGGAACTGAATTTTTTTATTTGTTAAGTCTGTGGAGTCCAGTGGAGCACTGGTACCTTGTTACAGAGTTACCCTATTTTAGCATGCGCTCTCTCTCTCTCTCTCTCTCTCTCTCTCTCTTTCTCCCCTCCACCCCCCCCGTGTGTGTGTGTGTGTGTGTGTGTGTGTGTGTGCGCGCGCGCGCACGGCATGCATTCTTCCATATATAGTTTCTAAAGTATTGGTTTCCATGACTTTGTCATTTTTCCCCTCTCTGTTTTCTCTCACCCTGCGTCAGTTTTTGTCTTTCATGTTGAAGCTCACAAAGTCCACTATAGAACTGTGATATTATCTTTTTCTTGTTTGAGACCAGGTCTAATTATGGCCTTAAAATCACAGAGATCAGGCTGGAGAGATGGCTCAGTGGTTAAGATCACCGACTGCTCTTCCAGAGGTCCTGAGCTCAATTCCCAGCAACCACATGGTAGCTCACAACCATCTGTAATGGGATCCAATGCCATCTTCTGCTGTGTCTGAAGATAGAGATGGTGTACCCACATATATGAAATAAATATGGCCAGAGCGAGTAGAGGGAAGGGGCACAGAGATCTGTCTGCCTCTGCCTCCTGAATGCCAGGATTAAAGATGTCCACCACCACATCTGGGTGTGACATTCTTGTGCAACAGACAGAACATATGCTGAAGGCACAGCAGACTTGAGAGCAGGGGAGACAGCCAGACTGACTTCCTAGAGAATATCCTTCATCTGCTCCTTCAACAAAGATTTGGTGACTTCCCCCCAGGTGCCCAACAGGAGCAATATTGCTCTGTTTTATTTTCTGAAGCAGGCTGTTGTCAGCTGCCTGATGTTGAGTGCTGTGAACTGAACTCAGGTCCTCTGGAGCAAGCGTCCCAACCACTGTGCCACCTGCTCAGCCCCTAGACAGATGTTTTTTAAAAGTAAACCATGGGCCACTGACTTCCACCTTCCTGCTTTTCTGAAAAATGTTAAGATTCTCAGCTTGCCCATCAGAAGGCAGAGTTAGTCCTCCTAAGGATCACACTGTCCAGCACTCTTCCACTCAGCTAAGGAAGTGTAGCTCTGGGGAGGGAAGGAGACTTATTTGAGGTTATATAAGAGGCAAAGACCTCAGAATTCCTGGTCCTCATTTCCTTGTGCCACATGCTGTTCTGCGTAGCCAATGTTAGAAGCTGGGCAGCCAGGGGCTGGGGCAGGGAGGGAAGGTTCCAGTGCTGTGTGTCATAGAATTGCAGTACCTTCAAATGGCTTGTTGAGTCTTCACAACAAACGGACAAGGTAAATCAGGCTTGTTCTTAATTTTTACAGCTAAGGAAACCAAAACTCTGAGAAAGTAAAAAGCTGGTGTTAGGTCACACAGCAGAAGGACCAGTGGGAGGCTTCAAACCAATCTGCCTGCCTACCACCCAGTCAGAGCTGTAAGGAACAGGCTGGGGACAGACCACAACAGTTTTCTATTACGCAGTTTTCTCTCAGCTCTGAATGCGGTTGCCCTAATAACAAATTAAACAGCTAACTATGAAAAAAAAATAAAGTCAATTATGAGGCAAGTGAAAGGGCTCAGAGGTTATAAAGGTGCCTACCGCCAAGCCTGAAAACCGGAGGTCGATACCCAGAATGGTAGAAGCAGAGAATAAACGCCCACAGGTTATCCTCTGATCGTCACATGCACACTGTTACATGTACAGAAACACACACTGTTACATGTACAGAAACACATAAATGTAAAAACTTTTTTTTTTTTTTTTTTTTTTTTTGTTTTTTTTTTTTTTTTTTTTTTTTTGTTTTTCGAGACAGGGTTTCTCCATGTAGCCCTGGCTGTCCTGGAACTCACTTTGTAGACCAGGCTGGCTTGAACTCAGAAATCCACCTGCCTCTGCCTCTTGAGTGCTGGGATTAAAGGCGTGTGCCACCATGCCCAGCTGGGACTTCGTTTTAACACAAAGGACAGGAGAAAGTCCCTAGGTGACACATAGCTTCTGCCAAGACAGGGTGGGACAACTCACACTGCTGCTTCTAGACCTAGCACCTGCCACACAAGTGCTCCCAGAACAAGAGCCTATCTCTGCCATCGCCATGATGCCACTGAATCACCAATGTCAATGGTAGCAAGGGAAGCCAGCATCATGGTATTTGGTCCCCCAAAAGTCCCAAGCTTCTAAATGAAGGCAAGTGCAAGCTAGCAAAGAAGTTTCTGCACCTTGTCTTCAGTCCATATAACACAGGGTTAAAGTATGTCAGGTTAGATTAGCCAAGCACTCGTGAGGAAATACAAGGTACCCAAAGGTCACACACAGATAAAGGGTACTTCTGGGGCACAGGGACCCTATCATCTCTCTCCCTTCTGTTTCCATAAACACCTAATGAAGGTCTGCTGTGCTCTTCATCCTAAAGTCTGCTTTCTGAAACGTGGCAGAATCAAGTTGGTAGTGGGAGCATTCCATAGGGCTCTACTACGGGCCTAATCCATCAGCTAAGAGTCCACACTGGATCTGGGGTCCAAGGTCAGCCAACAACTCAACATGCTTCACTTTCTATTGATCATGGCTCCCCAGGCTGCATTCCTGCTCAAGTCTGCACAGGGAGTACCATAAACTAAACCCCTTCTAGTTTAGAGGAGGGAGTTCCCCAGCACAAATGTGATTCAAACTCTCGAGAAAGACTTTTTTTTTTTTTTTGGTTTTGGTTTTTCAAGACAGGGTTTCTCTGTATAGCCCTGGCTGTCCTGGAACTCACTCTGTAGACCAGGCTGGCCTCGAACTCAGAAATCTGCCTGCCT
>NC_034592.1:20668427-20669480 GCF_900095145.1 Mus pahari
GTATAGCCCTGGCTGTCCTGGAACTCACTCTGTAGACCAGGCTGGCCTCGAACTCAGAAATCTGCCTGCCTCTGCCTCCCAAGTGCTGGGATTAAAGCCGTGTACCACCACTGCCCGGCAAGAAAGAGACCTTAACTCAACTCTTGACAAGCAATTCCCTTCTGGCTCTGGAAGGTCACAATTAGGCACCAGGGATGGTCACTTTGCCAACAGCAAAACACACAAAAAGGCAAAAATAACTCCCAGGTGTCTGTCCCAGCTCCAAAGAGCCCCGTTCTCATTCCGCCTCTTTGCCCCCACCACGCTGCCTTTTCTATCTTTTTGAGATCAGCACTGTGAAGATCTGCATGAGCATCTGCTACCAGGAGTCAACAATCCAGAACCCCTCTGAGCATAGCACCAACGACTACTCTTGAAGAACACATTTTCCAACAGCTGATCAGCCAATGAAATCCAACCACCCCGAAATCCAGCCAAGTTCCTTCAACAACAACAGGGGAGTAAAAAAAACAACAGCAACAACAACAACAACAAAAGAGGCAGTGTGCCCCACTTAGGACTCGGTTTGGCTCAGGAAAGCAGTCGGCCTATTAACCAGGGCAGCTGCGATCCTTATACGACTCAGCAAAGACACAGGCTGCCCTGGCCTGCCCCTCCAAGAGACAACCATGGATGCCTCCTGGCCCTCAGAAAACCCAAAGCCCAAAGACGGCGGAGAAGGCAGCTTCTTCCTTCTCCCCTAAGGGTCCCACTCACCCTCAGGCTAGTCCTCACCTGCAGCCCTGCTTCCGGACCCGCCAATGATCCTCAGCCCCGCCCCTGCCTCCCCGCCCCCGCCCCTACAAGGTTTCCCCAGCCCCGCCCGCTGCACCTGTGCTTTTCCCTAGAGTCTCCTTGCAGCCCCTCCCCTTACCACCCCATGCCCCGCCCCTCGCCCCTGAGCCCTTTCCCGGCCGCCAACCTACACACAGGTTTCCTTTCTGGTCCCGGAGACCTGAGCCCCCTCCAGACCCCGCGCGTCGCCCCCAGGCTCCGCCCCCACGCCAAGGCCCC
>NC_034592.1:20669837-20675942 GCF_900095145.1 Mus pahari
CGTAGTGGCTGCCGCCGCTTCTTCATGGCCCTGCGAGAGGCCCAGCGGCAGCGGCGCCTTCGTTCCGAGACCAGGGCCGGGTTGTGGTTGAGCCAGGCGCAAGCTTGAAACGCGGGGCTGACGCGGGAGCCCAGCCGGTGCCCAGCCGCAGTAGGAACCGTCCACTCCTGGGCCTGAGCGGCGGCCGGCTCAGCCAATCGGCGCGCGGCACCATGCCGGGGTTCTCCAACCAGCTTGCCGAAGGGGCGGAGACACGCAAATGAACCGGCTGGTTGCACTAGTGCGCAGCCGCTGCAGCAGCGGTCCCCCACCAGCCGCGGCCTGCGCTTCGGTCTTGCAGACGCTCGGGCTTGCGAGGATGCTCTGCTGCTCTCCTCGGGCTCAGCCTCCCGCCACGCCCACCCCCTGCCTAGAAATAGACTCAGTCTACAAACATCCTCCCAGGCCTCACCCAGTGTCCCTCTTAAATTCCTACCTAGAGTTGATCGTTTCCAACCAAAAAAAAAAAAAAAAAAAAAGGCTTTGTGAGCAAGACATCATCACCTTAGTCCCATTCTTCACAAACATAACCAGAGATTTCTTTATGTGATTCTAAATCTGTCAAATTGACAATCCCAATCCAGTAACACACTTCGAGGTCCTCGAGATTGCTCCATGCTTTTCACAACAGGTAAAAGGCCTGAAGAGGGTCTTGCCCAAGACCATAGTGTTCAAAGCAGGGAGAATGGGCCTAGAAGCTGTCTCCCTGCACCCAGACCCTTTTATGGCTGGGCCAGGCAAACGCAGGGAGCAGAGCTTAAATCATCTGGCTTAAAGGCAAAGATAGTAAGTTACAAAAGACCGTGGAAGCCAGTGGGTGGCTGTGAAGTCCTAAAGTCAGAACCTCGGCAAAATTCTGTTATGCCTACAAGAGAAAGGAGGGTAGGATGCTTTTTGGACATGTAGACAAGATCATCATTTTGATAACGTAATTTTTGCTGCTGTGGCGTCACATGGAAAGATTTAGATACTGCACTATTTAAAAGAAGAGGGAAGGGAAAACAGAGTCAGCAGAAATTAAACCACTTTAAGTGTGAGGTGAGGGAATAGGGGACCTCTGAGGCTAACGTCTGCTATTTTGCATGAAGAACACAGTGATGCCTGAAGGATAGTCTTAAACTGTTTCCCTTAGATAAAACAAGAGATGCATGGTGTGAGGATTCTTTTGGAAGATTCGGAATCCAGAGATGTGCAGGCTGAGAGCTGAGCACAAGCTTGAGGAAGCTTAGGGAGATGGCTATAAAGGTAAGAGTGATGGTCTAGCGTAAAGTGGGGTGCTCAGGACATGCATAAAAAGATGGATGGGCTTGTAGAGGTAACCCTAATGCTTAGGATTTGGAGGATGGAAACAGACTTGCTGGCTAGCAGATTCAGTGAGAGAGCCTGTCTCATGGGAATAAGATGGAGAGTGTAAAGCAGGACACTTGACATCCTCCTCTGACCTCTTGTGCATGCATGTGCATCACCTGCACATACACACAGTGCACACAAAATAAAAACAAGTACTTGGGCTGGAGAGACGGCTCAGCGGTTAGGAGCACTGACTGCACTTCCAAAGATCCTGAGTTCAAATCCCAGCAACCACATGGTGGCTCACAACCATCTGTAATGGGATCTGTTGCCCTCTTCTGGAGTGTCTGAAGATAGCTATAGTGTACTTGCATATAATAAATAAATAAATTTGAAAAAAAAAAAACAAGTACTATAGTTATTTTTCTAAATATAAATTATTATAAGGCTCAACTAACTGTGTGCACACATGCAAGTTACTTTTGCGTGCCTCAGTTTCTTTATGGCAGCTGAATGTTGAGGAGGCTGGAGAGATGGCTTAGCAGTTAATAGTACACACTGCTCTGGTGGAGGATCCAGGCTTAGTACTTAGCATCTATAGCAGGTCTCACAACTGCCTGTAATTTCAACTTCAAGTTGATCCGTCTCCTCTGGCATCCACCTCTACAGGAACCTGAACTCGTGTGCACACACACAGATACACACACACACACACGCACATGCACAAGCATACACAGTTATTAACGGTAATTTTAAAATATTTTTAAAAGAATGACTATCTTGCCAGGCGGTGGTGGCGGCAGTATATGCCTTTAATCTTGGGATGTAGAGGTAAGTAGCTCTTAAGCGCAAGGCCAACCCTGTCTACAGAATGAGTTCTACGATAACCAGGGCTATGCAGAGAAATTCGGTCTTATATTTTTGGTTGTGAGCCTAGCCTTTAATGACTGAGTCATTTCTCTAGCCCGAGAAATGCTGTGTTGAAAAGCCATAAAAAAATAATTAATAATTAAAAAAAAAACTTTAAAATAGTCTCTTTTCACACAGGCTGTTGGAAGAGTGAAATGAAATCTGTGAAGGAGAACCTGACTTCTCAGGAGCTCCATTCGCCCTCGCTGCCGTTAGTGTGCCTGTGACTTTGGGCACACACAGGCATATACACGTGCTAACGACTTCAAGATGGTTAATCTTGACTGTCAACTTGACAGATTTAGAAACACAGAAAGAAACCCCTGGGCATGCCTGTAAAAGATTTCCTAGACTGTTCACTGAGGTGGGAAGACCCATCCTGAGTATGGGCGACCCACCAGCCTGGGCTCCATGCTAACGGAAACTGAGAACAGAGGCTGACAGGGGAAATTGCCACCCTCTGCTTCTTGACTAGGATGCAATGTGACCAGCTGCCTCCTGCTCCTGTCACAGGCCATCCCTTCCATGACAGACTGAGCCTTTAAACTGTGAATCCCAGCAAACCCTTCCCTTCCTAAACTGCTTATCAGTGACTTGTTGCAGTAACATGAGGAATGAATAGAACACCTTCATAAGAGAACTGGCAGTGTCTCTGGGTTGCGAAATGCTACAGAAGCCCTCCACAAATGTACTCCCTCAACATTGCGCTCAGTGCCTGCTTCCTTTGATGGCAACTAGAGTTAAATTTCAGACTAACTGGCTGATGATGGCACACTTAGCCAAAGAGGTGGAGGGAATATACACCAAGATGACTGGAAATAGCCAGCCTGTGCTGGTAGATGCCACAGGGTAGCCCCTGGGACTAGATTTTCAGGGTGCTTCATCAAGAACTTAAAGGGAGGAGGGGCTGGAGAGATGCTCAGTGGTTAAGAGCACTGACTGTTCTTCCGGAGGTCTGGAGTTCAATTCCCAGCAACCACATGGTAGCTTACAGCCATCTGTAATGGGATCTGATGCCCTTTTCTGGTGTGTGTGAAGACAGCAACATTGTACTCACGTAAAATACATAAAGCTTTTTTAAAAATTAAAATTAAAAAAAAAAACCTTTAAAAGGACTGGGTGAGTGGATTTGGGAAGATTCTCAAGGCATGGAATGTAACATTTGACTATGGGTTCCAGCAACAGTGGTGGGTCTCAGAGGGATGGAGAGCACGGCAGTCAATTCTCAGGGAAGAGGCAACTGTCTTTCTTATGCCCTAGCAGATGGTAGACACAGGCATGCTGCAGTTAGTGTACATGCGGTCTTTCCTGCACATTCCAGTTCGCCACTGTGAGTTAGCCTGCTCAGAAAACATTATCTCTAACCCAAAGATGGACACTTGTGGACAAAACAAAACTAAGTCAAACAAGGTCTGAGTTCCCCCGCTGAGTTCAAAAGTATGGTATGCAAGACTGGAGAGACAGCTTGGTGGTTAAGAGCACTGACTGCTCCTGAAAAGGACCTGGCTTTGGTTCTCAGCCCCCACAAAGTGACTCATAGCCATCTGTAACTCCAGTTCCAGGGGATCTGATCCCCCTCTTCTGGTCTTCTGAGCACCAAGCACACACATGGTGTGCAAACATGCATACAGTCAGAAACATACACATTAAAATCTTTTTTTTCCCACGGTGGCCTGCCTTCTTGTCTCAGCTCTCAGCACTAATTGCCCTTCTTCATTTGTTGCTGTCTTTTGCATCTTTGTGCTTTTCTGGTGACCTCACTGTGTCAAGTGGTCCCTAGATATGCTGCCCCAACTAACTACGTATCTTAATTTCTGTTAAACTGCTTGCTTGCACAAAACTTGCCCCTACAGCTGCTGAGCAAGACAACAGGAGATTGATTTTGCCTTTGAAAGCTCCTTGCTTTAAATGTTTGGTGCTACACTTGGGTCCTGAATACTTGAATGTAGTCTCAGCTATTTGGAATAAAGACATTCAGTTGGCTACAAACTATATATGAGTGGTCTTCTCTGGTGGACTCCCTGAAATGCCACCTATAATTTCAAAGCATGGCAGGCTGTGAAGTACCTTACTGAGAAAATAACTGTGTTAGAGAAAGCATACATAATGCTATTGGTTGAGATAGATAGGTAGATAGATAGATAGATAGATAGATAGATAGATAGATAGATAATTGATAGATGATAGCTAGAATGTATAATAGATATGACTGATAGTATGATAGAAATATGATAGGTACAAAATAGGGGGCTGGTGAGATGGCTCAGTGGTTAAGAGCACTGACTGCTCTTCCAAAGGTCCTGAGTTCAAATCCCAGCAACCACATGGTGGCTCACAACCATCNNTAATGAGATCTGACNCCCTCTTCTGGTGTGTCTGAAGACAGCTACAGTGTACTTGCATATAACAATAAATAAATCTTTAAAAAAAATGAATAAAACAAAATAGGTAGATAGATGTGATAGACAGACAGACAGACAGACAGACAGACATTGACATATCAATGAAAGGGCCTTCCCCGCCCCCCCCAAAAAAAGAACAAAATTATGCAGGATGTTGGTTGGCAGACAAGAGAATTATAACCAGAAACCCAATTCTATTTTCCTCTCTTGAACACAAAAGTTTAGTATGTTTTTAGCTTTACAACAATTGGACATAACTATTACAAATATTGAGAAAGAACTACCCTTCTCACTGGCATAATAATAATTATGCAAATAATAATAATAATTAACCTATCCAACAAGAAATGCTGGAAAATGTAGTTCTCAGTCTGACATGCCCCCTCCTGCCTTTGGTTTTTCAAGGCAGGGTTTCTCTGTGCAGCACTGGCTGTCCTGGAACTCACTCTGTAGAGAAGGCTGACTTCAAACTCAGAGATCTGCCTGCCTCTGCCTCCTGAGAGCAGGGATTAAAAGTGTGTGCTGCCGCACCCAGATCAGACTAATTTTTAAATTCTGCATTACATGCAACAGTAAAAAGGAACATGTTCCTGATCTGTCAGACAATTCATCATAATAAATGGAACCATTTGATGCTTTAGAAAAAAATGGTTGCCCAAAAGTCTACTTGTGTGTATGTGCTATGAGTGTACACATGTGTAATGGCCAGAGATTAATAACAAGCATCTTCTTAATCACTCTCCACCTTATGATCTGTGGTAGTTTGACAGTAATTGGCCCACAAAGGTCTATAGGGAATGGCACTATTAGGAGGTGTGGCCTGATTGGAGTAGGTGTGGCTTTCTTGGACACTCTCCTTCTGTTTACAGATCAAGATGTAGAACTCTCAGCTCTTTTTCCAGCACCATGTTTGCCTGAATGCCTCAGCTAACTGCTCATCCTAATTTCTGTTAAACTGCTTGCTTGCACAAAACTTGCCCCCTACAGCTCCTGAGCAAGATAACAGGAGGTGGGATTTACCTTTAAAATCTCTTTGCTTTAAATGCTTGGTACTACACTTAGGTCTGAATGTATTCTCAGCTGTTTGAAATAAATACATTCAATTGGCTATAGGCTGTGTATGAGTAGTCTTCTCTAGTGGGTTCTTTTTAATGCCAAGGAGCCATCTGTCTCTGCTTCCCCAACGTTGGAATTACAGATGTGTACAACATGCCCACTTTTTTATGTTGGAGATCTGAACTCAGGTCCTCACGCTTGTACTTAAGCTTTCTCCTGAATCCTTACAATATAGTTTTGTGTGTATGCATGCTGGAATTGAACCCTGAGCTTTGTGCATGCTAAGTACCTTCCTCTTCTATCTAGGTTATACCCCCATCCCCTATAAGTATTTAGTCTACTTTTTAAAAAGATTTATTTATTTTATATATGTGAGTACACTGTTGTTGTCTTCAGACACACCAGAAGA
>NC_034592.1:20676913-20681800 GCF_900095145.1 Mus pahari
AAAAAAAAAAAAAAAAAAAAAAAAAAAGGGGGGGGGACCACTGCCACAACCTGGCTTTTAACATTGTATTTTAATCCTTTAGCCAGTCACATTAAGAATAACAGGAAAGGCCAGCAAGGTAGCTCAGAGGGTAAAGGCGCCTGCCACCAAGCCCAATGACTGGAGTTCGATCCCACATCATGGAAAGAGAGAACTGACTCCTGAAAGCTGCTCTCTGTTGCTGAAGTTCCTTCCTGGGGTCCCAGTGACACATTGAGGTGTGATTCCTGGGGAATTCACTCTGGGTAACCAATGAGTTTATCGTGCTTGCTTCCAGAGCAATCAGTGAGGAGGAGTTGTGGGCAGAAGCATGAATGACGTCAAAGCAGCCCCACCAGAAGCTCTGTGCCCAGCATGGACGATGACTGCATGATGACCTCACCAGGGACATTCTGATGGAGACCCCTTTCTGAAGCGAGTGAGGAAGTCCAGAATGAGTGAAGTCTGATTGAATGGGTGTTTTGACATGGGCACAGCCATGTCAAGGTCACCAGGCCTTGGGGCAAAGCCATTTCCCATCTGTGCTTTCCCAGGCTTTCTTCAGGGGTCTGAGTGTGAATGCCAGTGTTGGCAAAGTCTAACAACTACAGCTTCCTCCTCCTCCTCCCAGATTTTTACACTGAGCGCACCCCACCTGACCCCACCTTTTATGTACATGTGTCTGTGTCTCTGTCTCTTTCTTCATTCCCTTGCTGCCCCTCGTCAGGGTTCCAGGGCTCAAGCCTCGAGGACACAGAGCCTCCCCTAGGTCTTCCCCACCTGATTGCTCTGGCCCTTCCCTGGGTAACTAAGGCAGAATAGCACAGCGCTAGCTGGAAGGAATGGCTGGAGACTTAGGGGAGAGGCCTGCGGCCCTCTCCTCCACTCCTTCCAGGAGGGAACATCAAGAGTTAACAAGCCCAGGTACCATGATCTTTTGCAAGCAGGCATAGCTGAACTCCTGAAGATGGCAACCATATGGCTCAGAGGACAGTCCTGTACAGCGACTTCTGACCTCCACCTGTCCACCACTACATGTATACACCCACACATACACATAGGTACACAATAAATAACTAAACATAACTTAAAAACACTTAAAGACAGGAAAGAGGAGTAGCACACACCTCTAATCCTAGCACTTGGGAGGCAGAGGCAGGCGAATCTCTGAGTTCGAGGCCAGCCTGGTCTACAGAGTGAGTTACAGGACAGCCAGGGCTACACAGAGAAACCCTCCCTCAAAGAACTAAAATGATGATGATGATGATGACGACGATGATGATGACGATGATGAAGATGATAATGATGATGATGACACTGTTGACAGAAAAGGAAATTATTTGTCTTTAAAGGCAGTGATTTAATTATGATTCAACCCATATGCAAAGGCTTGAGGAAACATCACTGTTAGTCTAGGCTAGAAGCAAGACAAAGTATATAAGCAGCAACTACTAGGTTACTGGGCAATCTATGAAACCAGTATCATTTGACAGCCTATGGAGCAAGGCTATTAAATATACAGGTCTTTAGTTGCTATAGGCATGGGAGTATGTTTCATTTATAACGGAAATGCTTTTATGGAAGTAAACTCAAAGAATAAGACATCACTTCAGCTGTGCAACGTTACAGAGAGCAGCTTTATTTGACCTACTTTCTGAGGCAAAGAATTACAGACAAAAATTTGCCTTAATGTATAGTGAGCAAATAAATGAATATGGTGTATTTGCAACTGTCGCTCTCTCTCGAACATGAACACACACACACACACACACACACACACACACACACACTGTATTCTTGAATGACTTCAGGGATTGACCTAACTGGAGTATCGAGGAAATTAAGAAAGGACAGATACATGGACACAAAATAGCTGGGATCAGAAGGACTGGGCTCTCTGATGAAGAAGCACCCTTCTGGAGGCTCAGCATGTTTATTATACAGAGTTGAACAGGGAGGCAGGGTTCATTATATACAACTGAAGAAGGAGTCCAGTTTAGTTAATCTTGGTCTCCATGAAGTCTCTCTAGGAGAGCAGTCTTTGGGCTGTAATCATGGGAGTCAGGGGTGCTGTGCATTTACCATCAACATTCACACTTGGACCAGAGGAAGGTTGTGCCTTATCTCTAGGCCTAACCAGGAGAAAAACATATTTGCCATTGTGGTGGTTATGCTTAGCCTAGGGATTGGCACTATTTGGAGGTGTGGCCTTGTTGAAGGTGCATCACTGTAGGAGAGGCTTTGAGAACTTCCTCCTAGTGCCTGGGAGATAGTCAGTCCTCTCCCGGCTACAGTTGGATCAAGGTATAGAACTCTCAGCTCCTTCAGCTCCTTCTCTGTTGGTGTCTCCCACCTCCACTAACCACTCCCCCTCCACAGAAATACCAGAGTGCTATCCATCGCTCGGACCGCCCACCATCGCTAGGACTGCCCACCATCGCTCGGACTGCCTCTACAACTTCAAAGGACTCAAGGGCATGCTGGGAACCCTTCCTAACCCTTCCTTGTACTTAAGCAAGTACGAGCAATAAAAATTCGAGCCTTGATCAGAATTCTTGCCAAGACCTCCATATTTCTTTTCGCAGCCCTTTTACCTTTCAGGAGTTCCCGCTCTCCAGTTCGGATCCAGACCAGAGTGTTTCTGCAGGCAGAAACACTCACTTCTCTGCCTGGACACTGCCATGCTTCCTGCCTTAATAATAATAGACTGAACCTCTGAACCTATAAGCCAACATTAATTAAATGTTGTCTTTATAAGAATTGCCTTGGTCATGATGTCTCTCACAGCAATGGAGTCCCTATCTAAGACAGAAAGAAGTTGGTACCAAGAGTAGAGTATTGCTGTGATAGACCTGGCCATGTTTTTGTTTGGAGAAATGTGGATTTGGGGACTTTGGATTTGGAAAGCAGCAGAATGAATGTTTTAAGCGGGGCATAATGGGAAGACATTGGTGCTGAAGGTGGTTTGAACCGTGGGAGCCTGGCTCAAGAGGTTTCAGAGGAGAAAAATATTAGTATGTGGTCTAGAGACTGTTTTTGTTTGTTTGTTTGTTTGTTTTGTTTTGTGTGTGATATTTTGGTGAAGAATGTGCCTGCTTTTTGCCCTTATCTGAAGTCTGCCTGAGGCTAAGGGTAAGGTGAAGAGGTAATTTAGATTAATGCATTGACAAAGGAAGTCTCAAAAAAGCCCAGACTATACTTGATCCTCTGGCTGTCTCTTATGAAGAGCATTTTGATGAAAAAAAAAAAAAAAACAAGCTTAGAAAGGAAAGATACAAAATGTATGCTTCAAGTAATAAAAAGTCACCAGGAAGTAAAATGGAGCTGAAATCTGTATTCAAAGAGATAAAAAGATTAATGGAGTAGTAATCTCAGGGCAAGATTCCACCAGGTTAAACCTATTGTTTATGTTTTTGTAGTTAAACAAGAAACAGATATGTCATGATAGGTGATATCATCTGGTTATTGTTATCATTTGGACTTTTAATCTGAAATTAAATCCAGAATGAATTAAGTACAATCCAGAGATGGAGGACACAGGCTTTTGATCCAGATCTTGAGGAATAGTGGACATGAAAAACTTAGGTCCAGGCATGGAAGTACACGACTTTAATCCCAGGAAACAAAGGTAAACAGGTATCTGAGTTCAAGGCCAGCCTGGTACAGAACAAGTTTCAGGTAAAGAAAAGCTTAAGTCCAAGCATAATGGTGCATGCCTTTAATCCCAGGACACAGAGCCATGCAGGTATCTGAATTTGAGGTCAAACTACAGAGCAAGTTCCAGGACAGCCAAGCTTAAGTAGGGAAGGAGTTGGAAGTCAGAAAGCTGGTGATAATGTAAAAGAACAAGGGAGTCATGTTCAAGCTCCAGCAAGCAGCAGAATTTGAAAGCTTTAGAGTCAAGAATAGAAGGGACTACTCAGACAATTGATGCTCTATAGCTGGAGCTAAGAAATTAGTGGTGATTAAGAAGAGACCAGTATCGGGCTGGTGAGATGGCTCAGTGGGTAAGAGCACCTGACTGCTCTTCCAAAGGTACAGAGTTCAAATCCCAGCAACCACATGGTGGCTCAAACCATCCTTAAAGAGATCTGACTCCCTCTTCTGGTGTGTCTGAAGATAGCTACAGTGTACTTACATATAATAAATAAATAAAAAATCTTAAAAAAAAAAAAGTGTTTAAAAAAGAAAAAAAAAAAGAAGAGACCAGTATCACTGAGGTGACATCTGGGAAGTGCTCTCGGAAGGCACAAAGAAACCTTGTTCCAGAGATAGCCAAGGCTATACCTCATGCTGCAGCTGTACTTGGTAATGTAAGAGTCACCCAGGTGATACTGGTTTTGAGGGCATGAAGGTGTAGCAGCTTGGCAGTGTGAGAGGCCTCAGTTGCGGTTGATAGCCCAGGACTGAAGGGGTCCTGCAAATGAGGGACAACTCCAGCATGTTGGAGATGCCAGTACCCCAGGATGATCACCAAGAACAGCTGCAGCAGTGGAATGGATCAACCTGAGCTTAGAGTGCTGCAGAGAGCAGAGCTGAAGAAGTGACCCAAGCCCTTTGGAGGAACCCAGAAGATCATGTGTGGATCCCAGACATTGGAACAAGGAGCTGTGAAGTTGAGGCTGCCTTGGAGAGCCCTGGTGTTAGAGATGTCAGAGACGTGGGATGCGAAGTAAGCTGCTAACAGGGAGTGGAACTAACAGCAAAAAGAAGTTTGTTGCAGTCAACAAAGGTCAAAGAAACTGGAGAGATGAAGACTGACTGCTTTTACACCAGACATGGAGATGCAGAGTTCGGAGTTGGGAGTTTGCCCAGCTGGATTTTGGTCTTGCTTTGATCCAGTATTTCCTCACTATGACATTTTGGAAT
>NC_034592.1:20682885-20685249 GCF_900095145.1 Mus pahari
ATCAGAGAAGAGTCACACAGGCAAAGTTTGCCATGAGAATATTCAGCTCAGATCTTTCCGGCCAAGGAGTCTCACAGCGAGTTCCTTCTTAGACAGCCTGGTCATACAAGACCTTTTCCCTGTGAATATCACAGAGCTTCCGCCGGGATTCGGCTTAGCTATGCGAAATCACGGTGTCTAAGTGCATCTCGTGTGATAGCCCAGGGAGTGGCACTATTCAGAGGTGTGGCCTTGTTGGAGGAAGTCTGTTACTGTAAGGGTGGCTTTGAGACCCTCCTCCTAGCTGCCTGAGAGATAGTCAATCTTCTCTTGGCTCCAGTAGGATCAAGATGTAGAATTCGCAGCTCCTTCACCAGCATCCTATCTGCATGGACACTGCCATACTTCCCACCTTGACGATAATGGACTAAACCTCTGTATCTGTAGGCCAGCCCTAAATAAATGTCCTGTATAAAGAGTTGCCTTGGTCATGGTGTCTCTTCACACAATGGAAACCCTAGTTAAGACAGCCATTTTCATGGGGCTGTGGGATCCTACACATGGTCATGTCTATTTCAACAACACACATTTACTCAGAACTTCCCTCTACTGGAGCATAAACACATAGATGACATGAGCGTGTGAGAGACACAAAGCAATACTGAGTACTGCAGATGTCTTTGTGAAACAAAATAATAATACTCAAAGGCTGTTCATTATTTGTGTATAAACTAGGAGATAGGCTGCTCTAAAGGCAGCCTGCTCCAGATGAAACCCCCTCTCCTCAAGTTCTGGGGATCCCTACCAGTCACCCTTTAATGTCCATCCCCCTCCTGACACTCCTTCACTGTGTGTCTTTGAGGCTGTACCCATGGCCCTTGTCTTGAAGTCACCAGTCATCACCCCAATCATAATCTTAGCTCTCTTCTCCATACCCAGAACCTCCAGGCCTTTGTTCGTCTCATTTACATATTAGGCCCAAGTCGTGCATTTCATTTTGAATAAGAAAAAGTTTGGTTTTTTATAGAGTCATTATCTTATTATTAAATTTAACCCAATGATTAAAATTGAGAATAATATCAGATGAGTTTATCTGACTAACCACCACAAAGAGCAACTTTACCAGGAGGCATGATGGTTTGACCTAGATATTCCTTCCCAAGGAAGGCAATATTGAATACTAAGCAATGGTACTTCCCATGGTAATTGATTATTTTTAATTTATTTTTCTTAATTTTGTAATTCAATTAGAGAATGCCATTATCATGTTTGTCAATATTCTCTCTTGTTTATTAGCATGTTAATTATACAAAATAAAGGGTTTTGTTATGCCATTCTCATCTATGTATACAATGTAGTTTTATTTCATCCCCACCCCACCATGGCTGCTCTCTCGTGTTCTCCTTCCACTACTATTGATCCTCTTTCTCTTCCCAATCTCCTTTCCACTCTCCTGCCGTTACTTTGATGACCCGATTTGGGTTTCATTAGGATTGTTTATAAGAACCTGTGTGAGGGATTGTATACAGGAGCCCAGGCTACAAAGGAATACCAGTCGCTACACAATTAAAGAAAATGTCTCCAGTCTCTCTAGTGACCACTACCTGCAGATCCCGGGGAGGGTGGGACCCTCATGAGTCCCTCCCCCTACTTATCATTATCTGCCTATTTGTGGTGATGGTAGGGACTCACACCTATTCACTCCATCAAGACAGGATGTTGTGAGGCCCAGTCTTGTCCAGATCACTTGCTGCTGTGAGATAAAATGCCTGGAGTGGAAACAAGATGCGACATTGTAGCGCAGTGGTCTTTCTCCCTCCTGCTTTTAATCTCACAATGTTCTCAAGTGTTGGAGCATGTAGAAGACACATGTATGGGTGAACACTCTCAGGACGTTGGCCATTTAGGAGTAACTGTATGAAAACTGATTTTTATTTTGTTTCATCTATGAAGTTTAGATTTTATTTTTTAATGCATCTGCATCTATATCTCCAGAAGAGAAGTGAACAAAGAATAATACTGGGGGAGATATGAGTGCACTGTAGTGACATACATGTTTGAAAATGAACCCTGATCCTGAAAAATTGCTAAAATAATTATAACATACACGTGTATTTTATACCTCACTGGGGGTACAAAGAATGCTTTGGAGACATAGGTAAAACATCTATTTATGGAATCACTTCTACATCATGAGTATGCATGTTGTATGTTCATGCTCATAATTACCTGAAGGTAATAAATTTAAACAAATAAGTAAATGACTGAATTTAAAATATGTACTTCATCAAACAAATATTTAAGTCACTAAGTTCTCTAAGTAACGAACATCAAAGTCACCTGACAGGCTAGATCAAAGTTTTATGTTCATGTCTCACTTTCCCA
>NC_034592.1:20686297-20687429 GCF_900095145.1 Mus pahari
AAAAAAAAAAAAAAAAAAAAAAAAAAACCCTCTGAAGACTAGGACCATATTGAGTGGTCAGGCCTTGTCAATCGCCCTATCCAGCTTAGCTTCCGTGAAGCTCATACACCATCTTCATCCTTGCCCCGTGGCCATTTGAACATGGTTCTATCAGAAAAGATACTTTGGATGGAATATTGACTAACATGTCATTTGTCAACCAGTCCCTCATCTGCAGGGATGACTTCACAGAGGGCATAAACATTGTCTATGATTTGCAAAGTGTTCACAAGCACTTCTTCTGTCTTGTATGAATTTGTGGCCTGATTCTTATGATTCTGCCTTAACCAACAGAACAGTAAAGAAAACACTGTGAGAAATCCCAGTCCAGGCCTTGTGAGGCCTTGCAGATTCTGTGCTTGTCCAATCTGAACTCTACTTCTGCTAAAGTCAGTAGCCAACCCCAACTGCCAAGCATGTGATGCCATCACAGACCAGCCAGCCATTGTTAAGCAGCTGCATAAATGACTCCAACAAAAGAACGGGTTGGCTGAGCCCAACCTCAATGTCTGATCCACTGAAGTACAGGGAAAACCAAATAGTTACTGTTCTAAGCCAACAGCTGGTTTGTTACATATCAATAGGTAATTAATACAAATATCTTCACATTCTGGAAGCATAGTGAGAGATCTATCCACACACATCTTCCCAGATCCCTACTATGTTGTGGTCTTCTTCCAGCCTTTTTCTTTATAAATCCCGACATCCAGTCAAACCATTAACCATTACCCACAAACCTTTGTACATCCCATCCTGGCTATCTCCCAGTACATGCAAATATTTAGTCCACCAGGAAGATTTCTCTTAACACCATTTCTGAGAGATACCCTTGAGTAAGTACAGTGGTTGGCCATGTTTTAGGAGGCCATTTTCCATAGATTCAAAAATAGATGAATACTGAGTTTAAGTTTGGATTGTGCTACTGCCAGGGGCCAGCCCTGGTGCTTCTTATTTCTTCTTCGGTTCCTCTTGAGGCAGCAGAGGGGGAAGAGCATTGGTGGGGGTGGGAGGCTAAGACTCAGTCCTAAGAGATATTTAGGGTTGCTGCTTAATAATAAAACATTTACCTATCTTTTTTGTTTTTTTTTTTTTT
>NC_034592.1:20688309-20704091 GCF_900095145.1 Mus pahari
CCTGGAACTCACTTGGTAGACCAGGCTGGCCTCGAACTCAGAAATCCGCCTGCCTCTGCCTCCCGAGTGCTGGGATTAAAGGCGTGCGCCACCAGACCCGGCTGGGACCCTGTCTCTTTACCCTCAGCCCTTAAACATCTTTTGGAATACATGATGACATAGTAAAAAGTTCATCACAAGCTTACACATAAATTCAAACCATAAATCGAATATGAAGTTTACAACAGAGAATGTGTATATGCATGTGATGGTTTGTGTGTGCTTGGCCCAGGGAGTGGCACTGTTAGGAGGTGTGGCCTTGTTGGAGTGGGTGTGTCACTGTGGGCATGGGATTTAATACTTTTGTTCTAGCAGCCTGGAAGCCAGCCTTCTGCTAGCTACCTTTGGAACAAGAGGTGGAACTCTTAGTGCTTCCAGCCCCATGCCTGCCTGGATGCTGCCATGCTCCCTCCTTGATGATAATGCACTGAACCTCTGAACCTGTAAGCCAGACCCAATTAAATGTTGTCCTTATAAGAGTTACCTTGGGAGACATTTTGGTTTCTCCCTTTTCCTCATCTCTCTCTGTGTTCACGCACCCCCTTCTCTCTTTCTTTCTCCCTCCACTACGCCCCCCCCCCCATCCCCATAGAAACTTCCCTGGCCTTGGCTGGTACCTGTGAACTCGCCCACCAGAAAGCAGCTTCCCAATAAACCTGCCTTTAATATAATCTTTAAAAAAAAAAAAGAGTTGCCTTGGTCATGATTTCTGTTCACAGCAGTAAAACCCAAACTCAGACAATGCATAGCCATTAGGAGTAATTACCTGGCTAAGCACATCACCAGTCACCAGCTCAACAGGTTCATGGAGAGTTAAAGACCATAATTTTTGTGACTAAGCTATAAGTAAAATTTTGTATAGATAAACCCAGTCAACATTTTTTTTATCTTCTTTCCTTATGCCTATAGTAAATCGTGAGTTTTCTTTTTATGACCATTGGTTAATTGTTTTACAACCTCTTGGAGTATATGCTAAGTTGTAGATGCCTGCTTGCTATCTCAGAAGCAAATAACACTTGATTGACACTTGAAGACTGGCAGAGTTTTCACTGCAGTTTTGACATCAGAAAGGATTTAGTAGCAGTCCTATTATAAAAGAGCTTAATAATTACTGATATAAGCTTAGGAATTCTTATAGAATCATCATTAGGAATTAAGAAAACATCTATTTGTCTTTATAGCATCATTACAAGACAGTACATCTCCGCTGTTCTGCAGAAATCTGCTCAAAAATGGTGGGCTAATGCCTAGTGATTGTTATATATATTTAATAATAACAGGAAAAGTATATTAATAGCAGGAATCTTTCCTAAAATGAAATCTCATGGGCCTTGCCTGCAGCAGCAAAGCCATCATAGATTTTAATCCATGGCAGGCAGAACCATCTCAGGAAGATCACCTGCTAGTTTTTAGCTTCTCCTTGATGTCTTCTGGCATGCTACCACACAGGATGGGGTGGTTGTGGATGTTTGGGTCAGCTATGCATGCAACTTACTGAAGTGGAAATTTCTGGTTTTGTTGGAGACCCACTTGTGTCGTGTGATGTTTTTTCTGGAATCTGTGTTATGAGAGGATATTTTGCTGAAGTAGTCATGTGGGAGGATGTTTTGCTGAGACAGAAACATGTGAGAGGATGGTTTCTGGAAGCTGCCTGGTGAAAGGGCATGTGATGTTTTGCTGGAGTGGATGTTTGAGAGGACACAGGATGTTTGGAAAGAGTGTAAGTAGAACCCAACAGACAGGACCACCAGAAGTTCTTTGGTGTGTTTCTCTCTATGAAATCACGACAAGCTGAAGCCCAGTGAAGACCAGCAAGGTGAGCCAATGCAATAGTGTCGACGGCAAAGACCAACAAGCTGAAGCCCAGTGAAGACCAGCAAGGTGAGCCAATGCCAGAGTGTTGCCCACTCTGTCTTCAGCGGACTTGTGAAGAATAGCGAAGCCTCGCAGTTTCTTCTGGATCGAGTTGCTGCTGATGTTTTGCTAGTGCACTGGACTGCAGACAATGAAGACTGGAATTGCCCCAAACAACTACTTCTAACAGGTCCCCCTTACCCTATTAGCTATTTTCCTTCCCTACCTTTGGTCTGTGGGCTATAAGGGAGATTGAAGCATTTAAGAACCCTTATTAAAGTAGGTTTGAGAAACATAAACCTCCCACTTACACTTTCTAAACAGTCTTAGGAGCACTCTTCCTCTGTTCATTCCCATCTGATGTTGGACTGCTGTTGCCCATGCCAAACAATAAGGTTATGCTTGGTTCATGATGGCCATTTGACAGTCTAGTGTTAAATGTCAAATGTCAACAAGGCCTCAGTCGCAAACTAGAAGTGACCCATCAGAAAAAAAAAAAAAAAATGAAGTTTAAGACATGGTTTTTCTGTATAGTCCTGGCTGTCCTGGAGCTAGCTTTATAGATCAGTCTGGTCTTGAACTCATAGAAACCTGCCTACCTCAGACTCCCAAATGCTGAGATTAAAGGCGTGCACCACCACTGCCCAACTTGTAAAATTTTAGATTATTTTTTATACCTATGAGTGTTTTTACCTGCATGTGTTTTAGTATACTGTGAGCATGCACAGCCCTCAGAGTACAGATCCTCTAGAATCGGGTCCTCTGCAGCTGGAGTTAAAGAAAGCTGTTGGCCACCATGTAGGTCCTGGGAGCCAATCCTGAGCTCTGGAAGAGCAGTTGGTGATATTAACCACTGCATCATCTCTCCAGCCCCTGGGAGAAACTTTAAAAGAATTTTTTAAGGGGCTGGTGAGGTGGCTCAGCAGGTAAGAGCACCCGACTTTGCTCTTCCAAAGGTACAGAGTTCAAATCCCAGCAACCACATGGTGGCTCACAACCATCCTTAACAAGATCTGACTCCCTCTTCTGGAATGTCTGAAGACAGCTACAGTGTACTTACATATAATAAATAAATCTTTTTTTAAAAAAAGAATTTTTTAAAAGTGTTTATATGTATGAGTGTTTTGCCTGCGTGTATTGCTGTGCACTGTGTGCATGCCTGAGCAGACCAGAAGACGGCATGGGAAATGGAGTTACAAATAGCTCTGAGCTGCCACGTGGGTGCTAGAAACTGAGCCCAGGTCCTCTGCAAGAGCAGCCAGTGCTTTTAGCCACTTGCCATGTCTGTAGCTCCTCCCAGAGGAAACCTAGCAACAAAAGAGGGTTCCGCTTTACAGGGTTACCTGCAGTCCTGTCCCCTGTTGAGCTTGGCGGGGTCTGTACAGAGCATGCTATCTGCTGATCCTAAAGTTGCTGTGTCAACAGATCCAACAGCAAGGTGCCTTGCACAGCAGCCTACATCCTTCTAGACCTCTTTTTTGCCCTGGATCTCCCTCAAAATCAGCAGCCCAGTGGGATACCTGGTCGTTGCTTTAGGCAAATTCACATAGATTTGCCTCCAAAATCCCAAGGAAGGTGGCAGTTACCTTAGTGGCTGTCTTAGTTTGGGTTTAACTTCTATGAACAGACACCATGACCAAGGCAAGTCTTTTTTTTTTTTTTTTGCACTTAAACAATACTGCAGTTTATAAAAAAAAAAAAAACACATAAGAAATTTCAACTCTTATTCTTTGAGTTACAAAAATCAAGGTTTGGCTAAGTTATAAACATGTTTTCCATGTAATTATTTGCATAACTCTAGTAATGTTCAGTGGCATAAGATCAGAACTGGTTCTTAAAAAAACACTAAAAACATAAAAAGCCCTGTATTTACCTGTAGAATATATTCATTTACGTTTACATTCCAGGATTTGCTATATCAGTTATAGTTTTAAAGGTCACATCCAAAGGAGAAAGCAAACCATCTATAAACTGGCATTATTTATTTATTTTTTGGCTTGTGAAATGTCCTTAANTTGTTGATGTAGCAAACAAGTTTCAACTCTGCTATGCAAATGACAGAAGGAATCTGCTCAGCAATTAGCTTTAGAGTTCAATTTCATACAGGCAACATGCTANATGTGAAAAAAATTACTAACTGAACTACAGGTATTAAATACTGAAAAAAATTAAGTTTATTATAATTTATTTTATTTAACAATCTAAGAAGTTTGCAGCCATCAGCAGTTCCAGTGCAATTTCAGGTGCAATTGGGAATTCAGGAATTTCAGTGGAGATGTTAGTATTGCGGACCTTGTAGGTAAAATACATGTACACTTTGATAGCACATGTGAGGGGATCTCTCTAAAATTGACCTCGTTGGTTTCATTCTCAGCAAACTGACCTGGACCACTCAACATGGCCTTTATTGTTCCTGATGTTAATGCATGTTCTCTTTTTACAATAAATTCATGACCATCAGAAGATATTAATTTCACATACATAGCATCAGGGCCTTCACAGCCACCATAGGCTTTCTCCTCTCCATCCATTATGTTCTTGTAAAATTCTATTTGAGCCCAGAGGAACTTTAGTATTTTCCTGGCAAGGCCGAGCTGCGGTTGACCGGTGACTTGCGTCTGAAGGAACTGCCGACCAAGGCAAGTCTTATAAAGGACAACATTTAATTGGGGCTGGCTTACAGGTTCAGAGGTTCAGTCCATTATCTTCAAGGTGGGAGCATGGCAGCATCTAGACAGACACAGTCAGGCAGAAGTGAGAGTTCTACTTCTTTATCTGAAGGCTGCTAGCACAATACTGACTTCCAGGCAGCTAGGGTGAGGATCTTAAGCCCACACCCACAGTGACACACCTACTCCCAACAAACAAGGTTATACCTTCTAATAGTGCCACTCCCTGGGCCAAGCATATTCAAACCATCACAGTGGCTAACGGCACTGGCTGCTTTGTCAGAGGACCTGGATTTGAGTTCTATCACCCACATGATGGTTTACAACTATCTATTACACTAGTTCCAGGAGGTCTGATATACTCCATAGGGTCTGCACACTCATGGTACACAAATACACATTCAGGCAAAACTCTCATATACTTTTTTTTTTTTTAATCCTCAAAGGCTTACAAGCATGGTGTTCTTTTTGTTGAAAATCAGTGTGAGGTAAGATATTTATTTTATATTGGGAGCAATATCCCAAAATTCTTCCAGATTCCTGGATTCTGGGGCACTCCATTCATGAAGTGGAACCCTGACTCTCTATGGAGCCTATACTCCTCTCTAGTTCACATGTCCTCCTAAGGTATCCTAGGAAGCTATAGAATGTGTCCTCTGAGCTGGATAGCCATCACTATCTTGGAGTGATGTGACTACCCTCAGTGATGCCTCCTCACAGAAGAGGGGCTTGCTTGGGGAGAGTCATTAGACACCCAGCGGACATTTCAGTCACTCCTTCCTACACCCCCTCCCAGATGATGTCATTCTGCCCAGTCGCATGTGGTCTGTGGTCTCAGGTACATAGAATATTATTGGATGGTAGTTAAAAGGGAGACGCTATCTAGGCAGATATGGGGGAGGAGGCCATCGGCTATGCGGGGAGATTTATCTGTTCTGGGGTTACCCAGAGCTCCATAAGGGAGCCCTCCCTCAGCCTCTGTAAAGCAGCCCAGGAAACACGCTGATTCACCAAGCTTGCCTTCTGTGGAATTGCACTCTGGTCTGTCTGTGGTTGCCTGCCTAGTGTTAAGAGGCATTTGCATCTCCCCAGGAAAGGTTCGTGCAGCGGCACCTACAGCATTCGCTACTTCCTATTGCACACCATGATTATTGAAGACTGGCTCCTCCACAATGCCCTGGCAACTGGCACAGATGCACGCAGACTACGCAGTACGCACTTGAGTGACAGCGTATCTGAGACTTGGAAGAATGCCCTGTGATCCTTCGGGAGCCCCGGAAGGCGGGAGTTTGTGACCCTGCCTCCAGAGAACCCATCTGCCACTTTCCTTCTCTCTCCTGGGAGCTTCATGAGAGGCAGTTTATCAGCTCTCAGGTTCTGAGAGGGTATGATCTTCCTCGGGCAGCCTCTCGGCACAAACCCTTAGAATCTGCTCCGCAAACAACATAGATCCAGCTCCTTAGCAACTGGTGAAGAGGACTCCCACAGTGGTCAATGGCTTCTTCCATTTGGGTGTGGCTCTTTTTGCATGCACTCTGAGATAATAGTCATGGGGAGCCTGTATCTTTGGGTTCTTCCCTTTTTGCTAAAGTAATAAACCGAATGTAAACTGATACCGAACAATCTACTAATGTGATGGGCCAGTAGGTGGTTTCAAGACAATCGGGATTCTCTGTGAATGATGGGCTGGGGATATAGTTCGGTAGACAGAGTACCTAGCTAGTATACACAAGGTCCTGAGTTCAATTCCCCAGCACTGCATAAATTGCATAAATTGGGCGTAATGCATGTAATCCTAGCCCCCAGGAGGCAGAGGCAGGACAATCTGCAGACAGCAATTCAAGGTCATCCTTCAGCTACAGAGCAAGTTCAAGGGCAACCTGAACTGGAAAAGATCTCTGTGGATATAAGACTGTGAGAGAAGAGAGGGGTGAAAAAGTCCCAGGGCAAAACCAAAAAAAAAAAAAAAAAAAGAAGGGTGGTGGCGAAAACCTTAAATCCCACAACTGGGAGGCAGAGGCAGGTGGATTTCTGCACATGAAGAATAGCCAAAAGCCAAGTAAGATAAGCCATCTCTGGAAACAGTTCAGGAAAAAAAAAAAAAAAAAAAAAAAAAATGTGTATGATGGACCATGCTAAGTTAAAGCAAGTTGCTTTTGATTGTTGTCTTGGGGTCACTGTTGCTATGATAAAATACCATGACCAAAAGCAAGTTGGGGGTGGAAGGGTTTACTTTTACACTGAGGGAACCCGGGACAGGGACTCAGGCAGGGCAGGAACCTGGAGGCAGGAGCTGATGCAGAAGCCATGGAGGGATGCTGCTTACTGGCTGGCTCAGCCTGCTTACTTAAAGAACCAGGACCACCATCCCAGGGATAGTACCACCCACAATGGGCTGGGCCCTTCCCCATCAGTCACCAATTAATAAAATGCCCTACAAACCTGACAGCGGAGGCGCATACCTTTAGTTCTAGCCCTCCGGAGGCAGAGGCAGGAGGGTGAGTTCGAGGCCAGCCTGATCTACATAGCAAACTCCAGGACAGCCAGGGCTACACAGAGAAACCCTGCCTCCAATAAAACCAAAACCAAAACCAAACCAAACCAAAGAACTCTGTAGGCTTGCCTACAGCCCAGTCTTATGAAGGCATGTTCTCGAGTGGGGTTCCCTCCTCTCAGATGACTTCAGTTTGTGTCAAGATGCCTCTGCAGTTTTCTAAAGAAAGAAGGCTTCGTTTCTAAATTACTGCCTGAGTTACTGTCCCAGGGTTTATTTTGATTTGTTCCAGTAGAGATTTCATAGACAGAATAGTGTTAGCAACAGCAGAAACCAACTGTGCTGGGAAATAAGAAATATATATTTGAGCTTCACCCTGGTTTCTGGTGAAGAGCTCATAAACTCTATCAGTTGCTCAGTGATGGGGTGGGCGAGGCCTCTTACTGCCCCTTTCAAGTCTATCTGAGTCCAGGCTTGTGAGCTCAGAAGCCTCAGGAGAGCCTTAGGATGGGGGCTTGTCACTAGCAGAACCAACGGCGAAAGCAGGCGTTTGCAATTGTTATCTCTTCTTCGTCACTTCCAGCAAACAAAGACGGGCTAGACATTAAGTTAGTCACTATGGGGACTTCCTAAATCAAAGGTTGTCTATGTATATTGCAGTAAGATCTTCAAAGAAAAAAATCCCCTTAGCCATGGCCTTCAGATTGCTTTCAGACTGAACACACCCAGAGACTGCTCTTGAACTGGATCATAAATGTGATTTTATACACACACACACACACACACACACACACACACACACGCATACATATATATGTATATGCATATATGCATGCTACAGTAAACAAAGTGCCACCATTTTAGCAAATCAGCAATCCTATAGAGGGAGTTTGTGGGGAACCCTGATTGACAGCTGGCTGGCCAGTCGTAGGGCAGTCCAGAATTGTAGTTAGTATCTAAAGTAGTGAAGGGGCTAAGCAAGAGCTCCATGATTAAGAAAACTTGTTGCTGCTGCCAAGGATCAAAGTTCGGTTCTCAGCACCCATATATGTCGGTCCACAGCCATCTGGAACTAACAGTTCCAATGCCCTCTCCTGACCTCCATTGGCCCCGGCGTGCATGAAATACACATTACATACATGCAGTTAAAACATTTATACACACAAAACAATATAAATAAACCCAAAAATAAGATCCCTAAGTCAGGGGAATCAAAATCCACATAACTCCAGGTAGGTCGTGTCGGGGTTGATTCACTGGGTGCCTAGTTTGTGTCCAGAGAGTTAAAGAAACAGTTATCGGTATAAAAGTAATTTCCCCTAGTTTGGTGTGAATATGGTGAGCCACACAGACTAAGGTGTACGAATCCACTGCTATCCAGCAAGTCTCTGCTTTTGGTACAAGCCACTCTGGCAACTTACAGGTAGCAATAATAGTAATAATAATAATAATAATGATAATAATAGTAGTAGTAGTATATACACATAGGCAAACATCATACACTTTAAACAATATAAATAAATTTAAAAAAAAACCCTAAAGTAAAGGGAGTAACCAGAACAATAACTAAGTTTTTATGGCCACTACTCCTAGTGTGTGTGTGGTGGAGGGAAAAGCTGTGACTTTGAGGATGGAGTTATGGGTCCATGACAAGATCTGTCCTTAACATGTGTAGACAGTCCTGCATTCCTGCCCAGAACTAATATTAAATATGTAAACACATGAAATGTTGGCTTTCTATTATGGAGACGTTTGTCAGGCTTCTGGAGACCAGGAATATTTTCTACTCTATTAATGAAGTCAACAACATTTTAGTAAGGCCCTATCTTGTCCGAGGTTCCTCATCAGCAAAACTAAATGTCAGTTAACACTTCCATTTCCATATGACTCGAAACTGCCTGTTTGTTTGTTAGTTTGTTTTCTGGATTTATTTGTTATTTCAGTGAATGCAGGTGTATCTATGTGAGAGTCTGCTGTGGTGTGTGTGTGTGTGTGTGTGTGTGTGTGTGTGTGTGTGTGTGTGTGCTGGAGGGTGCCACTGGAGGCCAGTGAATGCAGGTGTATCTATGTGAGAGTCTGCTGTGTGTGGTGTGTGTGTGTGTGTGTGTGCTGGAGGGTGCCACTGGAGGCCTGAAGAGGATGTTAGACTCCTGGGAGCTGGAGGTTCAGGCAACCGAGCTGAACTTAGGTCCTCTGGAAGGTCAGCAATTAAGTGTTCTTTATCACGGAGATCCACCCTTGCCTTCATTTTGGTAGGGTTTTGGTTTGTTTGTTTTTGAGGCTGAGTCTCCTGGGATCCAGGTTTGCCTTCCAGCTCCCTATGTAGCTGAAGACACTTTGAAGTCCTGATACTCCTGCCGCAGCTTCCCTAATACTGGGACTGCAGACATGCCCTGTGCTCATGGCATTGCTGCTCTCTCCTTGCTGCCCATTTTGGCTATTTTGAGATCTCATTGTCCTCCAGGAGTTCAAACTCTGGTCAACCACCAAGCAAGCAGGATTCCTGCTACCTGCCTGAGCCAATTCACTGTGTCTAGACTTGTTGGTAAGTGTAGTCATGGTAACAGACTCAGCCCGGCCCCAGAATCATACTCTGTCTTGCTTGGTCTACACTTGCCAAACACATGCCCCCAGTATTTGTTGATATTGGTGGCAAAGTCTTATGCTCTGCCTGGAGTATTAATTATTTCCTTCCAAGCCACCTTTTGTATTCCAAAGCATGCTTAACTATGAATCTATACGTCTATATCTATAATTCTTTCTTTTTTTAAAAAAATTTGTGTGTACGTATTCATGAGTGTTCATGTATGTATGTAGTGTATATGCCCAGGTGTGTCTATGTGAGTGGAGGCCCGAGGGTCTTTCCCTTTACCATAGCACTGCTATGCTCAGATAAAATTGGTCTTACTTTTACTGTTACTCCTGGAGTGCTGTCCATATTGTTGAGACAGGGTCTTTACTAGCCTGGATAATACAGAGCAGGCTGGGCGGGCTGGCCAGTGAGCCCCAGGAATCCCCCAGTCTCTGCCTCCACAGTGCTGGGATTGCAAGCATGCACTGCCATGCCCAGTTTTTGGATTTGTTTTCCTTAACGTGGGTTGGGGGGGGAGGGATGGGGGGGTTTGGCAAACTCCGGTCCTTACTGGTCGAGCCATCACCACAGCCCCACATATAATTCTAGAGGTGACTAAATGATGACTGGACCTTACCCTGGAGAGGACACACCCCTAACAAGGGAGCCATCGTGGGTTTCAACAGGATGATATTTGTGCTTGTTCTCGTCTGAGAGCTGCTTCCTTTCCATGGAAGAGATCCTTAGGGGTTCATGACTCTCAGACTTACTTGAGTCTGCCTGGAAGCCTCACCCAGGCCCTCAGGGGGTTCCGAATCAAGGCCCTAATGCTTTTAGAAATAAGTCTCTCATTTCAAAAAACAGCTTAATAGCCAGGTGTGGTGGTGCACGCCTTTAATCCCAGCACTCGGGAGGCTGAGGCAGGCAGATTTCTGAGTTCGAGGCCAGCCTGGTCTACAGAGTGAGTTCCAGGACAGCCAGGGCTACACAGAGAAACCCTGTCTCGAAAAAAACAAAACAAAATAAAACAAAACAAAACAAAAAAAAGCAGCTTAATTCTGTAACCTGCTGATTTACACTTGGGAGTAATTTTTATTGACATTAACCCCCTAGCACATGAAAGCAGCTGAAATCAAAATGGAGTTGCTATGTCACGCTTAACAGAAAATAAAGTCAAGAGGTTATGCAAGAATGGTTTGAATGTGTGACCTCCCCATAATAACTGTCACAAAAGACTCTTCCAGACCCACAGCCTGATAAAAGCCACCACAGTCTTATGCAAAAGAAGACATCTACGGTGCAGCTGTCCCTTCAACCTCTGACTGACCTACTCTGAATACATTGGTGTTTGGAAATATCTCCTGCAATCTCTCCGTGCTAACTTTCTGCCTCAACCTCTTGAAATATGCCCATAGTATGTGTCTCCATGGAAACCCTCTCGTTTCCCCACAGCAATGCTATTCCCAGAGAAAACCCGGTGGCCTGTGGCCTTTCACTTTAACCCGAGTTTCTCTCAGCAACACTCTCCCTGACTCAAGAGGGACAATATTTGCTGTGTGGTGGCACACCTTTAATCTCAGCACTTGGGAGGCAGAGGCAGGGGGATCTCTGTGAGTTTGAGGCCAGCCTGAACTACAGAGTGAATTCCAGGACAGCTAAGGTTACACAGAGAAACCCTGTCTTAAAAATCTAAACAATGGGGCTGGTGAGATGGCTCAGTGGGTAAGAGCACCCATTGCTCTTCCGAAGGTCTGGAGTGCAAATCCCAGCAACCACATGGTGGCTCATAACCATCCATAACAAGATCTGATGCCCTCTTCTGGAGTGTCTGAAGAGAGTTACAGTGTACTTACATATAATAAATAAATAAATCTTTAAAAAAAAATCTAAACAATAACAAAAAGGGGCGGTGAGTTTTACTTAGTTTTTGGTTTGGTTTGTTTTAGGTCCATCATGAAAGCCCTTGTGTTCTCTGAACATGACTTGAACTTCAAGCATTTTCTTTCTTTGCTTGTTGTCTGTCTATCTGCCTGCCTGCCTGCCTGCCTGTCTGTCTGTGTATATGGTAGGTGAGGTTCACTCTTGCATCTGCCACCAGAAGTCAATGTCATTCTTCTGCTTAATTTTTGAGACAGTTTCTCACTGAACCCTGAGCTCCCTGCCACTGCTGGACTGGCTGGTCAGGGATCTGCCTGCTTCTACTGCCAAAGCTCAGGGCTCAGGGTTTGAACTCAGTTCCCAGGCTTGCACAACACGTTGGTGTGGGGGGGGGGGGGCTGAATCATGTCCCCAGCCCTGCCTCACACATTTTCATTCTGTAAATGCTTCCTAGTCCTTGAAGTGGCCTCCTGAGACAGTGCGGGGGTGGATGAGCACTTACTTACCCACACATGATGCTGAGACACCTAAATTCCCAGCCAACCAGTTCCCATCAGAAGAGGGTCAGCACTGTGTTCAAACCAGATGTAATCAATCAAATCAAAATAATCAACTTCTTTCCTGAATCCTGGCTGGGTCCAGCTGGGAAGACAGAAATCACACTAGTGATTTCAACAGTGAGAACTGAATGTAGGCAATAGGTTAAGCATGCATCCGAAGTCTGAAAATAAAGATGAACAACTAATCAGGGAAGCCACTGGCATGAAAAGGAGCTACTAGGCTGGCTGGGGGAGGGGGAGCTCTGAGGCACCCAGAAGTTTGGAAGAGGGATCCTGTGGGGGAGGACCTATCATATTTCAATTGAATGTCTGACAAACCTTTCTTTTAACATCAATCTCCTCACTTGGAGCATCTCCCATTCTTAAGAGTCCTTTGGTCACTCTCCTTTAACAACTATACCCTTGCTTTTCGAAGAAATTAACTGATGGGCTGGAGAGATGGCTCAACGGTTTAAGAACACTGATTGCTCTTCCAGAGGTCCTAAGTTCAATTCTCATCAACGACATGGCTCACAACCACCTGTAATGGGATCTGATGCCCTCTTCTGGTGTGTCTGAAGAGAGCTACAGTGTACTTACGTATAATAAATAAATAAATCTAAAAAAAAAGTTGTTGATTATGCTCGCTGGTGGTGGACCATGCCCTTAATCTCAGCACTAAGGAGACAGAGGCAGGCAGATGCCTGTGAGTTCAAGACCAGCCTGACCTACAGAGCAGAGCATCTTTTCTTAATGAGGGTGGAGGTCAGGGTGTGTGGTCAAATTCCAGAAATGGGTCAAGGCATGGTCAAATGTTTACCGTAGTAAATAGAAAAGAACAGATTTTGACCTTATAACAAGATGGCTACTGATGTTAAGGTAGAGTCAGGCTGGTTCTGAACCTTTAGACTCAGAAGGTAGGCCACTTGGTCACTGCGGTGGTTAATCTTGATGTCAACTTGAGTGGCCTGAGGCAACCTAGAGGAGGGTAAAGCCCTGAGTGTGTCTGTGAAAGTTTCCAGAGACCACTGGATGACAAATGTTCTGATCTGTCCGCCCTTCCCACCCGAGTGGGAAGAGCTTCACTCTCCAGTGCTTCCGTAGGTGAGCCCTAATTAATCCTTATCCTTCCCTCCATTCTGGTACGTGATGATGAAGGAGGATGTCTGACTTAAAAGTCACCAAAGCCCCCATGGGAAGCTCGAAACCCAATCCCAGGACCAGGCCAAGTCACTACATAGCCAAAATTTCCCTTGTATTTTGGGGGAAGGGGGCTGTAAAAACCCTATTTCTTTTGTGTTCAGGGCTATCGTCTCAAATCCATCAGTCACTGGATAGGCTATATTATGGCACATATAATAAAACTTGCTTAATTCGACTAGAAAACCATTTGGGTCAGTGGTCTTTAATACTCATCTCAGGCCACTCTCCTGGGCTTCGGCAGCCTTGGCTTTTCTGCTTCTTGTAACAAGCCAGGAGACTATGCCTCCACCCTCAAGCCTTCGTTCATGCCATTCCCTCTGCCTGAAATCTACCCCTTCTTTTCTCTTGTCTTAGCCAGTGCACTGGGATTCATCATCAGGTTTCTCTCCAGCCACTTTCCCTGTCTGCCCCCACGTGGTCAGGCGTCTCTGCCTAATGCTCAGTTGTTCCCTGGGTTCTGCCTGCTTTGTTCACTGCTGAGGCCCTGATGCCTAACGTATATTCAATCCCTCTGCCTCACACTGTGGCAGGGTGTATGTCTTTGATGGGTTTATATAATCTCTAATCCCAGAAATCTGTTTCTTTCTTTGTGGGTAAAATGGAGGTAATAGTAGTACCCACCTTATCAGTCAGCCTTGTGTTGCCACAACACAATAAGCGAGGCTGTTAACTTTATTAAGAGAAAAGGTTTAAACCAGGCATGGAGGTGCAGGATTTGATCCCAGTGCTTGGTAGGTAAAGGAAGAGGCTCAGTAGCTCAAGGCTAGCCTGGGTGACTGGGTTGTAAGATAGCCTGTTTCAGAGAGAGGTCTGGGGACAAACATGAGTAATTTTATTCACTTAAGTTTGGGAGGATCCAAGTACAAAATCAGGTGGCCACGGACTTGTCCTCTGGTGATGGGGGACATCAGGGCAGAAATATCTCAAAGCACTGAAGAGGAGAAAGAGGACAGGAAGGGAGGGACCGTGTGCCCAGTCACTAAGAATCTCCCATTGGATCCCACCACTTCAATGCCCACAGTTCCTCGAGATCCCACCATCCAGGGCACAAGCTTTGAACTGAGTATGTGACAGACACACAACCTAGCAGAGTTGCTCTGAGGATTCAAGAAATAAAGCAGGAGTGTGGCTCAGGCCATCGACCCGGACCTGTTAACTGGTGCATAAGTGGCAGCTAGCACTGTTAGTAATACTAGGAACGGCTACTTCAAATTATGTGTTAAACAGGCTGCAATTCAGCATTGCACACAGGACTCCTTCGAATTCCACTCTGTTACATTCTGATGCTGTCATTCTGTCTTTACACCCAGGAGACAGAGTCCAGGGACCTTACCCTATGCATCCCTGGCAGATTCCAAGGCCCAGAGCTGAGGGCAGACCCCAGATGCTGGCTAGCCTCCAAGGCTATAGACCCAGCGGAGTCAGTGGGCTGACCTTGCCTTTGCCTAACTCTATGTAGAAATGTTCTGTGAAAGAGCCTTCTAAATGTGAAGTTCTACAGCAGAAGCTGCCTCCGTGTCGGGTGAACTGAGTTCTACTGCCTCCCCGTGGCCACAGTGTAGAACCCACATTTCTTAGCTTGAAACCAAATCTGAGAAGCCCAATACCTGAGCTGCAGCTATAGTGAGCCGTGTTCTCATTTAACTGTTACTCTTCGGATTTTGCTTCAAGAGTTAGAAACACTAGAGAAGCCGGGTGGTGGTCGCACGCTTCTTTAAATCCAGCCCTCAGGAGGCAGAGGGAGACTTGGTTCTGTGAGTTTGAGGCCAATCTGATCTACAGGCCAGCCAGGGCTACACAGAGAGACCTTTTATCAAAAAAGAAAGAAAAACTCTTAACATATGGCTCCAAACCCATCCTTATTTCCTAACTGCCTGTATTTAGAGTTATTGTTATCTCATCAAATATTAGGTATTCAGTAAAAAAAAACTCAGATATCATAGGTGGTGAATCAGCACATGTATGTAATGCATATATTACATATGTGTGTACTCTAACTTCACCTCATACGCTTGCCTCCTTCATTTTGATTTGGTCTGGTTTTTAAAAGACTTATGAGTTGTTGTTGGTGGTGGTGGTGGTGATGGTGGTGGTGTGTGTTGGGGGGGGGTGTCTGTGCCACATGCATGCAACCCCAACTTTGTTTGTTTGTTTTTAGCCATTACAAGGCTTCCTGTAGCTTATGCTGACTTCTTGCTGTGTCGCTGAGGAAGACTTTGGTCCTTTGGCCTTCGCCTCCCCACGTACTAGGATCACAGACATAAGCCACTGCGCCGGCTCAGATACATTTAATTCTTTTGTGTTTGTTTTGGTTTGTTTTACTGTGTAGCCCTGGCTGTCCTGGAACTTGTTCTGTAGACGGAGGTGGCCTCGAATTCTCAGAGATCTGCCTGTCTCTGCCTCCCAAGTGCTGGGGTTAAAGCCTGCCCTGCTGCCAACCAGCTTGCTCTATAATCAGCTACTTAATTCATGACCTTTCTTTCATGACCATGTCACCTGGCTGGCTCTTTTTCCCTCTGGCAAAAACCTAGGTT
>NC_034592.1:20704162-20716493 GCF_900095145.1 Mus pahari
TTGTAGACCAGGCTGGCCTCGAACTCAGAAATCCGCCTGCCTCTGCTTCCTGAGTGCTGGGATTAAAGGTGTGCGCCACCACGCCCGGCTAGCCAAATCTTTAAAAAAAAAAAAAAAAAAGGTGGGGGGAGCCGAGATGTCTTAAGAGTGTAAGCACTGTACAAGCCTGATGACCTACGTTCCATTGCTGGAACCCTATGAAGGTAGCACAGAGCAGAGAACCAAAAGTTGTCTTCTGACTTTAACACATGCTGCAGTGTGTGTGTGTGCCCACCCATTAACTAAATAGTTTCTAAAACTGTGTGTTTATGAGCAAAAGGCCACAACAGGAAGTGGAGCCTTTCAACAGAGCCTGGTGGTAAGAGGCCTATTCAGGGGGCCAGGGAGGGAGGGGACTGCAGAAGAGGGAAGAAGACAACTGGTGGTTGTTATCATAACTTGGTAGCGCTCCCCCATTTCACCACCAGCATAGCCACAGCAGAGGAGACAAGAAGGGCTGAGTGGGTTAGCTTAGTTAGTGCTATGATGCTTGCCTACAACGTGTGAGGGAGTCGCAGAGCGGAGAGGTTTGGTGCCATGATTAAGGGGCAACAAGAAAGCGGAGACCGGCAACTGTGCTCATCCACGTGCATGGATGAACAGTACCAGAAAGCCGGGCTCCCTGGGGAAGGGAAGCTAGAGCACCCTGGAGAAAAATCATCTGTCAAAGCAAGGACACTTTCAAAAGCCTTGGTGAGGCCTCAAGGAACTGCCATGATGGAATCTAGCCTTGGCGCCCGGGTGTCTCCATGTCAAGGCAACAGCCAGATTTTGATACTCACAGTAGTACTTAGAAAACTGAGGGAAGAAAGTGAAGGGCTTGAGAAGAGGGGGTTAAATCATTTAGGAAATCCTCTGAAGCCAGCTCCAGGGACCCAGATGCGTGATAAACGGTTCATCTGAAAGTGACTCATTAAAATGACAGTCATTGATAGTAATTTGATTGCCAGGGTAGCAATCCTCCAGGTTCCACCAAGACTTGTCGAAGGTGGATCCCACAGTTGTACTGGGGATGTGGCCGAGTTGGCAGCATGCTTCCCTAGAAAGCCCCAGGCTGGATCCCCAACACCACATAAGACGGATTTGGGAGATGGGGTGCATGCTCCTGATCCCAGCAATCTAGAGGTAGAGGAGCAAGAGGGGCATCCTTGGCTACATAACAAGTTTAAGTCCATCCTGGACTATGAGTGACCTTGTCCCCAAAACATAAAATAAAACCCTCAAGTGAAGAGGAAGCGCAAAAAGAAGTTGCAGGACTCAAGTCCACGGCCAGGCAAAGGCCAGACTCAAAGGCAGGCCTCCGGTCACAGAAGCTAATGCAAGCACGCCCCAGTTAGAAGAGAAGCTGGTTCTCAAACAGGTTTCCATAGCATATACCAACTCAATGTCACCTGACTGTAAAGGAGCCCTGCTCAAATGGGAGCAAGAGAGAGACCATCAACTTGTGGCAGCCATGCTGACCCATGCTTGCACCCCAGTCCCACTGCCCTGTTCAGCCCCCTCACTGTGGTACAGGGTCTGTGCTAAGAACACAAGGCTGAGAGTTCAGGATGTGTGCAGTAAGGAGCAGAGGCTGAGGGGGTGGAGACATAGCGACAAAACTGTCCCACTAGTGTCTGTGCAGTACAGACAGAAAGGAGAAGCACCCAGGAAGTCTAGTGTGAAGGGTCTAACCCTGCAGGGCTGCTGCAAGGAAGAAAGGCTTCTGAGATGGAGGACGAGTATGGAGAAGTAGAAAGAAAAGAGTAGGAGGAAGACAAAGGAAAGAGTGTAGAAAGCAGGAAAGTAGTTCTGGTCATTGTCAACTGGTTAAGCAGAGATAGAGCCTATCCCACTGTAAGCTGCACTGACCAGGACACCCCAGGGTCCCACAGCTGGATGGGGACACCCCTCTTGGCCACACAAGAAAGGATCAGAGAGAGCACCACGGTGCTTCAGTCTTCCTAGGGCACATCCAGCCTTTCAGAGAGCCAGTGGCCTGAGAGATGGGACGCTTGTCAGGGGCAGGGGCGCTCCTGGAGGGCATGGGTGGGGCTGGGAACACAGAGACCACAGCAAGGTTGCTCTAGCAGCATTTTTATTTACAAACAGCAATTTCCATTGAATTTATTACCATAAAAAAGCCATTTACAAGCAAGAAACAAGAATTCAGAACGAAATGAAGCAGCACTGAAATATTCATGTCACAAACCTAAAGCAAAATGAATACGAGTAAAATATCATTTGAATAAATAGTCTTCAATTCATGCTATAAAATAACCCTTAATGGCAAGTTACTAGTTGATACAGCATCCGCTTAGCTAGCTTCATTTACTACTTCATGTGGTGATGAAGTGTGGCGTTGAGGTTACCAGTTTATATTGCAAGATAATGACACCATGTGAAGTCATTCAAATTGCTCAGCCATTTGTAACAGAAGACTGGTTAGCCCTACTGCCCAAGTGGTAAGAGGTGGGTTCACATTAGGAAAACGGTCGTTTTGCTCTAGTCAGGGCAGCAGCCTGGAGCTTGGTCTCCAAGTCCTGAGGCCACATTCACAGCATGCTTGTCACTGAAGGGCAGGGCGGTGAGAGGTCTGTATGCTCAGGCTGCCACTCAGGGCAGTGAGCAGAGCTGGCTCCAGGAGCAGCAATAGCCCTGTCTGTACCAGACCCAGAGGAGCACCTGGAGTTGGCAAGCCCTGGCAGGAACAGTGGGGACTCTGGCACTTACTGAAGACGACATGTGTGACGACCATTACAAATCTAGAACAAAGTGAATGACTTCCCTGAACTTTCAGTTCAGCTGCACTGAGTAATGAAATCTATGATGTAAGAACTAGATAGTCTCGTATAAAGAGTTTACATAATTCCCCAGTACTTTCATATATAAAATTTAATAAATAACCCTGACCAGGCTAAAAGCACCATTCAAGGGGCATGAGCCCTTGGAAAATAGTTTAGATGTTGCATATTTGAGTCCCTTTCAGTGGCGGCTTCACAGGAAACCATATTAGAATCTAACAACAACAGAACTACAAACACATAGCAGTAACAAGTGAAGAGCTTAGAATAAAACGCAGCAAGCCAAGGCAGAGCTCACTCACACAGACGTCCCCTCACCCTTGCTTCGTGTTCTTGCCAACTCTCCCCAGAATCTAGGTTGTTAAAAATTAAACACACACACACACACACACACACACACACACACACACAAACACACACAAATGCATGCCTGTAAAATAAAGAGGTGGGTTATGCTTGCCATCATTAGGAGAGGCATACATTTATAGATCTCTGGGAGATTTAAAAATTACCAATTTATTTCTACAGTATATTCTGTTTAACAGTGAACCAACAGTATCCTTTCTGCTGTTTAAACACACATACACACACACACACACACACGAGAGAGGAGAGGGAGGGAGGAATGGAGAGAGAGAGAGAGAGAGAGAGAGAGAGAGAGAGAGAGAGAGAGAGAAATCCACCAACAACAAAAAACTGCCAAGGCAGAGCCAATTGACTGGGAGGCTTTTCCACTGACCAGGAAGATGAATGCATCTTTGTAACTGTATTTACAAATGGTTTCTGAATGTATTTACAGCTTTAGTAGAAACAAGAGGGCAGAGTACTGATGAGAACAAACAAAGATTGAAAACCACAAGTGTTAGCAAAAGTATAAAACACCTTCACAGTTTGTGCAATGGGGTAATGTCGCAGGGAAGGGCGCTGTGGCCGTCTTCACATTGTCTAACATGGAAAGGTAGCTGAGAAGAGACTCAATCACGCACAGGCCTGGATGAAAGCAGGACATACTTCACTGCAAAAGATGTCTTCACATATTGTTTATCTTAGTGGACTTGTGCATCGGCTATAGTGAGAGACCTAACCTACAACTGTACAGGGACAGGTTTGCTGTCCACAAGGAGTTGCACAGTGAGCTTCGGGGAGAGAGGCCTGCAAGGTGGCCATGCTGTCTCTCCTGGCACATCCTCATGTAGCTAGGCACAATTAACCGCTGCTGCGCTGTCTGCATAGTGGGCCCTTGGTAGCCATGCCCACCGGTGGGCACCTAGGGTGACTGTGCAGACAGGCTATGCAGCACTGTGCTGGCCTGGGCGCTGCCCCCCTCAAAGCCCTGTGAACTTTACAGTACTGTGTTATGGCTTGAGAATTCATTCTTAACACTGCTAGCAGTGGAGAGGGTAAAGTGTTAGCAACACGAATGGGAGCAAGCGCAATTTGTAAAACACGGAATCATGATCATTTAAAACTCAAATTGGTTTCTGCCCTTTAACAGTCCCATTACAATGTTTGAACCTGAACTGTACAATCAAAGCAATGTATATTTTTGTCAAAGACAATTTTGGATAAGTCACTCTTTGGTAAACTCAAACCAGCTAAACAAGTCGACAAACACAAGAACTCCATGTCTGAGTTCCAACAGACAGTGACAAGAGCCAGGACATGGACGTGCTGCCCAAGTGTAGCAACCTCACCACAGAAAGCTCTGGAAGCATCTCAGAAGGCCCCAAGCCTCAGTGAAAAGGAGGCTCCTTCCCTGAGCTCAACGTCTCACGTCCTTAGATTTAGGGCCTTTCTTGTCACAAACTTAATTGATATCACAACATGAAAAAAAAAAAGTTTTTGCATTTAATTTTCAAAAAAAAAAAAAAAAAAAAAAGAGCAAACGCAATCATGTAAGGAAAATGAAAATCACAGACATTTACCTGAAGCCTCAGAACACACTTAAGTAGGTAAACACTTGGGGCCCAGCCTCCCCTTGAGGCGCCCAGCTTTCTTGGCTGAACAAATGCTCCAGGGAAAGAAGAGACCCCGACTTAGGCAGTTTGACGAGGAAAAGGCATACCGTATACCCGATTAGCAAGAGCTGCTCCGGGAGCAGCGGGATTAGTCATCTACAGGAGTTAACACTGAGGTGAGGCGAGTTCACATGTGAGCAGATCCTGTGTGCTAAGGAGGTGCTACTGAGCCGCCACCAGGGCTGCTACACACAAGGGCTGGGGTCAAACTTTTTCTCAAAACAAACAAACAAACCTAGAAGTTTCCCCCCCAAACCCATTGTTCTTGGTATCTTAAGAGCCACAAAAGCATGGCAGACCAGCAAACTTCTATTTCTGTATTCCTTAGCTCCTAGCCTTGGGGTTGGTCCTCAGATTCTGGGTCTGTTGGTTTGAGTCCATGTCTCAGGCTCAGGTTCTCAGGCAGAGACTAGAGCGCTGCTGTCCCCGGCAGCCAGCTGCATGACTAAGCTGCCTTCTCTGCCTGAGCCCACAGCACCAGAGCCATTTGTGACGCCTGTTGGTGTATATGAATCTAACAGCAAACAGAGACCTTCTCCAAAGCACTGACCAAACACAACTGAGACGGCAAACAGTTTGCCAGCACATGCTTTTGAGGTTTCTTTTCAAGCTGTGAACTTGAGAGGAAAGTAACTAAATCATTACTACTGGTAGGTTTCACATTTTCTAGACCGATACTGACCTAAAAGATAGTTAACATAAAAATAGCACCACATGACCAAACACGGTGAGACACACACAGATCTGGTGACACACAGAGGATCTTAGAGAGAGTTCTGACTTTTTTCTTGAAGCAGGAAACACTGAGAGTGGGGAACCTCTGGGGCTCTCATTAGCACACAATACCAAGAGAGATATATTGCTTGCAATTCCCGTAGAGTATATAGCTTTACAAAAAGTACAAATTCCAAGTTCTGCAGTTTCCCTGGGAACTGCATAGAAAAAAGTTGCTGTGCACCTGAACTGGCTGTTTGAGAGAAAAAAAAGAAAATAACAAAACTACAACACTGCTTGGAGAATTTTGTAGACAAGCTCTACAAATTCCTGTCCTTTAGTCGGAGTACTAACTCAAGGTGGAACGATTTAGTTACCTGGTATGTATGATTCTACAGTACAGAATGAAGGTAGAGTTGTAAGCCAGTAAAAACCTTGAAAACCACTGCTCCTTTGGGGTCGGCTAGTGTAACACTACACTGTGTAGAAAGGTCAGCACCGCAGGCTGTCCAGTGTTACCTGGACAACAAACAAAAACTCCAAAATGGTTTCCCATACAGTTGAAGGAACCTTATGGCATTTGGTTTATGTGTTTGTTAGGAAGCAGAGCTACGAACACTGTGATTTGCTTTGCTTGCATTTGGACACAATGATTACTATATATAAAAGTCTGCTGACATTCTTCTGTAAGGAAAATGAAGGGTTAAAACTAACATAGTAGGCGGGGCTGAAACAAAGCCAGAGCTCTGTTCACATTGTATTAAATTATATATTCCTCTTACATTCACCTCAACCAGAATAAACTCAAATTTGAGAATGTATATATACTATATATAATAACCACTTTATTATATATATATAAATTGTTTAACTACCCCCTAAAAGTAATTTTAAATTAGAAAAAGATTACCCATTTGTACCAGCTGACAGCATCCTAGCCTCTCACCATGAAACTGCACTGGGGCTAGCACCCACAGTGAGTGCTGCCTCTTAGCAGAGAACGTGAGCTCAACCAGTTGGCATAGCTGAATCACTGGCAGAGCTGGAAGAAGCATTTAGCCAAAAAGGAATACTGTCAGCCTGTGTTTTCCCTGGATATGCTGCCCTTCATGCTTTGAGCTCCTTGGGGGAGGGGAGTAGAGGGAAGGGTAAACACAAGAAGTCCCCCACCCAGAACCTTCAGAGAAACTGGCAAAAAAAAAAAAACAAAAAAACCAAGAGATGTCCAGGTGGTGGGGAAAAGCAAAGATCACAACCAAGCAGATCCCAAGGACCAAGGACGCACTGATTCCTGTGCTCTGTGCAGCTGCTCCTTAGTCAGGCGCATCTGACACTGTGTGCATTTCCAGGCGGGAATCTAACGCCATCTCTGAGGCTGATGCATCACTTTCAAGTTTCTGTTCCACATACATGTCTGTTCTTTCAGGGGACTCCATGCGACCCCTGCCTTCGGTGACCCCTGGGTGGTTTTTCCGCAGGTGCTGGTTGAGGGTACCCTGGAATGGAAAGCACTTCCCACAGACCTCGCATCGGAATGGTTTGTCATCAGTGTGGCCCCGGATGTGATACTCCAGCTGGTCCTTGCGTGTGTACTTCTTCCCACAGAACTTACACACAAAGGGGGTGATCCCCATATGCAGCCGCATGTGCCTGTCGAGGCTTCCCTTCTGGTTAAAGGACTTCCCACAGTAAATACAGATCAACCTCTCATTGTATGGGTACCAGTAACCTCTGGCACTCCTCTCCCGGGGACTGCTCTCATAACCGGGATTGTTCATCATGGCTTCACCGTCAGACCCCTGCACTACTCCCTGCAGGTCACTGTGCAGGTGAACAGACAGAGCCCGCTTCTGACGGGCCCCACGGCCTCGGAAGCAGCTCAGCATGGACCTGGATGGACTGGAATTGGTCTGACCTCCAAAAGCTTCTGGCACACTGGAAGGCTGTGACGCCGTCTGGGAGTAGGGGTACGACGCGTGCTGGAGCACAGAGCCATAGGCGCCCACATTCACGGCCACAACTTGTTCCCCATCAACCATCTCAGTATGGTAGCCGTCATCACCCAGGGAAGAGCTGTCGGAGCAGCTGGGCCGGTCAGACTTCTCCATCTTCACTTTCACCTCGGTGATCTGGCTCTCTCTCACCAACAAGTCCCCTTGCTCGTGGTCCCCTTCGATCTGAATCTCATACTCAGACACACTCCCACTGCTCCCCCGATCTGAGTGCCCCTCTTCCTGCAAGCGGCTCCGAAGGGCTTTGTTGGGGGTTGTCTCCATGCGGAGCTCACTGCTGACCGGAGGCTGCCGTACCTGAGGGCAGTACGGAGGGGAGATCTCAACGGGATTGGTGAAGAAGCTCCCATCTTTCACCCCATTTCGGCTCTCAGGATTCTCTTCAGCACCAATGGTAACAGAGTCAACGTCTCCCACGCTGATCTTTGAGTGGATGCTCTCTAGGATCTGTGTGCACTTGTCAATGACACACTGCATCTGAAGAAAGCTGGCTGCGGTCAGAAAACTGACAACATCCTTCAGCTGCAAGGACATCCTTCCAGTATAACAGAAGGAGAGCAACTGCTCAAACACGCTGGGGTTCTTAATCACAGAGATCGACAAGCCACTCATAGTGCTCAGTGCTGAATGGTCCCGGAAATACGGGGAACTGGCTGCGAGGACGGCTTTGTGGGCTCGGAAGGGCTGACCCTGAATGTGGACGATGATGTCGCATAGCTTCCCTTGCAGGCGGAGCTCGTTTAGTTGGCTCAGAACCGTGCTGCTGTGTTCAGGCACATCAAACTGAATGAAACTGCTGCTGTCCATTTCTCCCGACACGAGACGTAATCTGCAGAGACAAAGAGCACCCATCATTCACCAGGGCTCCTCAGCAAGGGCAGGCAGCATAAATAGCTCACTGCAACTCTGCAGCTAGCACTACGGTCTGCCTGGACACTCTTCTTCTTGCTCAGTTTTATCTTCCATCTCTCCATTAGTTCATCTACAGCCAAATGAGTGAATGATCCATTGGCCCAGCATCACTCTTTCTCAACACTCAACTTGATCAAAAGTAAACCCCTGTACCCACAGGAGGCTGCCCTGCATGCATGGGAGGCTGCCTCAGCTGAGACAAGGTGGTGTCCTTCAAGGGACAGTCCCATCTACCTGCTGCTGCTGCTGGTCTCTGGAGGACCCTACAAAAATGTTCCAATTCATGTGCGCAACATCTGCATTGTGTATTTTGTGTGTGTGTGTGTGTCTTATGTCTGTGTACATGTTTATATATACACCACATGGGCAGGAACATGTGTGAGCATGATCCTAGGAGCCAAAGGTCAACACCATTAGTTATCTTGGTCTCTATCTTACTTTTTGAGAGTAGTCTCAAACTGAGCCAAAAGCTCACCAACTGGTAAGTCCTGCTGCTCAGCAAGACCAAAATACCTATCCGTCTCCTGCCTACAGCACTAGGATAACCAACAGGCACATGTCCCCAGGCCCAGTTTTTAAATTACTATTATTTATATGTATAGGTGCTTTGCCTGCCTGCATGCCTATGTCCCGTATGCATACAGTATCCTCAGAGGCTAGGACTGCTGAGTCCTTGCGACTGCAGTTACGGACGGTTGTGAGCAGTGCTGTGAGTGCAAGGGATGAAACCTGAGTCCTTCGGAAGAGCAGTCAGCGCTCTTAGCCACGGAACCACTACTCTCGTCCCTACGTTTGCTATTAGATTTTACTGATGTCTGGGGTGCCACAGTGCACATGTAGAGGCCAGAGAACAACTTCTGGGAGTTGAGTCCTTCCCTCCCAAAGTTCTGGGAGATTAAACTCAGCTTGTCAGGCTTCAAGTGGATGCTGAGCTATCTCTCTGCCCTCCCTTGGTCTTTTCATATGGGTACTAGGGATTAGAACTCAGGTCCTCATGCCTGTGTGCAAACACTACTGAATGAGCCATCTCCCTGGCTTCTATTTGCATATTTCCAATTGGTATTTTTCAAGTATTTAGTCATAAGGAATGGAACAAACTTCTTTCCAGTGCAATCTTGATTTGCAGGACAAGCAATACTCAGTCCCTTACACATGGCTAGTGTAGGGGCCTTAGGGGCCCTCCGGAGCTGCTCACAGAACTAGCGTACTTGGGATAACTGCTCCCACCACTCCTGACCTGGAATCTGCAGCTCTGGACCACTTAAAACCCCTGACACTGAAGAGGCCACTGAAATGGCTCAGTGGGTAAAGGCACTTGCCCAAGCAAGACAACCTGAGTTCAATTTCTTACTTACAACGGAAGGAAAGAATAAATTCACCGGGTGTGGTGGCACATGCCTTTAATCCCAGCACTTGGGAGGCAAAGGCAGGCAGATTTCTGAGTTCGAGGCCAGCACTTGGGAGGCAGAGGCAGGCGGATTTTTGAGTTCGAGGCCAGCCTGGTCTACAGAGTAAATTCCAGGACAGCCAGGGATACACAGAGAAACCCTGTCTCGAAAAAAAACAAAAAAAAAGAATTCTCAAAAGCTGTCCTCTAACCTCAAGTTCACTGTTGACCGTGCGTGTGTGCATGTGCGCGCGCGCGCGCGCACACACACACACACACACACACACACACACACACACACACACACACACGGTTTTGGTTTGACACAGGGCATCAGTCTGGCCTCACACTCTGGCTCTCCCTGAGCACTCAGCTCGGCTCTTAGGAGTGTGTACCATCACACTTGGCCAATCAACATTCTTAGTAAAACGCTCCTTACTAAGAATCGCATCAAGAGCAAAAAAGGCATGGGAGACAGTCAGCCTGTGTGTCTTAACTTACTTGAGCACTAACTCCTGAACCAGACAGACATACAAGAGGCAAAGCAAACACAGTAAAATGTCACAGCGGCACACAGCTGTCAGTGGCTGCTGTGAAACCTGCTGAACCAGATAGTGGTGGTGCACGCCTTTAATGCCAACACTTAGGACACAGAGGCGGCCAGATCTCTGAGTTCAAGGCCAGTCCAGTTGACCATCGAGTTCCAGGACAGCCAGGGCTACCCAGAGAAACCCTATCTCCAAAAAAACTAAAAAGTCAAAATTTTCTGCAGCTTTGAAGTTTTTTTACACTAGAGGGTTAGATAGCATCATCTACAACAAAAAGTACACAGGAAGGCAGGGCCTTAACAACTGTAAGTACACGGGAAGGCAGGGCCTTAACAACTGTAAGCAATAAATAGTGAAAGACACCGAGGGCTGGTGAGATGGCTCAGTGGGTAAGAGCACCCGACTGCTCTTCCAAAGGTCCGGAGTTCAAATCCCAGCAACCACATGGTGGCTCATAACNCAGAGGTCCTAAATTCAATTCCCAACAACCACATGAAGGCTCACAACCACCTGTACAGCTATCCTGTACTCACATACATAAAATAAATAAATCTTAAAAAAAAAAAAAAAAAGACTACAAGCCATGTTTTTAGTGTTTTTCAGTAGTTCCCAAACCTTCATCCAAGCCTCGCCCACCTCTCAGCACAGTGCTGGACACAGAACCCAGAGCTTCATGCACTGCTATAGAAGGCTCCACTGGTGTGCAGTGCCCTAGCCTCCAGCATAGCTGTGCAGTACCTAGCCCACCTAGCAGTTGTGCTTGGGAAGTAAAAACAATACATACTTAATTTAACCCAAAAGAGCAAACATCATCATGAGACATTTTGCATTCCTCACCACTTCATGCCAAAAAAAAACCCTGTTTCAAAAAAAAAAAAAAAAAAAAAAAAAAAAAAAAAAAAAAAAAAAAAAAAAAAAAGAAAGACACCGAGGAAGGAAGAGTGGGGCCGGTCTACTCAAGACTCTTGCAAGACGGCCTCAGTCACTGACTGGTCACATCAGTGTTTTCAATCTTGTCAGAATTTGAGTTAAAACATTTTAGTCAAAGAAAAATGCTGTGCTTCTATTTATCCTAGACTTATGATTGAAATCATTTTGAAATCTGCATGAAGTGGACATATTTTTAGGATAACATAAATTGGCAGAACTAAATGAAAAGACACAGAAGTGCCAAGAAGCAAACCATCTCCAGGCCGTTCACACTGTTCTAGCCGCATACAGAGACATGGAAGGCAACTCTGTGCATCTGCTGCAGCCCTGACACCAGAGGATGACGGGCCGCAGAAAGAAGTCATTTTCAACTAAGGGACTGTAAGGCCCTCACAGGCAAAGGCCAGGGATTAGGTCTGAGCAGCTAAGGTTGGGGCTAAAACGATCCGGGCACCAGAAAGGCAAAGAGACTCTCACACGCCACATGGACACCCCGACAAAACCTCACCTTAGAAGTGAATACTCTTTCAGAGTAAGAAAACAACTCGATGAGCAAGAGATAAAGCACTACCTGTAAAAATAGAATAAAGTAGTAACTACCTCAAAACAAAAACATCATCCTTAGAAAGTCTTTGTCTGTTCCAAAAATATATTAAATGTATTCAACAAAACAGGTGCTGCCCCAACATCCTTAGCTCCTGTTAGCACTGCCTCAGCCTTTTCTTTCCTTTCACCATGTGGATCCCAGGTATTGAACTCAGGTCATCAGGCTTGGTGATGAGCACCCTAGCCACTGAGCCATCTCACTGACCCCACTATCTTTTTTTTTTTTTAAAGATTTATTTATTTATTACATGTAAGTACACTGTAGCTGTCCTCAGACACTCCAGAAAAGGGCATCAGATCTTGTTATGGATGGTTGTGAGCCACCATGTGGTTGCTGGGATTTGAACTCCGGACCTTCGGAAGAGCAGTTGGGTGCTCTTAC
>NC_034592.1:20717478-20722223 GCF_900095145.1 Mus pahari
TCACTTTGTAGACCAGGCTGGCCTCGAACTCAGAAATCCATCTGCCTCTGCCTCCCAAGTGCTAAGACTAAAGGCGTGCGCCACCACGCCCGGTTTCTAGCCAGATTTGATGTACAACTGGGCACCAGCATCAGGGGAGTCATACATACTCCTTTCATCATAAATCCTGGTGAGAGCAGGTCTTCTTCAGAGTAAGGGTGTGGTCACAGAAGGCCAACAGAGCAAACACTCCTTTAAATAGGATCAAAGGGATGCAGAAAGGTGATCTAGATCAGCGAGGATGTGGGAGTCCTGTGTGGGAGTCCTGCGGGGAAACCGTCCCCACACAAGGAATCACAGGTCTCAAGAGATAGAGCCAGAGTCAGGAAGGAAGGATTTGTTGCAAGCTCCTTCTCAGCAGGGACAAGGGAAGAGCAGGGCCCAAAGAAGCTGCAGGTGACAGTGGACTTCACACCAAGACTTCACCGCAATTTCAAGTCTGGGGAAAAGGACAATCACTAACTAGAGGTGGTTTGGGCAACTTGATAAACTTCTGCCTAGATCCTTCCTGTATAGCATGATGTCAACGTGGAAATGTGGAGGTATAGCTACAGAAGTAAAACTTTTATACCTTAAAAATGCTTACAAAAAGGACAGAAAACAAATTATGAAAAGGATTACGGGCTGGAGAAATGGCTCAGTGGTTAAGAGCACTGACTTCTCTTCCGAAGGTCCTGAGTTCAAATCCCAGCAACGGCATGGTGGCTCACAACCATCCATAATGAGATCTGACACCTTCTTCTGGTGCATCTGAAGACAGCTACAGTGTACTTAGATATAATAATAAATAAATCTTTAAAAAAAAAAAAGAAAGAAAAAAGAAAAGGATTATAGAATATCTAGGCGAGAAGTATGAAATTCACAAACAATAAATACCAAATACCACAACTGAAAACTCCACAAATATGAGCAGATGCTTTTTAAAAACAACGAATAAAAATAGCCTTTTAGACAGAGAAAGACAATCATTTCATCAGTAAACAAACAAAACTGAAGAAGAGATGCAATTCTTTCTCCATTTGGCAAGCCTTACAAAAATGCACCCGTCACCTAGAAAAGGTCAGGCGTCACCGTCTCAGGGCCTTCCCAGCAGAAGGGTTTAACCAGCAAATCAGGGGCTGAGGGGAGGGCAAGAAGCGGCAGAGCACTCTGAGGTGCAGAATGAGGCTCGAAGGCTTCTGAGAGGACCCCTCTAGGAAGATGGCTGGCATCAGTAAGGCGACAGGAAGCAGCACACCACGGCTAACACCTAGAGGACTTCATCTTTCTGCAAAAGTGAGAGGTGCTCTCCTCTGCCTCCCAGCAAAGCCTCCCTGAGCAACGAGACGTCAGTCTCCTCCCCAGAGCTGCTAACAAGCAGCAAGCAAAGGCTTTGGGAAGTAGGCAAGGTGAGTTCACAGCTAACTTCAGCTCTAGGCACATTACCAGGCTACAGAGAACAGAAGGTGTAATTAATTTCAGGTTCTATATACCCCATGGCCAGATTGATCCTAATAGTCCCAGGACAGAACGCAGAGGCTTTGTCGGGATATCAGTTCACCCACGGCCTTCAGCTCATCAGTTCTTCCCTGCATTAGAATTTCAACAGGCCTACTTTATATTAAGTAAAGTTTCTAAATAAGTTTGTCTTTAAAGTAAAAACATAGGCATATTATAGCACTTCAGAGCATAGGATAGAAATATATAAAAACAACAAAACTCTCCCCAATCCAGGGCTCTCTTTCAAAGGAGTCCTCAGAGAATTCTGAACATGTACTTGCATGTGCTGGGTACTAAGAAATGTAACGAGGTCTGGAGAGATGGCTCAGCTGTTAAGAGCACTAGCTGCTCTAGCAGAGAGGGTCCAAGTCTGGTTGGGTGGGTTCTCAGCACCCGCACAGCAGCTCACAGTTATCTGTAACTCCAGTTCCAGGGGATCTGATACCCCTTCCTCCTTCCTGTCTCCTTGGGTACCTGTATGCAGATGATACAAAGACGTACTTTTTCTCCAAAAAAACAAAAAAACCCCAAAAACCCATATCTAATATACCTTAAAATCTTCATTTACTTATCAACCTCATTTTTTCCAACTTCACTCCTTGCAGGAGAACTGAGGGGCTTTGCATTTAGCCTGTAATGCCGAAGCGTCTTCTAAAAGGTGCCAAGGACCCATGGTTTGCCCAGACTGCAGGGAAGAGCTGTTCCCCACAACTACAAGCATCACGCATTAAACTATCCCCTCTGCTGAACTGGAGAGGAACAGTACCCCCTCCTCTGATAGGCATGTGCTTTTCTACCAAGTAGGCCGTCATGCTTCTCGCATGTAAAGGCATCTGTCAATGTCCGGCTGAACATGCCATTGAACTGCCTCTTCTCATCCTCTGCCTGCAGTGCCTTTTTACTGGACTGTCAGAACTCTTTGTAAATTAAGGAAATTAGGCTGTCATTTGTGCTGCACTAAGATTTAATTGCAATCAGTAAATGGCATACTAACTGGGGACTTCAATGATTTCTCTACACTGACAGGAAATACTCACTCGACATCAACTCCTACACACAGCAAACCACAGGGAATGCGAGGACTCACAAAAGTCTCTGGCTTGCAGTTTGACATGGGCTTAATGTAGCTTTCTCCCAGCCCAGGGAGAGATGGGAATCAAATTCATTTTTGATAATGCAGAGATGTGATTTATATTCATTTTTCATTTAGATTAAGTTTGCAGCTGCTTCAGAAAACAATAATGAATTTGATTATTCTACTCACTAAAAACATTAGGATCAGTGTTCTTTAATTTAGCAGATTAATCATGTCTTCCTAGCACATTATAATAGGAAAAAAAACTAGTCATATTTTAACTCTACAAATGAGCACATATAAACTGGATCCAAACCCCATGGTGTCATTAATAGCTATTTTGTTTTTGTTTGTGAAAGCTATGCTGTGGATAAGAACATGGAGTCCTGCTCCCATCACACAAGGAATTAGCTGAAACTGGCTACTGCTCGTGATCTTCATGGTTCTCTTCTGCTTAACCAGTGGAGGGTAATCTTCTTGTTCTTTCCAAGTCACTTGCAGTCACAGCCCTTAGCCTTCCCGGGCACTGCTATCTATCCTGTGGAGGTCCAGTGCTGGGTTCCCGGGCACTGCTATCTATCCTGTGGAGGTCCAGTGCTGGGTTCCCGGGCACTGCTATCTATCCTGTGGAGGTCCAGTGCTGGGTTCTTGCTAGGAAGGAGGCAGTGCATGCCTCCCCTGTGAGGCAGGTGTTCTCAGCATGCTTCCATGGTTGCTGTCTGGACCTCCTATAGTCCTAACCTCCCTGATTCACTGGGCCCAGGAGCAGAAGTGAAGCAGCAGTGGCAGAAGAGGATGGAAGGTGCCAGGGACAAGTGGCAAGCACCTTCCTATCCACATCTAAGATAGTGGAGGCATTTTAGTAACAGACCTCAAAAGTGCAAATGCTCAGAGCATCCTTTTTCCAATCAAAATCCCCTTTCATGCCTGTTCTCCCAGCAGAGCAGCAGGAAGACAGGAGGCCAGCCTATGCTAACAGTAGATCATTTCTGAAAGCAACAAAAACAGACCTGTGCAGGTAAGAGCTATGATCAAGAAAACATTCAGGGGGAGGGGACACTCCTAATAAAGTGCATGACCTCTTCCATGACCTTTATTTTGATGCCCTTGTAGTCTTCAGATACTTTTTCTCTGGCTCATTATACCCGCATTAGGCAAAAAGCCCTCTCTCCATACAACAGCCTTAATTAGTTAGGAACCACAAAGCTAGGGCTCAAGTGACAGCCCTTTGGTGATTCAAAGTGGACATCTTAGAGACAAGACACTGCAGGTCAGAGAGCAAGAGTTAACTGAGAGAGCCATGTGGATGCTAAGGGGGTAGGTGGCGGCCTCTAAGCAGCAGGGAAATCTAAATGTCAAGCTAAGCTCAGAGGAACAGCTTGAGGTGGGAGAAGTTTGGGCACACCAAGGAGGGAAGCCACTTACAAGACAAGCCACTCACTATGGCATGGCCACAGGAAAAGGGGCTAGTCCATCCAGTACCATTCCTCCCACAGACCAAAGGAGAAGGGAACAAAAGGCCTTACAGAAGACCAGATGACAATGAAGTGAGTAAGAAAAACTACCTGAAAGCTCTGCGTGGTCTCACCAGGAAGAGCTTAGATGTACATTGCACTGTGGATGCTACACGGTGCAGTGCTCTAAAATGCACGATGACTGATGCTAAGCTCAGCTCCGAAGCCTCCCTGCGCGGTCATGTTTTTTACCTGAGGGAGCTCTGGAAGAAAAGGGCTGTACAGACATGGGGAGACAGGAACGGAGTTGAGCAGAAACAGACATGCTTAGCTAAAAAGAGATACCAGTGACTGGCCTTGATCCTTCACTTGGGTGTGAACAAAGGAGGCAGAGAAGCAAGAATACTCTTACAGCCAGTGTTCCTGTAGGTCACTTGCAGGGTAACATGAAAGCCTGGCCAATCAGAACACAGCTCCTGAAGCCTTCAAAGCAGTTGCCTGCTTGCTAGTGTCCTAAAAGCCAGTAAGCAATGTTCAGCTGCCTCTGGCTTTCTCCTGAATATCATCAATATTCTTTTTTTTGTTGCTGTTTTTTGTTTGTTTGTTTGTTTGTTTGTTTCTCGAGACAGGGTTTCTCTGTGTAGCCCTGGCTGTCCTGGAACTCACTCTGTAGACCAGGCTGGCCTCGAACTCAGAAA
>NC_034592.1:20722328-20730293 GCF_900095145.1 Mus pahari
ATATATATATATGAATATATATATGTATGTATGTGTATGTATATATATATATGTATGTATGTATATATATGTATGTATATGTATATATATATTTTAAAAAATGCATACTAGATTGTGGTAGTGAGACACACACCTTTAATCCTAGTACTTGTGAGGCAGAAGCAGGCAGATCTCAGTGAGTCTGAGGCCGACCTTGTCTTCAGAACAAGCTATAGGATACCCAGGGCTACACAAAGAAACCCTGTCTCAAAAAACACCCACACTAGTCAGAGTTAGAGAGATAGCTCAGCAGTTAAGAGCACTGACTGCTCTCCCAGAGGTTCCAAGTTCAGTTCCCACCAACCACATGGTGCCTCACAACCGTGGGTAATGGGATCTGATTGGCCCTTCTGGTGTGTCTGAAGAGAGCTTCTCCTGCAAGGAGTTAGAAAAGAGCCAGCCCAGACACCTGCAGCACGTCACCGTGCTGGATAAGAGCTGATTATAGTTGGCTTCCTGGTTTGGCATCAGTTGACATTGGTTAAATTCATTGCTACACAGGTATCTATAGATCTATGAAGTTGGAAAAAATGAGGTTGATAAGTAAATGAAGATTTTAAGGTATATTAGATATGGGTTTTTTTTGTTTGTTTGTTTTTTTGGAGAAAAAGTACGTCTTTGCATCATCTGCATACAGGTACCCAAGGAGACAGGAAGGAGGAAGGGGTATCAGATCCCCTGGAACTGGAGTTACAGATAACTGTGAGCTGCTGTGTGGGTGCTGAGAACCCACCCAACCAGACTTGGACCCTCTCTGCTAGAGCAGCTAGTGCTCTTAACAGCTGAGCCATCTCTCCAGACCTCGTTACATTTCTTAGTACCCAGCACATGCAAGTACATGTTCAGAATTCTCTGAGGACTCCTTTGAAAGAGAGCCCTGGATTGGGGAGAGTTTTGTTGTTTTTATATATTTCTATCCTATGCTCTGAAGTGCTATAATATGCCTATGTTTTTACTTTAAAGACAAACTTATTTAGAAACTTTACTTAATATAAAGTAGGCCTGTTGAAATTCCAATGCAGGGAAGAACTGATGAGCTGAAGGCCATGGGTGAACTGATATCCCGACAAAGCCTCTGCGTTCTGTCCTGGGACTATTAGGATCAATCTGGCCATGGGGTATATAGAACCTGAAATTAATTACACCTTCTGTTCTCTGTAGCCTGGTAATGTGCCTAGAGCTGAAGTTAGCTGTTGAAGAACTCAGAGTGTGGGCTGGCATACTCTGGGGCAGGAGAGTCCAGAAAGGGCAAGCAGAGCTTAGAAAGAATGGGAGTGGGAAGAGACTAGGGACTGACCAACACTTTGCTAACTCAAGAGAAAGTGGTATTACACAGCCAGAAGAACACAAGAAGGGCTGAGAACCAAAGACTACCCTTACTGCTCCCCGGGAAGGAGGCCCTGGTAGCAGCAGCTCAGTGCACGTGATCCTTGCTCAAACCCTATTTCCAGTGACTAGGATGGAAAGGAGAACAGCATTAGACCTCACATCACATGTGAGGAAAATGAGCACAACCACTTGGTAGCATCCTCAGACACTAGGACCTGTGCCACAGAGAGCCTACACACAAGGGACTCCTAAAAGTTCCTTGGACATCAACACATGCAGGCCTAAAGTCTCCTCCATAATGATCATGGGTAAGGAGTCAGAATGATCTCCCTAGGACACCCAGAATAGAAGCAGAGCACAGGCACCCAGATGAGCTCTTAGGCAGGGACCCCTCAGCTCACAGTATGGGTCAGCTGATGAATCCTAAACCAAGCAGGTAAGCCAAGACCTCTGGACTGCCATCCTCAGCTGTACCCTCACACTCAAGCTGCCCTGCTGAAGACCCTGGAGTGCAGGACAGGCAGGATCCAAAATTTGCAAGGTGGCTGCACCCCCTCTCACCTGGAAACATTGCTGTTCCCCAAGATGCTACACATCCTCTAAAAATGCCCAGTTACACTTCCAAGAAAAGAAAGAAAGGTGACAAGTCTGGAAGAGGCTTGAAGAGCTAGGAAGGACCATTATTCCCAGGCAAGATGCCTGTGATTCCAAACCCAGGCTTAGAGCAGCCAAGGAGCAGCAGGGCTGCAGGAAGCATTGTGCTGCTAATGAAACTCAAAGCAAGAAGGACGGGGGAGGGGAGGAAATGGCATTCTGTGATGGATATTCATGAAGGGCGCTTCCTAATTTAAAGGAAAACAAGTTTAGAGTTCTTACTGCATTAATTCATGTGTGAGAACATTTTTATCCGAACTGCTACATTTCTGAGCGAGGCGCTAACACTCCCCAGGTCTGCCCAGATACACTAATTTGGGGAGGGTGCGATTTGTCTTAGTCAATGCAAAACATTGGAAGCTTCATCTGCACTTTCCACCCAGCATAGGGATGGCTGGCTGCTTAAATCTCACCAGCAACAGTGAGGACTTCTCAGCTCCTGCCCTACACACTGTGCAGAGGAAGTTCCTCCTGGCAACAGATACAGATGTTGCAACTATTCCCACTGTACATACAGATGAGGAGACGCACTCCAAGAGACAAGGAACTTTCCTAGGTCATTCAGCTAATGACTGACCCAGACAGGAACTGAAATGATATTTGTCAGTCTCAAGAGCAAAAGCATATACCTCCCTCAGTAAGAAGAGAGCTTTAACTCAGGCTTTCTGGTGAGAAGTGTGGCTTTTCTTGGTGCCTATCCTCATGATCAACTTCAAGTAAAAAGACAAATTCCATTCAAGATAACCTATAAAAGTCAGCTGGTCTGACATCGTGCTAAGGGGCCATAATTGGACCAACACTTCAAATCATTTTCAAATTTGACTGTGAAATGTTCATTTTTTTACTCTGTCAAATAAGTAGGCCTCACAAAGTGTTTCGAAATCTTTGCTTTTCTTCTAAAGATAGGGTTTTGCTGTATTACCAGTTTGGATTCAAATTCCTGGATCCGAGTGACCCTCCTGTCTCAGCCTCCCCAGTAAGGTAGCCGAGTTCTGCACCACTGTTCCTGTATAGACATTTCACATCAGAATCATGAGCTGGAAGGGTGTTTCAAGCAGAAGCTAGCTTGCTTGCTTGCTTGCTTGCTTTCAAGATTTATTTATTTATTTATTTTATGTATGTGAGTACACTGTATCTGTCTTCAGACATACCAGAAGGTATTGAATCTCATTACAGATGGTTGTGAGCCACCATGTGGTTGCTGGGAATTGAACTCATGACCTCTGGGAGAGTAGTCAGTGCTCTTAACAACTGAGCCACCTCTCCAGCCCAAGAGCAAGCTTTCTTAAAGCAAAATTTTCAATATAAATTAAGGCGCAGCAGCTTATCTGCTCATGGCTGGCTTTTCAGGAGACCTGGAAAAATATACACGTTCCACTTCTTATAACAGACGGATTAGAAAGGCTCACCTTGAATTGCATTCTTCCAGGGTGCTTTCCATGCCAGCAACATCAACAGAAAATAACCATTAGAAGCTTAACTGCGCTCAGTTGGTGACCTTCACTAAGCTAAATTCAGCAGTTTGTCAGCTACAAAACATTAAATGGACACAATTAAGAAGTTTGAAAGCATGAAACAGAATTTTAACTAAAATAACATGAAAATTAACAGAAATATAACAAAATGATGATACTCTAGGTTTATAGTGTTTGACATTCTTGCTTCAGCTGGAAGGCAGACTAGAAATAGTACAGATGGGTTACGAAGAGCTTGGCAGCCCATCTCCACTCCACTCCTAATACACCACACCTAATCACCATAATAAGATGTCTTCAATGGCCCCTGAGTTTTGCTCTCTCCCCTGTGTGCCATCTTCACTGAACAGTCCTGTGGCTGTGGGGAGGGCTCAGCCTGTGCTGAAGTGCTTACTCTGTAAGCACGAGGGCCTGCACTTGGACTCTCAGCACCCGTGTAAACGCCATGCACAGAGAGAGGATCGTGCTTGTAATCCCAGCACTGGGGAGTTGGGGACTGGAGAATCTCTAGGGCTTGCTGGACAACCAGGACAACCAGTCTGGCTCAACAGTGAACTCCAGATACAATGAGACCCTGTCTCAAAAGATAAAGTGGAGATGTGAGAGAGGTAGAAAAGCACACAGACACACAGATGCACATGATGCTGTAAAAACCCTACAGTCCAGACTTTACACATAACAAGTAAGAAAAGTCAGGCTCAAGCTCAGAATGTAATTCAATGGTAGAGCATTTGTCTAGCATGTGTAAGACCCTGGGTTAATTAACTCTTCAGCACCAAAAAAAGAAAGAAAGAAAAGACAAGCTCAGCAAATGAGAGAAATGGCTCAAGCCCATATAGCTAGTGAGGAGCTGTGCAGAGAGGCAGACCCAGGCCTGCCTGATACCGACTTTCTTTCCCCATAGCCTTAGACTTAAGAATGACATGTATTTTCTTTCCTGATTAGGAATAAACACTAACATTTTACAGAATTTATTCTATGCTTTCTGCATCTGAGAATAAAATTGAAATCATCCACCTGGCATTGCAGCATTAAATACCAGCAGTTACAGAGGACAGAAAAAGCTCATAACTACTAACAGCTTCTCCTTTAAGAAAAAAAAATTGTTTACCAACAAAAATCAGGAACTACATGAGGACCTAGCCTTCAAACTGCACTTCCAGCGTCAGGCAGCACGAGTCTGAAAGAAGCATTAGCACACAGGCTGAGCCTTCAGACAAAACTCCTGCTCTGGCTGCGCCAGGACAAGCTCAATGACCAAGGAAGCTTGCTGCGGAGTCCCAGTGCCACAAAGGCATGGGGGTAGGGCGGTGAGGGAACACCCTCTGGAGGAAGTGTATCTTCAGCAGGGGCTTGAAGGAAGTGAAATGGAGAATGTGCTCGATCACTCCAAGGCCTAGCAGGCAGTCCTAAGCTGGCCAAACTTAAAGAACAGAGGCCAAAAACTGGTTAGGTGCAGGTGAGAGGGAAAAAGCCGAACTGTGGAGACCCTTGAAGTGGGGTGGGGAAGTAGCAAAGACTGAACAGCATGAAGCAGGCAGAAAAGACACTCACTGTTCAGCTCTCAACACCGCTGACTGCCATGGCCCCCAGCCCCCAGTGTCCTAGCCTCTATTCCTTCCACCTCTAGCAGCCCTGGTCTCTTCTTCTTGGAATATGCCTGCCTCCAGAAGAGTTTCAACTTTGGTCTAGTGTTCAAGATCTTTCAGGAACCAAGCGGAATCAACCTTTCCTCCTCCTCTCCCATCTTTGCCTGCCTCTGCCAGGAGGCTGCACTGATCACTAACTCCATAGGATCCTTTTTCCTATCTGAATCCTACTCCCCTTTAACACACAGTTCAAGTGCCACTCCTCACTGACCTCTATCTCCCCTGCTGAATTCTATGGGACACAGCCTTGTGTCACAGACATCACCTAGTCACACGCAATATCTGAACACCCACTGTAAAGCCTTGGAGACTCACCGAACCTTCAACTCCTTTCGTCCACCACTCCCTGCATTTTGACTTTTACTAAGCAAGCACTCTACTATTTTTTTTTTTTTTTTTTACTTCCTATACTAAGTTTGGCGTTAGCATAAAGGAAGGATGGGGGAGGGTGAAACCTCTGGAGTCAGAGACCAACTAAGAAGCTGTTGCAATAATCCAGATGTGAAGCAAAAACAGCCTAGACTAGGGAACAAAGAGAGAATGGGCGAATACAGACAGCAAAATGTTAGCCTGCAAAACGCTCCACGGGAAAACTATGGACGGCAGCAAGGAACGATGAAGGATCAGTAAAGCTGTTTCCAAGAAAACCCTTCTGGAAATCATTTTAAACCTCCCCGAGACAAAGTGCACGAAGTGGTTAAAAAGTCTACATCTGGAGTGGAGGGGGAGACATCGGTACAACTACCCTGCGTGTTGAACCAGGCATAGACCTTGCAATGTCAGATACAGCACGAGAGGTCTGTAGGGAGTTCATCTAAACTCTCAATTCTTACATGGAGAAACTGAGGCCCAGCATGGAATGGGAAAGACTTGCTGGAAACCCTCAAGATGGAGCGTCCCAGGATTGAGTAGCCCCCAGTCACCTGGCCTAGGCGAGCAGTGTTTTAACACGCCCCCTCCCCAGCCCGTCCCCAGCCCTGCGCCAGTGGCCACGCAGACCACCCAGGCCAAGCTTACCACGCGCCGCCTGTTTACCTGGCACAAGGCGATGGCCAGAGGCAGCGGCTCCTGGGCAGCCTCCCGCTGACCCCCGCAAACCGGGCCTGGCTCTCCGGGGACAACGGTCACTAAGACCCCTCGGTACGGGAGGGAGAGCGAGCCGCCCGGGGCGGAGGCTGGAGGGGTGCAGGGCAACCGCCCCGGGTCGCCACCCCTCGGGGCCAAGCGCCTGGCCTCCGGCAGGTGCCCGGGCCTCAAGACCCCGCCCGGCCGGCCCCGGCACTGACCAGGCAGCCTCTCGCCCGTCCCGCCGCGCCCACGGGGGAGGTCGGACAGCCGCCCCACGGGTCGCCCGGACCCTGCCGCCTCTGCCCGCGGCCCGCCAGCCTCACCTGGGCCGCGCGCCGCGCTCACATCGCCCGCCCGCGGCGCCCCCTCCGCCGCCGCCGCCGCCGCCGCCGGCGCCAGGCCCTTCCCCGCCGCTCCCGCTGCCGCCCCTGCCCGCGCCCCCCGCCCCCGGAAGCGCTTCCAGGCCCCGCCCCCTCGGCGCCCGCGCTTCCGGGCAGGCGCGGACCGGGGCGGGTGTCGGTGTGGCCGGTCTTCTCGCGGCGGGCCGGTCGGAATCCCAGCTCTTGGACGGTGCTGCAGGCGGACCAGTAGACGGGCAGGTAGCTGAACGGCAACCCGGGTCTGGAGCCTGAAATCCCGACTCTGCGGCCCGTGGTCTTCCGCCCGCCTTCTCCTCGGCGCCACCTGCTGGCCGGAGCAGGACTCGACCGTGTGCACCCGGACCCTAAGCCTGTGGAAGGCCCCACACCTACGACTTCCTAAGCCGTGCTTTTTAGTTCGTTATTTCTATTTTTATTATTTTTGGGTTTTGTCTTGAGACAAGGTCTTAAAAACCAGAATTCCACTATATAGATGAGGTTGGCCTTGAACTCAAACAGATCTGTGTACCCAGGATTACACTACAAGTGTGAGTCCCCATGCCCAGCTACCTGGGCAGGTTTTCTCTTCTGCAAAAAGAAGGCTACCTGGCTTTAAAGCAAGAGCCCAGCCGGGCAGTGGTGGCGCACGCCTTTAATTCCAGCACTCGGGAGGCAGAGGCAGGTGGATTTCTGAATTCGAGGCCAGCCTGGTCTACAGACAGAGTGAGTTCCAGGACAGCCAGGGCTATACAGAGAAACCCTGTCTCGAAAAACCAAATAATAATAATAATAATAATAATAAGAAGAAGAAGAAGAAGAAGAAGAAGAAGAAGACAAGAGCCCACGGACTGGAGAGATGGCTCAGCAGTTAACTGCTGATTGTTTGGGTATAGCATTTGAAATGTAAATGAAGAAAATATCTAATTAAAAAAAAAAGACTGCTGACTGTTTAGGTTCAATTCTCAGCACCACATGACAGGTCTCATCTGTCTATAACTCCAGATTTAGAGATCCAACTCCCTTTTCTGGCCTACTCTGACACTAAGCATGTACGTGGTACACATACATGGAGGCAGAACACCCAGCACATACAATAAAAGGGAATAACTAAAAAAAGAAGAGGAAGAGGAAAAAACCAAAACAGACTACCTCAGGCAGTGTATTAGTCAGGGTTCTCTAATAGTCAAGTTGACAACCAGGAATAGCCACTACAGGCAGGAAGTCTGGGCTAGTTCATAATGTCCACAGCAATGAGATTCTGTTTCCCTGTGAACCCAGCCTTGTGGCTCATCATTTTAACTGATTCTTTTTTTTTTTAAAGATTTATTTATTTATTGTGTGTAAGTACACTGTAGCTGTCTTCAGACACTCCAGAAGAGGGAGTCAGATCTT
>NC_034592.1:20730733-20732712 GCF_900095145.1 Mus pahari
CTCTGCCTCCTGAGTGCTGGGATTAAAGGCGTGCACCACCACTGCACGGCTCACCCTGCAGTCTTATATGACCAGACCGCTATCGATGTGGGCAAATGTTGGAGTCTGTAGAGGGCACACAGGACTCTCATCAGGATGGACACCTGCTGTGTTCCATCCACCTGCCTCCTACATAAGCTGTACTAGACCAGCAGGGGGAGCCTGACCCTTAACACATGCAAGATGTCCACTTCTAGAACCTCACATTATGTGAGAGTTCCTTCACAATACTGTCTCTGGGGAGGAGTTGAACGAACACAAACTTACACACATGCACGCGCGCGCACACACACACACACACACACACACACACACACACACACACTTAGCCAGATAGCTCTCTCTTCTTTGGAGGCCTACCTCTGGCACACAGGCCCACCGCCTGTGTGATGGAGACAGGTGGTAATTCTGACCTGGAGCTTCTCTTCTGTTAAATGGTAATGCTGGGGGTGAGGTGTGATTTGTAGAGTGTCCACCCCCAACTCCCAGAAAAGAATGTCGGGGGCTGGAGAGATGGCTCAGTGGTTAAGAGCACTGACTGCTCTTCCAGATGTCCTGAGTTCAATTCCCAGAAACCACATGGTGGCTCACAACCATCTGTAATGGGATCCCGTACCCTCTCCTGGTGTGTCTGAAGGCAGAGACAGCGGACTCACATACATACATACAATAATTAAATCTTTAAAAAAAAAAAAAAATGCTGGGCATGGTGGCGCACGCCTTTAATCCCAGCACTAGGGAGGCAGAGGCAGGCAGATTTCTGCATTCGAGGCCAGCCTGGTCTACAAAGTGAGTTCCAGGACAGCCAGGGCTACACAGAGAAACCCTGTCTCGAAAAACAAAACAAAACAAGTCGGTAGAGAATACTATGGTTTAAGAGAGAGGCAGAGGCAGGTCCAGGAGCAAAGCAGCATTCAGCTCTCCTGATTTTGAGGCAAGGCACTTAATACTGGCCTGTCCATCTAAAGAGGCAGCAATAATACTGGGAAATCGAGGTACTCTATCTCAGCTTCAAATCTGGGTTATAGGATGTACACCATACTTAAATATTCTTACTCCTCCCCCCAAGCTCCCATATAGTGTCTCACGATGTATCTCTGGCTGGCCTCAAACTCATAGACCCAACTGCCTCTGCCTCCAGAATATTGGGATTAATAGAGTGCACCACCACACCTGGTACAATAAATATTCTTGATCAGCAAGAAGCAAGCTCGTAAAAATAAAATCAAGCCAGGCGGTGATGGCGGTGCACATCTTTAATCCTAGCATTAAGGAGGCAGAGGCAAGATCTCTCTGAGTTCCGGGCCAGCCTGGTCTACAGAGAGAGATCCAGGACAACCAGGACTACACGGAGAAACCCTGTCTCGAAGAAAAAAAAACCCAGAAAAACAAAAGAAAGGAAGGAAGAAGGAAGGAAAGAAAGAAAAAGAAAGGACTTCCTCTGGGGGCTGGTGAGATGGCTCAGTAGGTAAGAGCACCCGACTGCTCTTCCAAAGGTCCGGAGTTCAAATCCCAGCAACCACATGGTGGCTCATAACCATCCGTAACAAGATCTGACTTCCTCTTCTGAAGTGTCTGAAGACAGCTACAGTGTACTTACGTATAATAAATGTACTTACATATAATAAATAAGCAACAAAAAAAGACAAAAAATAAATAATAAATCTTTAAAAAAAAAAGAAAAGAAAGGACCTCCCCCCCACCCCCCAACTATTCCAACATAGCAATTCTCAGCTCACCCTGCCCAGCTTGGAGGAAAGCCCAGCCAGCAAGTGGGTCTTGCCTCTTAGACCTGAGCCCTTCTGACACTCACTGACCCCTGAACACTGCCTCTGACATCCCCCACCTTCCCCACACATACCCTCACTGACACCCCCCTCCCCCCACAATACCCTCACTGACATCCCCCTCCCCCCACATACCCACACTGACATCCCCCC
>NC_034592.1:20732773-20736775 GCF_900095145.1 Mus pahari
ACTGACATCCCTCACCTCCCCCACACATACCTGCACTGATGTCCCCCCTCCCCCCACAAATACCCTCACTGACATCTCCCCTCCCCCCTCACAAATACCCTCACTAAGATCCCCCCTCCCACACATACCCACACTGACATCCCCCACCTCCCCCCCACATACCTGTACTAACATCCCCCCTCCCCCTCACATACCCACAGTGACATCACACCCCACCTCCCCCCACACACACACACCCACTGAATCTTCTTCTTAGCTTGCTCTCTGGTTTTCCTATTGATTCAGCAAGCCTGTTCCTGATAATTGACTTTCCAACACCGTCCTTTGTAATTGACTCTCTTGGTCTTCTGTAGTTCTTTGAAGTAATCACAGTGTGATTAATTAATGCCCTGTACCATTGTGTGCTAATTATCTGCATTACCCACCGACTGTCTTATCAACTACATAAGGATGAGAACTCGTTTCTTCCCTATTTCTTCTCGCTTGGTACTTAATAAATATGTGTTGAAATAATAGGAATCTGGTTTTGCTTCTAAGATTATTTTCCCAAGGGCAGGGACTGTTTTGGGGGGGGGAGTTGTATGTGCAGAGGTATGTGTACATGGTCATGTGTGTGTTAAGTTTCAAACCTAGGACAAGGCACTGAGAGAGTCCCATAGGAAAGACAAGGCTGCCTGACACGCTCCCAACAGAATCAGCTGGCACTGATGTACCTCCCTCTCTGCTGGGATTAAAGGGATGCACCACTGCCCAACTAACCAGGACTTCTTAAATGGACTGCTATAATTCACATACTTGGTCACATGCAGCCAGGAAGGAGGAGACACTGCAAATCTAGCCTTGTTTGGAACAGTGAGGATGGTCCCAGTATTTAGCAGGCAGAAACCCGGTGGGCACACCCTGAATTAGAATGCAGTGAGCAAGCTGTGCAGGAGAGCATTCCTGCAGTCACGCGTGTTTAATGTAACGCCAACCTCCTGTCCATCAAACATCAGATCAGGGGCATTGCTGGCCCTCACTCACAAGTCAGAGGGCTTTTCGGGATGGCTTTGATGACCAAGACCTAAAGACACCCTGGAAGATGGAATCTTCTCTTTGCTTCAGGCAGATCTCCGCCAGAGCACATAGTTAACCTTAGATGTGATAGGAACTCACCCTTCAGATTTGAAAGCTGTTGAAAAATAAAAATCATGACATGTGATTGCTCGGGGGTCCTCACCTAACATTTCAGACAGCAGCATTGGGAGGTTGGGGGGCTCTGTAATCCCCCCTTTCATAGGCACCGTAGGAGAAGCAGGAACACCCTTCCTCACCTTTGCTTGGGTTTTCTTTTAATCGGCTTTAAAAAAAAAAAGAGTAGAGGGTTCCTGCGACTTCTCCTTTCATTTGTTCTTCATGTGTAAGCAGAGTGCTGGGTTCTGACTTTGTTCCTGCCTGCTGGGGTCCTCATGCGTGCTCAGCTAGCTTGTTCAGCCTGCAGGACAAGGAGCTGAGGGGGAGTCGCTCCGAAAGACAAGGCTGCCACGCTGCAAAGCAGAGTCAGCTGGCTGTGCAGCCCCACGGAGCCTGGAGACCCTGCTGTGAAGTTCCTGTCACATGCTCAATCATTCCACAAACATTTATTGAACATTCACTAAGCACCGTGGTGCGTAGGGGGAGATGCTGGGATCCGGAAGCGGACAGGGCAGGAAAAAAATCCAAGCTATGACGATCCTTACACGCTGTTACACTTTCATGGGAAAGAGACATAAATACGGACATATGTCACAGGAGAGAGTGAGAAGAGCTGTGGGAAAGATAAACGGGAAACGGAGAAGCGTGTCCCAAGAGACTGAACGCGAGCCAGAGTCCTACCCTTCCTTGTGATCTTGTCCTTCTGTGCAAACAGGAAGCTTACAGATGCCCAGGAGCAGTGCCCTCAGCGGGCCTTGTGCTCCTACACTTGACCTTCTCCAAAAGGCTGAGAAGCAATTAACTGTCTACCTGATAATCTTCCTCCCATGACCCTGAACCAAGCCCTAGGAGCCAGCGGTGCTCTGATCTGTTCTCTTCTCCTGGGTTTCTTGCAGAGCCTGTTCTTTGCAACCTCTGTATATGTTTCCTGGTCTCAGCAGTGGGCCTGTTCCTTACTGTTGCCCCATCACTTTTTTAACTCAGTGCTTCCATTATTATTAGACACTTGGACTTCCTTCATGGTATCTCTGAGGCTGGCCATGTGTGATGGGAACGACTTGACCCTGTGAAAGTGAATCAGACACTTCGAACCTCAGTTTTTCCTGTCTATAAAATGGGTCTGGCAACACATCTGCCGGACTGTTAGGATGATCTGTGATATAACAGAACTGGTTTGCAGAGCCCTGTAGGTGCTGAGTCAGGAGGCACAGTGGGCTTGTGAGGGCCTGAGATGAGGGCAGCATGCCCCTCAGGGGTGCACCCTGATTGTCTCTTTCCTGCCCCGCATCAGCCCCCCACCCCCACCCCTGACAGGCTGTCCCTCTCTGCTCCCCTTTCATCACAAAGCTTAGCTCCTTGGAATCTTTGCCTCTGGCCACTTAATGAGAAAATGCTTTGACTGCTCTGAGCTCTCCCCCTTCCCCTTTTCTCCTCAGCCTCATCCTCTCAGAAGCAGGCTGTTCAAAGAGCAGAAGGGTCTTGCTTGTCAGTCAGGACTGGGCATGGCTGAGGGGGGGGGGGCTTGCCAGGCCCTTTGGTTTTAATGCCTGGTTTTGACAGGCAGACACTGTCTTACACCCTCAGGGAACAGGTAGCCATTTGGAACTCCCAGGAACCTTAGCCCTTTGTGTCAGAGAAGCTGAGGGAGCAGCTCATCCGGGGACTCCTCTGAACAGAGGATGTCAGACCCTCTGTGAGCAGCCTGGCTTGTGCTGGAACCAGAACCCATGATTTTTTTCCCAGCATGGAGGCCTGAGGAGTGTTGGAATAACACTTGACACAGAAAGCCTTTTCCTAATGCCCGCCTCTGTACTTGCTGAGCGCCTGTCTCTCCCACAGATCTAATGTGGACCGGAGGCTCACTGCTTTGGTTTTTTCATGTCTTCTTGAGGTATATTGACCTGGGTGTTTGACCAATGAGCCAGTGAGCTGTGATTCTTGATTCCACTATAGACAGTGCCTGATCAAGCTCAGTTATGTCCAGCTTACCTGGGGCCACCCCACTGCATCTTCAGGATGTCTGCTGGTTCGTCTTTCAGACATAAACAGTTGGAAGTCTGTTCTCAGAAGATCCCAGAGTGCACTGCTGTCAGGGGCTGAGTCTTGTGTCCCACCATGTCCCCTGGATTGCACTCAGTGCCAAGCTGGGCCCAAGGCAAGTTATTAAACAATGTTTTCAAATAAGGGCCATGAGAATAACAGAGGAAGGTTGTGGTAGGCTCACAGCTGGAGGACACGGATTCAGAGGACCCTCCTGGGAGGGCAACATTCCAGCAACCTTCCAACAAGTAGGCTAGTACATCCCATGCCTGCTCTACACAGTTCTCACCCCACGGTCCTCTCAGAGCTCCTAGCCACCCAGAACCCAGAACCGGTGTGCACAGGCCAGAGGAGGATGTAGGTCATCCCGTTCTGTCTGTCGTGTCCCACCTTGTTCCCGAGACAGAATCTCTCTCTGAACCTGGAGCTAGACTGGTAGTCAGCCATTCCCAGAGATTCTCCTGCCTCTGCCCTTCCTCCCCAGTGATAGCTGACTGGGGTGACAGATGGCAGTGACTATGTGCCCAGTCCTTTTTAAAACTGGATTTGGGGAATTTGAACTCAAGACCTAATGCTTACACAGCCCTTAACCACAACACACTCACCCTAGTCCAACCCGAAGCAACAATGTCCCAGGAACCCACCCAGGGAAAGCTGTTCTTTTTAATGAAATATGTGGCACACTTCATGTTGTACTGAGCTTCCACATCTGGGGTCCTCCATGGATTAAAAAGACGCAAAGACTTTTTTTTTTTTTTTTTTTTTTTTTGGTTTTTCGAGACAGGGTTT
>NC_034592.1:20736803-20743583 GCF_900095145.1 Mus pahari
CTCTGTAGACCAGGCTGGCCTCGAACTCAGAAATCTGCCTGCCTCTGCCTCCCAAGTGTTGGGATTAAAGGCATGGGCCACCACTGCCCAGTGACACAAAGGTTTTTTGTTTTGTTTTGTTTTGTTTTAATTCTAAGGGCCTAGACTCACCTCTTTCTCTCTGTCTAGAGACCCAGGAATTCAGAATGGAAAAAGGGAGCACAAGTTTGCTTACAGTACTCTTTGCTCAATGGCCAGGCTATATCATCTGGAATACAAATCTCTCCAAATACCCTGAGTTACAGTTGGCAAGGCTGTCCATAGGGAGCTGAGGATCAGGACTAATAATCTCAGATCTGAAACTGTGTGCTGTTGATTAAAGTGTGCTCATGGAGGTAGAGAATGGAGAGCATGTAACTTAAAGAGCAAATGCATCAAGACTGAAGGATGAGAGCCTGGAGTGGTGGCGCACGCCTTTAATCCCAGCACTCAGGAGGCAGAGGCAGGCGGATCTCTGAGTTCGAGGCCAGCCTGGTCTACAAAGTGAGTTCCAGGACAGCCAGGGCTATACAGAGAAACCCTGTCTTGGAAAAAAAAAAAAAGGATGAGGAGCTTGGCTGAAACTCAGGAACACTTGGCATGAGAGTGGCCAGAAGCACCAGATCCGGGCTGTGATCTGACTTGAATGTAGACAGCATGGGCAGGCGTTGCTTAGGTTTAACTAGCTGGGCAGCACCAAGTGCTCAGCCTGGCTCTCCTGTGCCCACTCCCAGGAACTAGGGGAGGGAGAGTCTGTCCCTCGGGGCTATTTCTGGGCTTACTGTCTGAACAAGTCCTGTGTTATCAGCCTCACGGGAGGTCAAGAGGTCAAGCCCTGCAACAGGGCGCAGCTGCAGCCAGTGTTTTTAAAAGTATGTAAGCATCTTGCCCCGGGCGCCTCAGGGGCACACTTGGGAAGGGAGTGATTTCCAGCCTCAGATTTGTAGGCTGCCCTTGCAACCCCACAGAAATCCCCCAAATGTCACTCTGTTCATAGGACACTCTGCCTCCCAGCGACTTTCATACTGACCTAGGCTGGGAGTGGGGCTGGGGAACTCTTTGGGGGGGCCGGACTACTGAAAGGAGTGGTCTGCAGCTCTGTGAGGCTCCTGGGTGAGCAGAAGGGTGGAAGAGTATTCAAAGAACAAGGTCAAGTCTGTCCTTTAAAACACAGCCCAACCAGTCATTTCTGTAAATTCAAAAACAAAAATCGAGCCCGAGGGTGGAGAGACCCGACCGAGCAGAAACAATCCAGTCATGGGTGCAACTTTAAATCTTTAAATCAGATGGGCTCCAATCCCAGTCACCAGGGCTGTGATAGCCGATCTCCCAAAACTGGAGGCAGCGGGGGTGGGGGTGGGGGGGTGGGGCCACAGTGAATTAGGATATTTCAGGGAAGAATTGCAATACGGCAAAGCCAAACTTCATCTCTCCGTCAACGCTGAAACCTGGGAGGTGGCTGGCTAGGCAAACTCCAAACCTGTGGGCTGACCGGACTCACGCGAGGGAGCAGGAGCAGTGATGGCACTGTTTGCACGTTTTTAGCTCTCTCTGGAAGAATTTGATGTCTCTGTATCTTGGGGAGTATTTTAGTCTCCTGTCTCTCACCTGGTGGGTGCCTATACCCACGCACAGCTCACTCGCCTCAGGACCAGAGGGGACAGATACTGTAACTTCAAACGAACAAGAGCAGCAAACAGAAGCAAGAGGGTCTTGGAACCTTTCAGCTACCAGTCCTCGCGTATGCAAATGAAGCCTGCAGGACAACCCTGCCCAGACCTCCCAGGGAACTTTGGAAGCCCCAGTGCTGCAGCACCTGAAGGACACGGAAGGTTTCTCAGAGGAAGTAGTTTCAGTTGTATCCTTGGTCACAGTGGCAGGGAGGAGAGACAGCGCATCCCCAACACAGGGCAATGCTCATGGGAACAGGAAGTTTGAGGCAAAATCCAAGGAAGAGAGGACTGGAGGAGGCTGGAGAGGCAGGGGAGAAACCAATCAGAGAGTCTAAGACCACAGTCTGGAGAGTTTGGGTGTGGTGTATAGAAACTGGTGACCCACCCCATGAAGGTTTCTGAGTTGAGTGGGCTGGTGCGGGGAGAGAGGGGAGGCCTGGATGGGAGTGTAGGGCGAAATGTAGTGAGGAGGCCAGGCTGGTGCAACAAGCTGGGTGAGAGACAATGAGCACAGGGTGGGGGCAGCTGCCTTCCAAGGTGAAGAGTCAGACTCGATGGAGTGTGGGGGAGGGGTGGCAGGAGTGTTGGGGAGGGATGGCTGGAGTGTGGGGGAGGGATGGCAGGAGTGTGGGGGAGGGATGGCTGGAGTGTGGGGGAGGGATGGCTCTCTTGACATTTTCTATTAGCTGCCCTTCTCCTCAAGACCATCGTGAAAACTGGAGTGTGGGGGAGGGATGGCTGGAGTGTGGGGGAGGGATGGCTGGAGTGTGGGGGAAGGATGGCAGGAGTGTGGGGGAAGGATGGCAGGAGTGTGGGGGAGGGATGGCTGGAGTGTGGGGGAGGGATGGCACTCTTGACATTTTCTATTAGCTGCCCTTCTCCTCAAGACCATCGTGAAAACTGGGTATAGCGGCTCACACCTATAATCCTGACACTTGAGAAGCCAAGGCAGAAGGATCGCCACGAGATAGATCTGGGGCAGCCTGGACTAAGAGTGAACCCAGTCTCAAAAACAAAACAAAACCAACCAAACAAAACCAGACAAACAAAAACAGGCAAGTCTCCTTAAGGAAAGTCAAGTTTAGAGAGAGCTTCTGTGGGTCTGTGGGTCAAGGACAGGTTCCCCAGCAGGTTACAGGAATGGTCCTTTTTATCTTAACTTGATCCACCTGGGCTCCTAGAGGCTCACCTTACAGACACCTGTTCCACACCCAGGAGATGCTACATCAACAAATCTGTGATTAGTCACTTGACCCATGGCATAAACACCATGTTCGAGATCATAGCATTCCATCAGGCTCATCTTTCTGACAGCTCAAATCATTGCTTACTAAATCCTCTCCTTGATCTTCAGCCTGCAATCTGCTTCAGGTCATGGCCTTGCACAACATCAGGGTGTGAGGATCATGAACTTGGGTTACTTTAGGACTCTGGGTTGGCCTTGTACTTCAGTGTCTGAGCCTCAGTTTCCCTTTGCTTTCAAGCTGAGTTGTAGAAAAGGTCTACTGAGTTATCACAGGTAAAGAAGAGGGACAAGAGCATGTCAGCAGGAGATGCTCGTTGCCATGGTAACCCCATTTCCTTTCCCCATTTCAAGCCTCCCACTTCCAGGTTTCTCCTTCACACCAATCCCTCTGGGGAGTATGTCTCTTTTTCACTTCAGTTCAGACTCTGCAGGCTCGAGCCTCATCCAGCATCTCCAGTGCTCCACCCTGCTCCACCCTCAGTCCCTAGCATTAGTGTGGACCAACCTACTCTCTCTAGGGAATAAAACCTAGAACTGCAGGGGCCTTAAAATACACCAATTGATTGATACATCTCAGTGCCTAGAGTCCTATTTAGTGTTAGTCTCTGTCTATGTTAATCTCTGAGACAGGGTCTACAGGGTCTACCTGTAGCCCTGGCTAGAGTCAAATGCATGATCTTCATATCTCGGTCTCTGAAGCAAGTAGGGTTGCAGGTGGCTACCATGTCTGGCTTGGTATTAGATACTTCTGTAGTTTTTTGTTTGTTCCTAAAGCACAATTCTACCTCATATAGCGTCCTTTGGGAACTGGTTTATTTTTAAAATAAATGAATACTGACGTATTTTGTAGTTTGTATGTTCTTCTGGTGAATTCCACAAGGATGGAATATGGAAAAGCCTAATAAGATAGGACATACCTGTAATATACCTGTAACATAGCTGTAATCCTAGCGCTTTGGAGAGACAGACAGGAGGATCAGAAGTTCAAGGACAGCTTTAATGTCACACAAGAGTCCTGGGCCACAAGAGTCTCTGCCTTATGTTTTGTTTTGTTTTTTGAAAGGTATTGGGACTCAGTGGCTCAGCAATTAGAGCACCTGATGCTCTTGCAAGGGACCTGGGTTTGTTTCCTTGTACCCACATTGGGTCACTCATAGCAGCTCCAGGGGCTGGCCTGATGGCCTCCGAGAGCATCTGCATGCCCTTGGTGTGCATTCATACACTCAGGCTGGGTGTGCACTCATACACTCAGGCTGGGTGTGCACTCATACACTCAGGCTGAAATAAAATAAATAAAGTGGGGCAAGAGAATTCTGAGCTGGGCGTGGTGGCGCACGCCTTTAATCCCAGCACTTGGGAGGCAGAGGCAGGCAGATTTCTGAGTTCAAGGCCAGCCTGGTCTACGAAGTGAGTTCCAGGACAGCCAGGGCTAAATAGAGAAACCCTGTCTCGAACCCCCCCCCCNAAAAAAAAAAAAAAGAGAGAGAGAGAGAGAGAATTCTGAGAGGCAGAAACAGGAATGGCCGTGTGGAACTTTCATCCTTTCTACCCTGAGTTGATGGTAAATGTTGGGTTAACTAAAAATGAAATAAAATAAAGCTTTTTTTTTTTTTTTTTTTTTAAAGCATGGGGGTAGCTATCCAGCGATCACAGGAAGTGGCTGTAACTCAGGTCTTTTGAGGGCAGTGAAGTGTGGTAGCTGAGATCACAGCCACTGCCACAGAGTCTGCCAGTTGCCACCCACAGTCAGCTTTGTTTGAGAACTATTCTCTTGAGTTGATGGTTAGATCTATTTATAGGTCTGGATTGGAAATGTTTAGCTAACTGAGGAACATACACGGAGCAAATAGCCAATCAGAAAAACGTCCATTTCTTGGTCTACTGGAATGTTTATAACCCCCAAAGATATTACCATCTGCAGGCCTGACCCTGGGCCAAAGCAGGAGGTCTATAAATATTTGGTAAGCTGGGCCTTCCTATAGTCCCACCTATTTGGGAGGCTGAGGCAGGAGGATCACTTTAACACAGAAATTTAAAGTTGCCCCAGGCAACATAGTGAGAAAAAGTCTCAAAAAGGGATGTGGCTCAATTGGTAGAGTGATTCTCTAGCCTTCAGACAAGGTCCTGGGTTTGGTTCCCAGCAGCAAATAAGCCAGGCACCACAGTGCATCCCTGTAACTACAAACAGCTAAGGAGGCAGAAGCAGGAGGGTCAGAAGTTACAGGTTGTGCTTGGCTATATAACAAGACAGAGGTGAGCCTGAGCTACAGGAGACCCCGCCTTAGAGGGAAAAAAAAAATCAATAGTAAGTAAGACAATAAAGGACCTGGTCTACAGAGTGAGTTCTAGGACAGCCAGGGCTACACAGAGAAACCCTGTCTCGAAACAACAACAACAACAACAACAACAACAACAACAACAACAACAACATGATAAAGGGGTGAGTTTTAAACCTCAGAATGGCCCTGGCTGCGGTGATATACACCACAGAGGGTGTGACATGTCCTCAGTGATAACGCTAGTCAACTGTATGGGGTTTTTGTTTGTTTTTTTTTTTTTAATCATTGCTGATTTTATAGCAGTGTTTTGACATTTAAAATTGTGTGTGTGTGTGTGTGTGTGTGTGCAGGTGCACATGTCTATGGGGGTGGAGGCCAGAGGTCAACCTCCAGTCTCATTCCTTAAGTACCAATGACCTAGTTTTGTTGTTGGTTTTTTTTTGTTTTTTTTTTTTGAGACAGGGAGGGCCTAGAGCTTGCCAACTAGGCCAGGCTGGCTGGCCAGACAGCACACCCTAGGGTGGCACCTGTCTCTACCTCTCCCATGCTGGCTTTTTCTTTTCTTTCTTTATCCTTTTGTTCCATGGGCTCTGGAGTCGGGGGGGGGGGGTGTCAAACTTATAGGGCAAGCACCTTACTGCCTTGGGTATCTGTCCTCCCACCTCTTGGGAGACAGTAAAGTTTTCTTGATTCAGCCGATCATCACGTGGTGGGGAGGAGGCTCTGTAAAATAGTCTAATATCTGGAGTGACCCCCCTGCATGGGAAGATTGGGAACAAGTGCCCTGCCGCTTCTCCGGCTGCTCCCAGAGGAGCTGTACAAAGCTGCCTTGGCCGGGCTCCAGTGCGAGTGAGTCACGGTCCTCACAGTTGCCTCTTCTAATTTCAGGCTCTCAGAAAAAGCCTGCCGTGCCCCCTCCAGAGGCAATCCGCAAGCAACACAGTTTCCACTGCACGTGCTATCGCCGGTCAGTCAGTCAGTCGTCTGGCCCAGATTCTCTGCTTTCCAGTATAAACACTCTTTCATTGCTTAAAGGCCAGATTGGGAAAAAACACAATTTGAAAGGGATCCAAAACTAACTTTTGACTTTTCATCAGTTGCCTCAAGTTTTAGGGTTAGATGAAGAACCAAATAACAGGTAAATAAATACCTGCTTCAGAAGGTGCCAAAGTCTCTCTGGAAGTACGCTTTTTCTACTCAAATTTCCAGCAGAGATGAACAGTTAACATTCCCTGTCCTCATTTTTTTTTTTTTTTTAATTTTTGGCTTTTTGAGACAAGATTTCTCCGTATATGGCAGCCATGGAACTCTCTTTGTAGACCAGCAGGCTGACCTTGAACTCTCAGGGATGGAGTGCGGGGATTAAGGCTTGCACCAGGGCCAACCTGTTAGAGTGTCTTTTTTTTTTTTTTTTTTTTTTTTTTTTTTTTTTTGATAGCAGCCTTGACCTCTTTGCCTGAGTGTACTTGAACCAGAATCCTCAGGCATCACTAACCTTGTTTTTAAGAGAGGTCTCTCATTGCCTTAGGTCAGCTGGCCAGACGTGGGTGCCTATCTCTACCTC
>NC_034592.1:20743598-20784232 GCF_900095145.1 Mus pahari
TATATGGCAGCCATGGAACTCTCTTTGTAGACCAGCAGGCTGACCTTGAACTCTCAGGGATGGAGTGCGGGGATTAAGGCTTGCACCAGGGCCAAGCTGTTAGCGTTTCTTTTTTTTTTTTTTTTTTTTTTTTTTTTTTTTTTTGATAGCAACCCTGACCTCTTTGCCTGATTGTACTTTAACCAGAATCCTCAGGCATCACTAACCTTGTTTTTAAGAGAGGTCTCTCATTGCCTTAGGTCAGCTGGCCAGACGTGGGTGCCTATCTCTACCTCCCCAGTGCTGGAATTTCTTTTCTCCATTCCTGCCCCTCCTCCACTCCGGGGTGAGGTTCTGGGGATCAAACGCAGGTCCTAATATCTCTAAGGCAAGCACCTGACTGACTGGCATCACCTCAGTTTAGTAGCAAAGTTAGATGTTCTGGTATGAAATCTTCCATTTGGGTTGAGAAGGGGACTTACGTTTGCCTTAGAATTCTCAGCGAGCAGGGATTCCAAAGACTTCCTACCTGTATCAGGTGTCACGTTTTCTAAGAAAGGTGTTTGGCTGTAGTTCTGGGGACTCAGTGCCACCACAAGTCGCATCCTCAACTCTCCCTCTCTCTTCCCTCCCTCCTGCAAGGTTTCTTTCTTTTTCTTTTTCTTTTTTTGAAACTGTCAGGGCAGGGGGAGGCAGGGGTTGGGTGGGGTTGGTGAGATGGCTCAGTGGCTAAAGAGCTCCGTTGTCAATTCTACCTGGGTTCTCAGAACTCACATGGTGAACTCCTGGGTCGTCCACACAGACATGGTGTGCATACTCTCCCAACAATATGTCAAAAAAAAATATTTTCTTTTTATTTTTTGGGTTTTCGAGACAGAGTTTTTCTGTATACCTCTCGCTGTCCTGGAACTCACACTGTAGACCAGGCTGGCCCAGAACTCAGAAATCTGCCTGCCTCTGCCTCCCAAGTGCTGGGATTAAAGGTGTGTGCCACCACGCCCGGCTCAAAAAATTTTTTTTAATTAAAACAAAACAAAAAAGGTTATGAGAGCAGGCATGGTGGCCCATGCCTTTAACCCCAGCACTTGGGAGGCAGAGGCAGGCAGATCTCTGAGTTCAAGGCCCAACCTGGTCTACAGAGTGAGTTCCAGGGTAGCCAGGGCTACACAGAGAAACCCTGTTTTGAAAAACAAAACAAAAACAGTGCATGTAACTGGTAGATGACTACTTCACAGCTCATCTGTACTTAGAAAAGATAAATAAAAATAGCAGCATGTATTAGTTGTGAGTCAGGACTGTGCTGGGGTGGCCTTTCAGAGATGACTAGTGTGGCTTCTCAGGTGTGGTGGCACACACAGGCAATCCCAGCTACTGGATACAGAGGCAGGATTAGAGAAGGTTCAAGGCCAGCCAGGCAGCTTGGCGAGATTCCGTCTCAAAATGCCAAGGGGATGGGGATGCTCTTTGGTAGGGGCACTTTTCTAGACTGTATCAGGCCCAGGGGTTGATCTCTAACTCCAAGATCAATCAATCAATAACAAAGACTGCTCATGTTCCTGTTGTCCTGCCAGGGCCATGGGTGAAGGAGGATGAGGAGTGGGTGACCTCTAAAGAGTGCAGTTCAGTGACAAGTGCCACCACAGGCTGCCGCTCAAAATGCAATGGGATCACTGAAAGTGGTATGGACTTTGGGGGCCCTTGCAGAGTGGGGTGATAGGAAAGAACCTTCTAGAAGGACAAAGCCTAGGGAAGGGTGACGGAAGAGGGGGTGAGCAGGGCAAACTATCCCTGCAAGGACCAAGAGAAGCCAGCCGAAGGGAAGCAATGAAGGTCAGGCAAGTGGGCTGGCTTGGAGGCAGCAGGAGGAGCCAGGGTGTCAGCTGGGGCAGGGTGTGATGTCAAGTGCAGCTTGCCCTGCAGCAGCAGAATCAGCACTGCTTGGAAAAAGACATTTTGGAGCAGTCCAGGCTGGGAGACAGGTACAGAAGAGAGACTGTTTGGAACTCATGAATGTCCTGGGGCCCAACAATGCAGAGGGCTAAGCAGGGTTGGTTAGCACTGACCTGGTGATAACCACACTTGATAGGTAAGTCTGTGACCTTTGATCTCTTGATACCAGCAGGTTGTGGGTTTTCTCTGGACACTCTGAACCCTTGGCTGGGAGTTTCTGGATGAAAGGTGACTAAGGTAGAAGGCCAGTGGTACACAAGCCACAGGCTTCCCAGGTTGCAATAGGGCAAGCTGTGTGTGTGTGTGTGTGTGTGCATGCTAGAATGCGTGCTTGAGTGTATGTCCTACAGGGGCCAGAGGTCATCCTTAGGTAGCTTTCAGGAGCTCCCCACCTTGTTGTCTTCCTTTATAGGACAGCCTGCAGGAATTGGTTGGGTCTCTACTTCCACCATGCAGAGTGAACTCAAGTTTTCAGATTTGGTGACAAGGACCTTTAGCGCTGGGCCATCTCCGGGGCTCCACCACGCTCCTCGAGACAGGTTCTATCACTGGAACTTGGGACTCCCTGGGCAGCCTTCTCTGGGCCAGTCAGCAGCCCAGAGTTCCTGTCCCTGCACCCCCGTTGTTTCCGTTGCAGATATGCCACCACACCCAGCTTCCCACTGAAGCCCTAGAACAGCAAGCACTTTTGACTGGGTTACCTTCCCAGCTCAGGGTCAGGCTACTGAGCCCCTTGTTTTTGATTCTCTCAAGTCCGTGTCCTGCCTTGCAAGGCTGGGGACTCAGTCCTTGTTATCAGAGTGAGAGAGGAATTATTGGTCCTGGCCAGGGAGTAGGCTAATTGGTAGACTGAGCCCTGGAAAGCAAGCTGAAAGGGAAGGACTGCTGATGTCTCAAGTCTTACTTCTCCTTGGATGGCAGAGTTCAGCAACTTAAGGAGGACCCACTGTGACCCACTGCACCTCAGCACCAGGAGGGTCATGTCCAGAGCGAGGCCTCAGTACTCTGGTGTGGGTCACCTTCACAAATCTCACCCTTTGTATGTTTAATTTTGGTGCTGGCTAAACAAGTAATCTACCACTGACTTATGTCCCCCTTGTACAAGAGAACGGCTTAAAACAGCTTCTCTCTTGAGGGAGACAAGCCCTCCCTATCAGAGTCTACGTTATCAGTCTTTCCTGTTACCTTCAGTGGCCTGGAAGGCAGCTCTACCCCACAATCCAAGCGCTTCACACATTAAGCATGGTAGGGACTTGGAGCCAATTGTATTCAGTGACCGCAATGCTCTTAGGCAAAAGTGGCTATGGTGTTCAGTGGCTTGAGTAGCCATTAAAAAAAAAAAAAAAAAAGCCAGGAGCCAGGCATGGTGGCTCCTATCTGTAAAGTCAGTATTTGGGACCAAGTGGCTTTGGGAATTGAAGGCCAGCCTGAATCCTGAGGGACTGCCAGCCTGTTTACAGACCTAACATCCATCCATCATGACCGGAGTCCCCAGTGGTTGAGGGTCTTTTTAGAGAACCCTAATAAGTGAAATTTTATCACAGCATTGCTGGCCCCAAAGTAACAGGATGGGCAGTTCTGGAGGGAGCTTTGAGTTTCCATTCATCAAGGTTAGCTGCAGTATTTGGCAGGCTAGAACCCTCAGGGGAGTAACTACTATCTTATTAGGTTATAAATACATTTAATAGCTTTGGTACTCGCTTAGCTTCTTATTCTGGAGAATTGAAGAAGAAAAAAAAAATAGAACTCATGATCGCTTGAGGCTGAGTGTAAAGTCACTATTTTTAAACTGTAGGTTTACCTGCAGTATTGATTCTGAATGTTCGCCCACCCAGGACAGCTCCATCTCTACAGCTATCTATGTGCAAGGCTCAGCTGGCCCATCATCTGCTCAGAAGAAATTAAAAGCGGGCCTAGATTTGAAACTCAAATTGTTTCCTGTTGACCTAAACTAGACCAAGTCTTTCAAAGAAAGCCCAGAGGCTCCTCCAGCTGCCCCCATCCCCACCTCTGTGCTTTCTCACAAAAGGACAGCACTTTCATTCACTCACATTCAAACAGGCCTTTGTTTAGTTTTATAGAATCCAGGAACCTCTCAAGCTAAGAGCTGTACCAGTGAGACACACCCAGCACGAGAGAGGCCTCTTTCTTCATGTAGCTGCCTGAGAGCGAGCATGGCTAGTCATTTACCTCATGACTGTGGGTTTGAGCTTACCTCGTTTCCAGCTGCCGAGACCCCTGGCTTCATGGGGCTGTATGGACCTTCCAGCCACCAGGACTGTCTCGAGGAATGCTTTGGTGGCTTGGTGGGAAGCAGTCCCCCGCTGACTAAGAAGGGAGCTAAATAAACCTGCACAGGTGCTTCGAGTTCCATCTGTTCCTTCGCACCTACCCCCTTCTGTTCCCACTCCTGCCACCCCATCTCCTCCCTGTGCTCATGTGCTACTGCCTCTAAGAGGCTGCCACCCTGGGGTGGGGGTGTTGTATGCTGTGTGGCTGTTCCTCAGTGACCTCTGCTGCAGTGTTGTCCACCCTGTCTCAAGGAAGGGGTGGCAAGGGGACCAGAATGGGTCACCACAATGCAGACGCAGTGCTGTTTGCCCGTGGTCAGAATGAACAGGCCTCTATTTCAAAACGAGGCTAGAGGCTAGCCAGGGTCTTCTGAAGGCCTTCCCCACCTAGAGACCGTTAAGTGAGCCTAGGCAATCCAATCCGGAGCTGGCTTTCAAATCAGCAACAGGGCGCTGGGGGTGGGGATGCCTCACAACAAACAGTGGTAACAGAAGGTTTGTGTGGGAAGATGGGCTAAAACAAGCAGTGTCTGTGGTAATGAGCTGTTGTTAGGAAGTATGTGGGGCCTCCGAAGCAGGCTGCTGCTTTTCCAGGGCTGGGCTTTTCGGGGAGAAGGGATGCAGGAAGGCAAAGAAAGGACCCAACTGAGGCACATGGGGACACTACAGAGCACAGAAGCCCACTAGTGTGTGTGGAGTCCCAGTGAGAAGCAGCCAACAGGGCGGTAAAGCACCTGGGGGCTGGCAAAAAGCAGGGAGATGGGTCCAATATGGAACTGGAAGGGACAAGACGAGGGTGCGGTACTAAAGCTTACTGTCTGGATCTGTGGCCTTAGAGGGGCGATGGTCCACTGCCAACCTGCACCAAGGGAGTGGTAAAGTCCCTTGGCTTCCCTATCACACCCCTCCCACCTGCATCTTTGATGGCTCCTGACCATGAGCCAAAGGCCAAGGGGCCAGCCAGCCTCTTCCCCGTGGGAGGACGGAGCCAGGGAACACTAGTGGCAGGTGGGTTTGGAGGAGATAACCATTGGCAGCCATTCCTGAGATCAGGCACTCATGACACCTGTGAATGGCCTGTGTCGTCTTTATGTACTGAAAGGTGTTGACACAACTTTAATATCATACTACAAAAGCCAGAACCAAAACATGAGTGAAAACAACACAACTTTGTACAAAACGGACAGGTTAACATTTATTAAAACTTGTCATACAAAAGGACATGGTCTCTTCTATAAGAAGAAAATATTAAACGGTAACATTCAATTAAAACCACGCTGTACATTGAAGACAGCAATTCTAGAAAGAACTATTTAACTTCTAAAACAGGGGTGGTTCACAAAGTATCCATGATATGCACCTAATGACAATCTGCTTATCATCCCATAGTTCTGTGGCCTAACAGTCACCTGACTTGCATAAATAAAATAAATTTCTGGAAGGAACATTGGGACCCTCATAAAAGTTAAGGAGGCAGCAGCAACTGACATGACACAGGCTTCAAGCAACGTTTAAAAAGAAAAAAAAAAATCACATTTGCAACCGGTGTTCCAGCATCTTCCCACAGGGCATTATCAGTAGAGGTTTGCAAACTAGTACCTTTAAATATATAACTAATAGAGAGAGAACAAAAAGAAAAACAAAACCCAAAACAACCCAGGATTCATTGGATAAAGTTAAGTTCTATGAGCCGGGCGTGGTGGCGCACGCCTTTAATCCCAGCACTCGGGAGGCAGAGGCAGGCGGATTTCTGAGTTCGAGGCCAGTCTGGTCTACGAAGTGAGTTCCAGGACAGCCAGGGCTAAACAGAGAAACCCTGTCTCAAAAAACCAAAAAAAAAAAAAAAAAAAAAAAGTTAGTTCTATGGGTCAAAGCCGCCTAGTTCCCAGGAGGCCAAGGACAGTCTGGCTCGTGGCCCTCAGCATTTCCAAAGCATCTGAGAATTTAGGGGAGCAACCGCATCTGTGGGTGCAGCAAAGCTCCACCCTGACCTTGGGGACTCGGCCCCAGTACACCTCTTCCAGAATGTTCAACTTCTCAGGGTACGTCACCCACAGTAGCACGTAGATTTCCCAACAGCTAAAAGCCCGCCCAGGGTCAGAGTGGTTCAGGAAATTCCTCCTGCCATGGAAGGGAGCCTATAGGGCAGGCTCTAAAGATGTAGATGGAGGAGGTGAGAACAGAAATCCCAGGTCATGGGTCAGGGCTCAGGAGAGCACAAGGCAAACCACAGCACAAGAGGAGCTCCTGTGACATGTGCATCCCAAACTGAAGGCATGTGCCTGCAGATTATGAAATGCAACCAGCAGGGCCTTGAAGCCCTTTGTACTCGGACTGGAGAAAAGCAGCCAAGGCTCAGAGTGGAGACATACACTGTGCTGGTGGGCCACTGACCGAATCCCTGAAACACTGGGCAGTGCTGCCCACGACTAGACTAGTCAAGCTCTTCTGGAAGGGTGAGGATTTATTTCCTAAGGCAGTGGTGAGGGGAGAGGCTGGTACTGTAACAGGGCAGGCTGCCAGAAAGGCTCTCTACTGGGAAAAGCAGGTCAGCAGCCTCACTTTAACCTTCTGGACCACAGACACCCCACCTTCTCACAGGGTCTGCCACACTCCAACTGAATGAAAGCTTTGTCAGCAAAGGCCTCAACTCTTGTATGAACAGACTTCAATGGGAGACAGCTCATGGATCTGTCCAACAGGCAGAACACGAGGGCTGCTTCTGACAACAGAGCAGCTTAACGGCCTCAGTGTAGAAATATTAAGAAGCCAAACCCACTTCATCCTCACCAAACTCAGGGTCATCCGGAAACCCACTGGCCTCTAATGCTCGAAGGGTAGGAGGCACGTGAGTGTGACTGTACATCTCTATTCACCTCTCAGGGACAGGGACAGAGCAGCTGACTGGCAGACACTGGAAGATCATCTGAATGTAGCAAACCACTGGAGGTAATACCTAGTTTCTAGGTTTTAAAAAACAAAACAACCCTATATCTATACTTATAATAAAGTTTTAATACAAAGTGCTTTTATATGCCAAGACTGATACAGTGTTTGTAAATAGATCCCTGTTTTGTAATCTTGATCACAAACATTTACTGGCGAGTCCATATTTCCTTTCCTCTTTCCAGACAAAGGTCAAAGGTACATCCTTCGTGTCAGAGCCTGGAGATCAGAGGCTTTTGTCAGAAATGTCTGTCATGTTAGAGAAAGCCAAACTTACAAATGAAACCGATGATCACAGAGGAGCAAAACCCTGCCCTACTATCTAGATCTGTCTGACACAGCCTAGAGCCGAGGGAGTCTGCTGAGGGGGTGGCCTGTGGGCGCGTCTGGCCGGCAGTCTTGACTGTCAAGATTCAAGTTCCTGCTGGAGTTTCCTCAATGATGGTGGTGTGAGCTGACATAAACCTTTTCCTCCCTAAGCTGCTTTGGTCAGTAAAGCAAAGCACACTATATCCCTACCCAGCAAGACCATGCAGAACAGACCTCAAGGGCAGCCTTGTCCTTGCAGAGGTGGTGTGTGTATGTGTGTGTGTGTGCATAAACTACTGGGACTTGTAAATGCAGCTTTCTCTGCGACTGGGGCACATGAGTGTGTAGATGATGTCACTTAATGTAGGGCTCCTTTCCCCTTTGAAGCCACAAAGAACTGACGATATTGCTCAGCGCACCCTCTAACAGAGCACTGTCCACACCAGTGTTTTTAGGATTCCTTTGTCAAGCCTTCTGTATATAAGTTGCTGCCTCTCATTCACTGAGTCTGGGAACCTCTTGCTCACGGGGAACCCTTAGCCATACATTCTGGCTTAGTCTCAGGAGCTGTGGTCCCTGGCTGCCCTTTGGGGAAGCACCATGATCTAAGGCAGGGGAGCCACAGGTCACTGCTAGCCAGCACTGTCATGTGACACTGCAAACTGGTCGTCTCCTGCCATTAAATGAGGGATGCGTAGGACAACACACCAACTAGAAACACCTATCTCGGCACCCATAGACTTAACCAAGTAGAATTAAACATAAAATTGTGCCTTATCCAGAGTCTGTAGCATGGTGACAGTGTCTCCTGCTTCGGACTCAGAAGCTCCGCCTAACATCACACAGCTTTAGCTAGACCCTTTAGAACATATGAAAGCAGACAAAACGGGAGCTCTGCTGACAGCTCAGCCCAGGAGTCCTTGCTGTAGCCTTGAGGGGAGCAGCATCCAGTGATGCAGCTACCAAAGCGAAGCCCAGAAGCCCTGTAGCTACCAGGAGAGAACAAAATGCAACAAGACCTCAGGACAATGGTGACAGGCGGCCACTGCTGCCTGGGCAGGACTGGATTAGATTCTGCCACCCAGTCCCCTGCCTTAGCCACTGCTGGCCGGAAGGGCTGTCTTGCCAGCTGGGCACTGGGTGAACTTAGCCCCATCATCCATTTAGGCCAGGATGAGAACATACAGATTTAAGAAATTAAATCTTTTAATTGGCCTACTTAGAACTGGTCTTTCAGAAATATCTTTCTTTTTTTTTTTTTTTAAGCCTCTCTCATAATAGCAAGTGGCACGCATCATCTGTGCCCAGATTTGCATTAATTACCATAGTTTATTTTTACGCATGCCACTCAAGGGCCAGACCCTATTTTTAGTTAGCCTCAGTTGTATTCTGCTCAGCCTTTGCAGCTTCATAGGACTTGGTACACGAAGTCACATGCCTGTGAAAACTGTCCCTCCACATAAATCTCTTTGCACAGATATTACACTCGTAGGGCTTTATGCCTGTATGAATTTTCATGTGGCCCACGAGATGGTGCTTCATTTTGAATTTCTTACCACAGACACTACAGCCATACGGGCGAAGACCGAGGTGCATGCTCATGTGTCGATCTCGCTGACTTTTGTGCGTGAAACTTTTCCCACACTGACAAGGGTACAGCTTGTCAGTGGCCGAGAATCCTAAGTGGGACGCCTCTTCTTTTATCCCCATCGCCATTTCAATATTCTCACTGTAGCCTGCGGCAAGGGCGGCCTCCTGTTTGTGTCCAATTAGATTCCCACCCAACTTTTCTCCAGAGAACTCTTCCATGGAGGAGCCGTAGAAGTCCACCTGTTCGTCATAGCTGCTGCCTTCTGCTTGCTCGTCAAACTCTACTTCCACTTTCTTTTCCACAATTTGGAACTCCTCCTCTGCTCCCGAAGGCTGGGCAGCGTGATCCGTCTGCATGGTATTGACGGACTCGGTGACCTGGTGCTCGTCGTAGGCTGCGTGAACATCCATACCGTCCCACGCCTGTTCCAGGCGCTCAGGCTTCACGTGGATCCAGCGCCTATGAGCCATGATGCTGGGCTTGCTATACAGAGGCCGGGTGTAGTGGAACTCAGTGCTGTCATTGGTCCCCTCCTCCCCGTCCTGGCTGGCCATCTCTGTGCTCAGTCGGTCGTGCTCAGTGGACGAGTTACTGGGCAAATACTCGTGCTCGGTGACCTGAGATGATAGCTCGTCTTTGGTGCTCTCCTCTTCATTCTCGCCATCTCTCAGTTCCTGGGCTTTGGGGAAATCAGTGTGGCCCCCAGAGCCCAGCTCAAAGCTCTCCACCAGGCCGTTGTAGTTACTGCTACTGGGAGACTGGTGGTCACTGCCGTGGTTCAGCTTCTGACACAGGACTGTGGGGTTTCCCTCCAGAACTTCGGTACACTTGTCTACCACGTGCCACATCTGGAGGAAGCTGGCCGCTGTTAAGTAACTAACAATTTCTGGAGCAGGCATGACAAGGCGTCCTGTGTAGCTAAATAAAAGAATGTTCTCAAACACTCTTGGGTTCATCACATCAGGCAAAACAATTCTCCTACTGTTTTTCAGGAGTACTTGATCACAAAAGTAGGGTGAACTGGCAGCAAGAACGGCTTTGTGTGCCTGGAAAATGTGGCCTTGGACAACAATGGAGACGTCACATAACTGTCCTTGCTGGCGCTGCTGGTTTAGTTTCTGCAGAATGGTGCTGGAAAAATCTGGAAACTCTACTTGAAAAGAGTTCGTTCCAGGCTCCATTTCATCACCAATCTTGTTTAGTGCTGCAAGAGAAGGAGAGTTAGTACCAACCCCAGCCTCCAAGAAGCCCATCTACCCCCTCGCCCAGCACTGAAAACACCAAGACAAGTTCCCAAGCTCCATCAAGTCCCCTCGCCTCTGAGCACTCATCCATGGGCAGCAGTCCCCTGAGATCGGCCTGTAGGAGTTGAGGGTCCCCAAAGTAAAAGCACCCCCTGCCCAGCAACTCTCCATTTGGCCCTGTTTGTCAGTGAGGTGACAGAATCTATAGTGAATATATCTCCAAGCATATAAATTCTCTCAGCAAAACAAACCACTGCTAATTAAAACAAACACGAATCTTATCAAAATAACTCAACGATCATCCCTGGCCTCCCCACATTTACCAAAACTAGAGGAAGGAACAACAGTACTGTGTGTGGGGTGGAGCTGGGGAAGAGAGCATGCTTAGCATGTATGGCTCTCTAAGCTCCACCTTCATATACACTCCAAAAGGGAAAACAAAAGAACTGAATTGTGGGAAGACAGAAATGCCCATGCTAAGGTTCTTTGACAGGAATGAACCAGGTCACAGTCCCACAAGAACGGGACAAGTGCTTGGTTCCCCAGGGCCCAGGTAAAAGGATGGGTCTGGCATCTAATGGCTGCAATCCCTAATGCTTCGGGGTGAAGACAGGAGGATCCCCTCACGGCAGCTCTTGACCAGCCAGTCTAGACAATCTAGTTAGCTCCATATTCAAAAAATAAAGCAGAGGACAAAAGGATGACCTATGGCTTCCACACACAAGCTCGTACATGTACACATGTACAGACTCAAAAGGTGGCGATGGACTTGAGTTCAGGAAGAACAGAGGGAGACAGTGCTGCAGTCACACAGTCGGGAAAGTGAGAGGCTTGGTCCTTTAGCACCAGGATTCACTGCTGCTGAGCGGTGCAGTCACTCTTGGAGATTAGCTCCGTGAGAGCTCCTGACATGAGCAAAGCGAGGTTTTCCATCTGGTTGTTTCTATACTGCTCAAAGGCTTATAGACCTACTAGGAAGTTGCTACTGTCCCTGCTACTAGACTTAGAAAACAGTAAGGACAAGACAGCCTGTGCTGCTGCTGGAAACATCTGCTGAACACTGCGTGAGACAGTTCTACACAGGACCGGCTCCCGTGTCTTGAAGTCCTGCTGGTTCCTCCAACTCTGCAGTGAATTAACATCCACAGAAACACCCAGAACAAGGGCTGGGGAGATGGCTCAGAGGGGAAAAGTATTCCTCTGCAAAGTATGAGGCTGGGAGTTCAGATCCCTGGAGCAAGCTGGCAGGCTGGCTAATGGGTGGGCTCCTGGGTAAGTGAGGGAAGGCTCAGATTGCAGGTGAGAATGACCAGAGACACTTGGCATCAATTGCTGGCTACCACACGAGTGCATACATGAACACACACTCCCCCCACCACCTATCATTGCCACGTATCACCTTGATCTAATACTATAAACCAATCACCAATAAATACCAAGCTTTCTAAGTAACATATAAAGAGCCAGACAATTCAAACAAAGATCAAAAGCTATTGCTCTTTAAAGAAGTTAGCTTATGATTATTTTTAATGTGAGCGTGTAGAGGTAGGACCCTGTGTGCAGGCTGACCAGGGGTCAGCTTTAATCTGCTTCTCAGGGGCTTCCACTTGTGATTTTAAGACAACCTCCAGGCTGGCTAGCCATCAAGTTCCAAAAGCTCCCCCCCACCCCCACCCCCACCTCCCAGGTGCTGGAACTGCAAGCACATAGCCCTGCTCCAGCTGTTTATGTGAGTGCTGGGGACTGAACTCTGGTTCTCCCCACTCCAGCTGTTCATGTAAGTGCTGGGGAATGAACTCTGGTCCTCGTGTTTGCTGGGCAGTTCACCAACTGAGCCATCATCCACAGTAGTTCTTAAAAATCTTCCTTATAACCCTTGTCCCTCAGAAGTCATGCTTGAGACAGGGAAGATGACAAGAAACTGAGGTGTTCTTAACAGTCACTTGTTCTTTTTTTTTTTTTTTTTTTTAAGATTTATTTATTATATGTAAGTATACTGGAGCTGTCTTCAGACACCCCAGAAGAAGGGGTCAGATCTCATTAAGGATGGTTGTGAGCCACCGTGAAGTTGCTGGGAACTGAACTCAGGACCCCCGGAAGAGTAGTCAGTGCTCTTAACTGCTGAGCCATCTCTCCAGCCCAATCACTTGTTCTTAACAAGTCTGGCACATCACTCTCTCTCCCTACTCATCCCCTGTAGTCCCGGCTAACCTGAAGCTCTGTAGACCAAGCACAGAGACGCACGTGCCTCTGCCTCCTGGGTGCTGAGTGCACCCACCACCAGGCCTCTCCCCTTCCTCTTCTTCTCCCAGGGCTTTGCACCAGGTGAGTGTCTGCCTCTGAGCTCCAGAGCAGCCCCCTCCCTTAGTCCTTCCAATTATTCTGCAAATGCAGAGCTTGCTGTTCTCAGTTAAGTCAGTTATTTCAAGCTTCCAACGTAGAGAGATAAAACCAGGTCAGTGTTAACTCCAAAGGCCTCAGGGGGTTTTTCTATCACCCTGCCTCCTCTAAGGAGACTAGCAGCTGGGCCAATCATTAATAATGTTTAGATAAACCATGCTTTTATGGACAAAGTATTACTTTATGGTTTTATATATCCCCAAACATTGCATAATAACAGAGCATGCAACTGTTTAGGTGCCTAGTCTGTAAATGGGAAGCTGACGGAGAATCTGCATGGTGGACTGGTGTCTGTAAACTCTGTGTGGAGAGCCTCTGGGTAGCTCTCCCCACTGTAGAACACTGGTTTGGAAAGGGCAAGAACAGAGCTCGCGCAGAAGCTAGAGTGCAGCATCACAATAGCTGCCGTGATGGCAGAATTGCTACTTGGAGGACAGACCCCCTTCAAGATGGACTCTGGACTCTACATGACAAGTGCCTCTCCGTCCGTCAGGTTACAGCACCGTAAGAGAGGAGAGGGTGGAGGTGGCAGACTTTAGTCACTACCCCTAGATTCAAACAGTACAAAATCCAGGCCATGGGTGGAAACAAGACATTCTAAACATTACATACTCGACTGTCTCTTCTTTTCATGGTCAATCTAACAGCATTGGTCAGGAGATCACCAGTGCAGGGAAGTGGATACACTCTAAGATATGCTAAAGAGGCTGGGCCTGGTGGCGCANGCCTTTAATCCCAGCACTCGGGAGGCAGGGGCAGGCGGATTTCTGAGTTCGAGGCCAGCCTGGTCTACAGAGTGAGTTCCAGGACAGCCAGGGCTACACAGAGAAACCCTGTCTCGAAAACAAAACAAAACGATATGCTAAAGAGATGGGAAGAATAATTACCCTTTATTGAGACAATATACCCAGCACAAAGCTCCTCCCTCATGGCGGCTCGCAGAATTTCAAACACAGCCCACCTACTTTTCTACCTTCCTGTCTCACCAACACTGCCTAAATGCAAAGCTCGCTTGCCCAGAGCCCCAGCTCTCTTCCTCTTTTCTTATCCATCACCTTCTGTCCAGCAGCTCCCAGGACTCCTTTCTTTTTTTTTCTTTTTTTTGAGACAGGGTTTCTCTGTGTAGCCCTGGCTGTTCTGGAACTCACTCTGTAGACCCGGCTGGCCTTGAACTCAGAAATCCGCCTGCCTCTGCCTCCCGAGTGCTTGGATTAAAGGCGTGCGCTACCATGCCCAGCTATACTTTGTCTTCTTGATGAGAGAATTTTATGGCAATCCAGGAAGCTCAAGGAACCTTTTACTAGAATGGATGAGAATAAGGCCAGGTAGACAAAGTCGTAGAAGCTGGGCAGTGGTGGCACACGCCTTTAATCCCAGCACTCGGGAGGCAGAGGCAGGCGGGTTTCTGAGTTCGAGGCCAGCCTGGTCTACAAAGTGAGTTCCAGGACAGTCAGGGCTACACAGAGAAACCCTGTCTCAAATAAAGACAAAAAAGAAGANGAAGAAGAAGAAGAAGAAGAAGAAGAAGAAGAAGAAGAAGAAGAAGAAGAAGAAGAAGAAGAAGAAGAAGAAGAAGAAGAAGAAGAAGAAGAAGAAGACGACGACAAAGTATGCTAACTGGAACCCCTGTTGGATGGCTACACTGTTGGTTCTACAATGCTGCTGTAGTTAATGCATCTGAACTCACAGTTAATTCAAAGTTGGGCACAGAGGGCACCTGTAAGGCCAGCATGGAAGCCTAGGTAGGACTGAGTTTGAGGCCCACTTGGGTTCATAGTAAGACTGCCTTGAATAAACAACAGTTAACTGAAGATCACATATTTCACCACACAGGGTCAAAGTAAGTATGAGATAGGCCATGCTTGTTTAGCTGTATCAAGGTGGTACTGACCCTGTCTCTCAGGATTGATGTGGCCTTCCTCCATACTTAATCTCTGAACTTGTAAACACACTCAGAAGTGGCTACAGCCTGTTTAAACTACAGATGCTGTTTCAATTAGCTGAGAAGAACATCAGTTCCAGGATTCACTGAAAGCCAAGAAAGCAGCTGCATGCAGAATACGGGGGAGGAGGAAGATTATCCTCCTTACGGGGTTACATCAGGCAGAGGGGACAAATACTCCAGCATGTCACTCACAGCAAACCCTGAAACACCTTGAGAAGCCAGGGTGGGGTTGCATGTGAGTCCTGCCACTATAAAGTTTGAGGCACCGGACATCAAGACAGGCTCTCATTCTTCTCACATAACAGGCGTTTACTAAAGTTATCCAAGTGATACGAAAAATGAGCTGAGCTCTGAGATCCTGAGCTGTGAGCCACAGGCTTTAAGATACCAGATACTCCTGACCAGCAACTTAACTTCCTGCCCCTGGCAATCCTGGCAGAGCAGTACCGATCTTCAGAGAAGCAGTAACATCGCATCTGTCTGCTAGAGGCAGTGTCCTAGTTAGGTTTTGTTGCCTCTGCAGCCCAGACTCAGCAGAGAGGAGATACCTGAATCAGACTGGCCTGTGGCTGTGGGGCAGTGCCTGGGTTACTAACTGCTGTAGGAGGGCCGGCCTACTGTAGGGTAGCTGCATCCCTAGGCAAAAAGTCTTGGGCTGTGTAAGTAACTACAAGATTGTAAGCCTGTAGAGCCAGTAAGAGTGAACCAATAAGCATAAGCAGTTTTCCACAGTTCCTGCCCTGTGTTCCCTTCCTGGTTGGGGGTGTGACCTGGTAGTGTAAGCTTTCTTCCCACATCACATTTAGACAGGATTTTGTCACAGCAACAGAATGAAATGATACTACAATACTGAATCTCAGCATTGAACATGAGGGCTGAGGCAGCCCCAAGTATCTCAGATTAGGTGCTGGGAGGAGAATGTGTTGTTGGACTAAGGAAAGAGGAAGTCTCAAGTTGGGGCTAATTGCAAGGCCTCATCAAATATAGTCTAGGTTTGACAAATAAAAATACTATGTCTGGAAAACAGTGATGGGATTTACAGAATTGGAGGGGAGAGAAGCCATGGCACCATCACAAAAAGAAAAAAACATAGAGAGACCATACATGTTTGGTATTTGCATATCATATTACTATAAATAACTTGAACTGAGTGCATACAAAGCCAGGTGGGTGAAAAGAACAGACAGATTCCAAAACGCATTTCTCCATAGAGCAAGACCCTCATGACCAGGCCTCAGCAACAGCAGAGTGCCTGCCTGCCTGCCTCCATGTGGGAGACACCTGGTTCCAAGCCCAGCACACCTCCCCCTGCCCATAAACCAAGGAAAACTACAAGGGACCTTTCCTCACCCACTAAGATGGCACGAAAAACATGAGATGTGGTGTCCCGTGGGAAGCAGAACCCTGTACACATGCTGGTAGGCCTGGATCGCATAAAAGCTGCGGAAACGGGGGCTGGGAGTCTCGGACAGACAAGGTTACAGACCAGCAATCCTACTCTCAAGCATGCTCGACAGAAGAGAACACAAAATGTCCACACTAAAGCTCATACACCCATTATCAGTATCATAGAAAAAGCCCCAAGCAGAAACAATTAAAACAATATTGAGGACCGATTACAAAACTACAGCACATTTATCTAAAAGATTACCTGGCAAGAAGAAAGCACAGGGTAACCTGGAGGGCCGGGAACCCTGGGGAGAAACCAGGGCAAAAAAGCTGCTGGTCCAGACCGCAGCAAGCTCTGGGTTTTACAATTGGCATAATAAAGAACAAGAGAAAGGAGGAGGAAGAGACTGGGGGGTGGAGGAAGGGCGTGGGGGGAGGGCAGGGGAGGAGGAGGGCGGGACAGGGCAGAAGAGAATGAGAGTATAGGAAGGGATGGGGGTGGGGGTGGGGGGGAAGCTAACTCAGAAGTCCACATCTCTAACACACCATTACAAGACAGTTCAACACACACACAGGGCATCAGCGGCTGCCAGAAGCTAGAGTAGACAAAAGCAGGGCACGGGTACAACGGTCTCTCCAGCCACGACGGCCTACACACACCTTTGGTCCCAGCAGAGGCCGATGTAGGCAGAGCTCTGATTTGAGGCTAGCCTGGACTATAAAGCAAATTCTAGGACAGAGAAACCCTGTCTCAACTCCGCCCCAGCCTAAAAAAGAACTGGGTATCTTGTAGGAAGATCAGAAATTCTACAATTCAGTTGTGGAGAAGGATATGCATAAATATGTGAATATACTAAAAAAGACCTCTGAATGCTAAATGGGCTTAAGATAATAGGGGCTAAGCCCAGGGCTTCACACAAGTTAGGCAAGCATTCCCAGGCTTCATCTCCAGCCTGTAAACTGTTTTTATTAAATTATTTTACAGAATAATGCAAGGTAAATTGAGGTACCAATGTCCAGTTATTTTCTGTTTGAAAACATCTGCTCAGTTTTACTTTGTGAAAGCCTCACACACACCCCCTCCCCCGACCTCAGCATCCTGAGTGCTGGGTTACAGTGCATGCCACTACACCCAACTGCCAGTGCCAACTGTGAAGGTTTGTCATCGGGTATTGTTCGCTGTTCTACCATTTTGGAGTAGGAAATACCTTGTCTGGGTAGCCATGGCTATCAACACAGTGACAGATAGGACAAAAGTGGTAATGGAGGGAGCTGCTGACACCCCCTAGCACGTGATTGAGGGAGGGTCCAGGACCATTGAGGGGCTTCAGCTATTTCTCCCTCATGCCCCACCCCTCACTCCCTTAGAGAAGTATAGGAGGTGAGAGGGGACTCCATAAGGCTGCTTCCTAGAGGTCACCAGCCATGCTGGAGTGGAGCTTACCCATGTCCTGTAAGGAGCCCCTCACCCACGCTCTGTAAGGAAGCCCGATACACTCACTGGTTCGACAAGTTGGACTTTGATGGAATCGTACTTTGCTCTGTCCTTGGTGCCCTATCTGGGATGAATAAACGTTTGTTCGCATCTCCCTAGGAAAAGTTAATACAACACTGGGTAACTAGGAAAATGTTATCATTAATACACATACAAGTATGCACACAAACACAATTGCCTCACAGTATCTACCTGTGGGAGTCGGTTCTAGGACTACCCCTCAAATATAAAAAAATCTGTGGATGCTCAAGCCCTCTGAAGAAAATGATGTGTATTCACATGCTCTTGTCTTCAAGAATATTTTGAACTATCTCAAGATCATTCATACTTCTTGACAGGCTGTGTAAGCAGTGTCAGACTGCACTGATTAGGGGACGGCAAGAAAGTCTATACAGGAGCAATACAGTTACCTTGAATGCAAGTACTCTTGGAGGCCAGAAGCTGGTACTAGATCCTAGGAGCTGGAGTTCTGGGCAGCTACCCAACACGGGTGCTGGGCATTGAACTCCTCTCTCTGAGTCACTGAACCATCTTTCTGGCCCTTCCTAAACATTTCCAATCTGTGACGGGCAGCCTCCTCTGTCCACAGACAGAGAAGCAGCTTGTGTATAAAATGTTTCACACAGACACTGCACCACACTCTATACACACTAGCACTTTATCATCTCCACCTCATTCGGTACTGCTCGCAACAACCCTTGATAGTTACTGTGACAAGACCAAGAGGCCAACCTATTTGCCTAAGGTCATCTCCTAGGAAGTGGTGAGACTTAAGACAAAGCACACATCCAGGCCAGTCAGAGTCTGGAGGTGGGCGCAGTAAGACAGAACCGAAGGCAAGCACCAGTGATTCACTAATGATTTAAATAATCCTGGCTTTGAAACAAGGTCTCACTCTGCTGTTCAGGATAGCTTCAAACTTGGGGCAATCCTCTTGCCTCAGCCTCTTGAGTGATGAGATTACAAGGCATGTGCTACCAGACCAGCTAATTTAGATTATGAGCAAACCATTAATAATCTTCAGGGCATTTGTCAACATTAGACTTCAATGAGCAAGCAATTTTTTTTTGGGGGGGGGAGGTGGGCGGCAGTTTGAGACAGGGTTTCTCTGTATAGCCCTGGCTGTTCTGGAACTCACTCTGTAGACCAGGCTGGCCTCAAGCTCAGAAATCCACCTGCCTCTGCCTCCCAAGTGCTGGGATTAAAGGTGTTCGCCACCACGCCCAGCACTTCTTTTAAACTACGCCAATTCCAACTCATTCATCATTCATAGCTTTATGCCTCCCCCACTCCCTACCCCCCCAGGCTTTCTCTGTGCAGCCCTGGCTGTCCTGGAACTCTGTAGACCAGGCTGGCCTTGAACTCAGAAATCTGCCTGCCTCTGGCATTAAAAAATGTGCACTAGCAGCACCAAGCTGCTATTACATGGCTTTTTAAAGCTGAAGATAAGAGCTGGTGCTAGGGCTCAGTGAGTAATGGAGCCTGCTGCCAAGCCTGAGTTCAATCCCCACGACCCACCCACATGGTGGATGGAGAACTGGCTTTCCCAAGTTGTCTTCTGCTTCCACATGTGGTGGGCACAGGCCCATCACACACAAAGTAAATAAAAGTGTAATAAAAATTAAAAATAAAAGCAAAATAATGCAGAAGGCAAAGGGCCTTGTACTGAAGACTCCCTTGAAGACTGCCTCCATCACCCTGCCATGCGGAGCAGCAGGCACCGTTTATTCTTCAGCTAAGAAAGTTATGTATCACATCTCAGACACCCATCTCAACAGGGACTAAACACCTAAAAGAGCAGAGACTGTGACGAAGCAGGGAGGCAGACCTACCAACTCCTGTACTGAAACCCTCCAGGGATGTCTTTAATTGGAACATATGGTAATTTGCATGCTCACTGTAGAAGGCACATGTAAGCACAGTAAATGTTGCTTTAGGAAATTTAAAGTCTGGCACAAATGTAGAAAATACCAACACACTGTGCCTACCAAAATCTTCTTGTTAGTCAAATGCCTTGCATCCACAAAACAGCCTGTAACCCTGCACCCTAGAGCCTCAACATCCTACTGGGTTCAGAGAATAAGCGGAAGCTCACAAGGCAAGGCCTGCTCAGGCCACAGCAGCAGTCGGGGGAGTGGAGGGGGGGGCCTTAGAAGGTTTAACTCCAACTCTAATTAATACTTTTCTAAGTAAAAAAAACTCATTTGGCAGAAACTTCTGTCTGAAGTTAAGGGCCTCGTTAATGTAAAGTACTCTAGTGAGAAGCCTTAAAACACACAGCATTTCTTCCTCAGAGGACTCTTCTGATCTGATGCGCACCTTGGCAAGGGGTTAGAGAATGGCTAGGAGCACTGGCTGCTCTTTCAGAGGACCCAGGTTCAATTCCCAGCACCTACATGACAACTCTCAACCATTTCCAGTCCTAGGTGATCTGATGGCAATTTCTGGCCTCTGTGAGCACCAGGCACATATATGTTGTACAGGCACACATGATGGCAAAATATCCCGACAAACAAACAAAGTTTTTGAGTTAAAAAAAAACTTGAAAAACTACATTGTTTTTGCTGATAGAAAATTATTACAACACATAGTCCTAAAAATACATTACTAGTAAATGTGTAGCTTACCCAAGAGCAAAACTGTATTCCCAGGATAATGTTCCTTATGCCATGGCCATCAAAGAGTAGTCTGAATGGATAGAAAGAGAATGCATTTCTCAGTTTTGTTTTAAATTAAATCAAACTCAGTTCTGAAAGGAAAAATCACATTGAAAACTTAAGGTGCTGGGTTTGAGATTGCTCACTGGTTAAGAGTTCTTGCTGTTCTTCCGGAGGACCCGAGTTCAGTCCCCAGGACCCATGTCAGGTGACTGACAACGGCCTAGAACTCCAGCTTCAGGGTATCCAACTCCTCCTGGTCTCCGTAGGTACCCAATACACATGGCATACATGCACATACTCACATACGCAAATAAAAATAAGCCTTATAAAAAAGGGGAACTTATGTGTGCACGTGCTTCCCTGATGAGCAGTATGGGGAGCAGACAGTGAGTCAGGCTCCTGCGGGCTAGTCAGAGTAACCCCAGACTCCAGGGTCAGCCTGGGCTACACTGCACAACTCTAGCAAAGCAAAACTGCTAACTAGGAACTCTCATTCTAGAAGCTCTTGGCTTTTGCTTCTGTAGTTTTTTTTTTTTTTTTTTTTGGTTTTTTCGAGACAGGGTTTCTCTGTATAGCCCTGGCTGTCCTGGAACTCACTTTGTAGACCAGGCTAGCCTCGAACTCAGAAATCCGCCTGCCTCTGCCTCCCAAGTGCTGGGATTAAAGGCGTGCACCACCACGCCTTCTTGTAGTATTTTTAAATAAAGTCTTATTACACACTAACTTGTGTTCCTGTGTTACACCAGCCCTGGAGCTGGCGCACACGGAGGTAGGAAGACAACTTGTCCTCTCCTTCCACCACTTGGGTGCTGGGGATCAAACCCGGGCTATCAAACTGGCCAGTGTGAGCAGGGCCAGGCCATTTTGTACCACTCCCCCATCTTGGCTGAACTGTGAGACAATTCCTGAACTAAAGTGATGTGCTTCTATAGATTCTTTTTTTGTTTTGTTTTGCTTTGTTTTGTTTTCCGAGACAGGGTTTCTCTGTATAGCCCTGGCTGTCCTGAAACTCACTTTGTAGATCAGGCTGGCCTCGAACTCAGAAATCTGCCTGCCTCTGCCTCCCAAGTGCTGGAATTAAAGGCGTGCGCCACGACGTCCGGCTGCTTCTATAGATTCTTGCCTTCCTGCCTGGTCAAACCCAGGAATGGCCGGCCAGGAAAGATGCTTATTGATTACCTAAAGGTCTTAGTTACAAGTGACTACTCATCCTTTACCCCCAGCAACAACCAACTCCAGAGCCAAAGAACAGAGCCAAAGAGAAACTTGTCAATTTCCATCCCTCCTCAGCTCCTCTACACCACTAAGGGACCATCTGCCACAGTTCTCCTCCTCTCCTTACACCACTAAGGGACCGTCTGCCACAGTTCTCATGCTCTCCTCAGACCCTGCCACACTAGTGTCTACATTATCTGTGCGGTTCATCACTCTTCTAGAACATGTCACCCTAAAGAATAATCTGCCTCAGTGGTTCTCCCCGTAGATCTCCAAACCTTTCATAACGGCGTGGAACCCTGAAGAAGGCTCCCTGAAGTAGGTTGCTTCTGGGGACTTCTCCCTGTTCCAGCTCTGGCCTCCATTTCCCACCAGTTTGCTCAGTGGCCCATCCATTTCTTGCCCCTTTCCCAAAACCTCAACACTGGGCCAGAGTGTTCTGGTCAGGTGCTGCTGCCTTTAAAGCAGCTGAGTCTAAGGACACTTACTTTCCTCAGTTTACTGCTAATGATATATGTCACACCCCTGGAAGGGAGGGACTTCTGCTAGGGAGGGAAACCGAGGCAGCATGTTGTCTAAGTCTGTAAGAATTTTGGGGCTCAGCCGGGCGTGGTGGCGCACGCCTTTAATCCCAGCACTCGGGAGGCAGAGGCAGGCGGATTTCTGAGTTCGAGGCCAGCCTGGTCTANAAAGTGAGTTCCAGGACAGCCAGGGCTATACAGAGAATTTTGGGGCTCACTCTGAGGGTTCTGGTGAGCTAACTAGGTTAGCTAAGCAGCCCCGTGGGAGCACTCAACTCCTTACAGTTCAGAAGGTCAGATGGAGCTGGCAGCCATACAGAAAACACCCAGCTCTTGGGAGGTGGAAGTACCCTGGGCCACACCAGACAGGATGTATGTCGCAGTTTTAACAGCTGTGGCTACTGAGGTCATGACTGGAGCACTCTTGGCACGATGAATGTTTCTGATGACACAAAGGATGACTCCACTTGGAACAACTATGGACACAACTCTGAAGCAGACAGTATTCAAAGAGCAGGGCTCGGATTGTCTCGGAAAGCCATCCCATTCCTGGGCACTTTAACTGATGGAACTTTATGTTTTTCCGATTTTAAGACCAATCGAATGTGCAGATTTTATTCTTTAAACCTCTAAGTCTAAGTGTTTTTAACTGGAATGAAGAAGCACAATGCTGGGGATGAATTCTGTCCAGGCAGTGTTTCTTTTCTTGGTGAAAAGAAAACACTTGATGGCCTCAAGAGTCAATGAAACACAACAATAAGTCAACTGTTAGGCCTATGACAAAGCTTGACGCAGGCATGCAGGCAAAAGTCTCTAATTCCAGCATTCAGGAGGTAGAGGCAAGAGTACCACAGGGTCTGAGGCCAGCCTGTCTGCTGTATAGAGAGATCTTGTCTCAAAAAACCAAACCAAACCAAACCAAGGCCAGGCGTGGTGGCACAGGTCCCAGCACTTGGGAGGTAGATTTCTGAGTTCGAGGCCAGCCTGGTCTACAGAGTGAGTTCCAGGACAGCCAGGGCTACACAGAGAAAATCTATCTTGAAAAGGCAAAAACCAAAACTAAACCAACCAAAGAAAATAAAAAACCAAATGCTGGGAAAATGACCTTAAGTCTGGTAAGTTTTATAAAACAGAAACAAACAAAACAAAATCCCCCCCCCCCCAAAAAAAAAGGCCTAACCTGAGAAAAAAGACCAGACCACTTTCTACTCTAATAAAGGAGTATTTTTCCAGCTTTCCAAGCTCGTTGGCATGTCAAAGGGAATGTGTTTCTCAAACTGCCCCTCAGTAGATCTCTGCATTGACTCCAGAGGGGGGAGGGAAGGAGGGAGGGAGGGGAAACTGCAGCCACAGACTGAAAGTAACTCCACCTCAGCGGAACAGCCTGCTGTGTGAAGGGCTTGGCTTGCATCTCAACAAGGGATCCAGCTAAATGTTGCAAACCGCAGTTAGTTATGTTGGCACTGCAGCATTCACACTGCTGTGCACAAACCATTTCTAGAATGTTCTTTCCATCTCTTAAAACTCTGTATCCACTGAACGGCTCAGGCACTTGATAAATTATGTTTCCTGTCCTGTCTATTCCAGATACTCCACTCCAAAAGTTTCAGTGTTCGAGACAATACTTTGGAAACAAGCCGGGAATGAATTCCTATTAGGTTTCTAAGTTAGTCCTTCACTAAGCTGCTCCTAGAACTCTGCTACCGTGCTATGTTAAGGGTCTCAGAGGCAGGTGAAAGTCTGGTCCTTCCTAAGCCTGGAGATGCTGGCCTGGTTAAACAGGGGCAGCTGCAAACAGCCCTGGAGGCCACCTGGGGTTTCTGCAAAGAGCAGAGAGTTGTGGAGACCTGGGCACACCACTGCCTAGATCCCGAGATGGGCCTTCACTGTGAAGGCAGTAGCTCCTGACACTGTTAGGTTTGGTGACACTTGTCAGATCTGAGACCAGACTGTGATCGGGTCACTGGTAATGGTGCCCGGCCAGGGGAGTTTCACAGGGTCATGAGTCACCTTCCATGGCTCAGAGGTCCAGGCAAGGCCCGCCCCGCCTAAACAAACTCAGCTGGGAGGGAGGGAGGGAGGGAGAGAGACAGAGAGAGAGACAAACAGTCAGACGGCAAATAAGTCTGTGACATTCGGGCCCTGAACCAGAGGGCGGCCCTAGAGAGGGCAGAAGCAGAGTCAAAAAACACCGAGGCAAGGGAGGAGACAGAGGTAAAGGCAAAGTCCAAAGGCTGTCACCACCAGAGATGCAAAGTGTAAACTCCAGCTGACAAGAGGCCAGGTGAGGCCAAAAAACAGGTGACAACGGTCTGACAAAGAGGCGAAACTCAGAGCAGCGAGGTTCTCCTTCGCGGCGTCGGTTCGCGCGTGGGTGGCTCGACCCCGAGGTCGCCCCGGAGGCGGATTCTCCAAGAGCTCCAGCCGGCGGCGCACCTGCCGCGGGGTGACCTTGGCCCGGAGGTCGCCCGGGAGGCGGCAGGACACTAAGCCCGGGCGCCGGGGCTTCGGAGTCACTCGCGCCGTCCCGCATCACGGCCGTCGGAGGGAGAGCAGTGTCCCGTGTCGCGGACACTCGTGACCCCGACCGTGACCTCCCGCGCGAGCGCCCAGCCTCCCCACCCCGCAGTACCTTCAGACGGCTCCGCGCCCGTAGCTCCAGCCTACCGGAGCGTCCCCGTTGCCGTACCAAGGCCTTATTCTCCACCGCCACCGCGGGGACAACTTCCGCCCGAGCCTCTCGCCCCTCGGATACGCTTTCTGATCCCGCCCCCGAAACTGCCAGTGCTTCCGGAGGCGTGTCGCCGACGCTGGGGTGTGCGCATGCTCCAGGAGTCCTTTCGGGGCGGGTCTTCAGGAGAGCACGCTCAGGGGACTGGCGTCTGCGCAATGGTCTCCAAGAGTGAAATTCGTAGCTCTGCAACTGGAACCCGTGGTGGAAGACTGACTCTTTAATTCATACGCTAACCTCAACAGGCGAACTATGGTAAACGAACGCTCACCCCCCGACACCACCAAAAAACAAAAAGTAATAAAATATCTTTTCTTTCTTTTTTCTTTTTTTTGTTATTCAAGACAGGGTTTCTCTGTGTAGTCCTGGCTGTCCTGGAACTGACTCTGTAGATCAGGCTGGCCTCGAACTCAGAAATCCTCCTGCCTCTGCCTCCCAAATGCTGGGATTAAAGGTGTGCGCTACCACCGCCCGGCTAATAAAATTTCAAGATGGCTTTGAACTCACTCTGTAGCTCGAGTTGGACCTAAATCCACTCGTGCCTGCACCTGCAGAGTATCAGGACTGCAAAGATGTGTTCCCATAGTTGGTGTAGTGTGGATACTCCGGCTGGACAAGACACACATTTTTGTCTTAGGTCAGTTTCAGGTGTGCGCCTACTTCTTTTGTTTGTTTGTTTGTTTGTTTTCAAGATAGGGTTTCTCCGTGTAGCCCTGGCTGTCCTGGAACTCACTCTGTAGACCAGGCTGGCCTTGAACTCAGAAATCCACCTGCCACTGCCTTCCAAGTGCTGGGATTAAAGGCGAGCGCCACCACTGCCAGGCTGGCGCGCCTACTTCTTGGTTGGGCTCTGGAACTCAGACGTATTCAGAGAGGAGGTTGGAACTCCCCAAGAGAATTATTCAAAGAAATTCTGGGAGGGCTGGAAAAATGGCTCAATAGTTTAGATTACTCTTTTCTCTTCCAGGGGACCTGGGTTCAATTTCAAGCACCCAAATGGTGGCACACAGCCTCCCTAATTCCAGTTCCAGGTTATCTGTCTCCCTCTTCCGGCCTCCACTGACACCAGGCAGGCAAACAGTACCCAGACTTGTGTGCAGGCAAAACACGCATACACATTTAAAAAAAAAAATTTAAAAGTTCGGGGAAACAAAACGAAAGAAAACAAATACTGAAGCACAGAACTGGGAACAGGTGCAGAACATCTTGCTAGGGGAAAAAACGTGGGGATTAAGGGAATGAATGGCTCAGTTGGTAAATCCTTTGCAAAGCATTGCAATTTAAGGACCTGAATTCACTCCCCAGAACCATATAAAAATAGCAGGTGTGGTGGCAGGATTTTAATGCCAGTGCGGTAGAGGCAGGGATCAGTGAGTTTCAGAATGACAGAGAGCCTGCCTAGAAGGAGTGGCTGGCGTTGACCGGCACAACCACATCTGCATGAACACACATACAAATACACATGCATATAAAAAAGAAAAAATTGGAGCTGGGGCTGAAGAGATGGCTCAGAGGTTAAGAGCACTGGCTGCTCTTCCAGAGGTCCCAAGCTCATTTCCCAGAACCCACATGGTGGCTCACAACCATCCATACTAGGGTATGATGTCTTCTGCATGCAGGCATACAAGCCGATAGAGCACTCCTATACATAAAATAAATAAATCTTTAAAAAAAAAATGGAGATGGTGGGGTGGTGAGATGGCTCAGTGGGTAAGAGCACCCGACTGCTCTTCCGAAGGTCTGGAGTTCCAATCCCAGCAACCACATGGTGGCTCATAACCATCCGTAACAAGATCTGACACCCTCTTCTGGAGTGTCTGAAGACAGCTACAGTGTACTTACATATAATAAATAAATAAATCTTTAAAAAAAAATGGAGATAGGTTGGAGGCTAAGCCGATTTGGGCAACATAGGCAATTCTGGGTCAACCTGAACTGTGCAGTGAGGTCTTGTCTCAAAGAAACAAAACAGTAAAACGCCAACACATCTGATGGTAAAGCCGTTAAGAATCAGGGCAGCTGCTCAGCATTGTCTGAACGCTACACTCTGTCTCAGCATTCTTGCTTTGCCTACCTTAGTCCTTTCTGAAAAAGGTGGCGAATCATTTAAGGAGTTCATTCAACTCCACACTCCAAAATGCTTTCTCTGAATCCTCCTGCAGTGACCTCTATGTGTTCATTCTCTTTGTCCATTTGTGGGAAGAAGTTGATCACAGGCTATGCCTGATCCAGTACCACCACAAATCATAAGATGACCAAGATGGTTTGGGCCACGTCTGAGTCATCAGACAGCAGAGATTAGTCTAGCGTTCCCAAGTTCAAGGAACCACAGCTGCTCCCTGACCTAATAGTTCCTGGGGAAATTCTTGGAGGCATTGCTGGAGGTCATGTGTCCTAATTGGGTAGAAAAAGGGATGGGGATGGAACACTTATCCTTGAACCCCATTAAAAGATAATTTTTGTTTACTATTGCTTCATTTATTGCATGTTTATGTATATAAGTGCCTGTGTCATGGTGTGGGGGTGGGATCAGAGGACAAATCATGACAGCTGGTTGTCTCCTTCTTCTGTGAGGGTCTCAGGGGTTGAACTCAGGTCATTGGGTTTGGTGGCTTTACTTAGTGACTCATCTCACTGGCCCCAGAGTAGTTTATTAGAAGAGATTTTAAAGACAGACTTTAAGAGACAGAGAGGTACTTAAGCAAGAAGGTAAGACATACTAAGAGCATGGTGTGGGCTTCCCAAAGGAGGTTCTCTTTTCATTGTCTTACAATGATCACATATGGGGTTTGAGTGAAGTTTGAAGTTACTGTCTTGAAACACTTATTTTCAAGATATACCTGACAGTATTAAAATTGTGTATAGATGCCTGTGGATGCCAGAAGAGGGCACTGGATTCCTTAGAGCTGGAGTTACAAGCAGTTGTGAGCCACCCAACACTGGGTTCTGGGACCTGACTCTGGGTCCTTTGAATGATCAGGAAATGCTTTAACCATTGAGCAGTGGCTCCAGTCCCTTAAGTTAGTTTCATTTTTAAAGGCCATTTAAATCAATAGATTCTTCTCCCTATCTAATATGTTCCTTATTTGCTTGTAGCCAGATGTGTTTCCAATATCTAAAGGCTCTCAGTCTAGGGTTGAACAGTCACTAGCACTGTGCTACGTGACTGAGCCCACATATCAGAAAAGGAGGGAACCTTGTGCCATAGGATATACATTAGATAAGGCTTTGCATCCTGATTCAATAGGAAGAGGAATCTGAGAAGGGGTCAATACCAGACATTGGGAAGGTTGTGCCTCTCTAAAGAACTCAGCCACTGAGGAATTCAGGACAGGGCAGAGAAATGCAATTAGGAATACGAAAGCCTAACTCGTCTGCACCAAAATGGCACACGGGCCACATTTGCCTTCTCTCTAGGCTGATGTTTTGTACAAGGCTGTAAAATCAGCAGCCTCATTTGTCTCTTCTGAATCTCTGGCACTCATTATGACATAGAGATCACTGTTTTCCACAGCCGTGGAAAACATATCACTGTGACTCTAAAACTCTTGAAAGTCTCAGACTCAAAGCCCCGGAAGACTCAGGTCTGGGTTCTCTTGATCCACAGTCTGCCTTGATGGGCCTTGACTGAGTTCCAAGATCAAAGGCAAGTTGTCCACTTCCTCCCTGGACCCCTCCATACAGTCCCCCATACAGTGGTGAAATACCAATATGGTAAGCCCAACCAATGTGTTTGTTAGAAAAGGAGGAGAAAGATGTTTAGGGGCAGGGGCAGAACACCAATGGTCTACAGCAACTCTGAAATTCCACTGGACGAATACTGCCACAAGCTCAGTTTCACTTCTGTTACTGGGATCAAATACTCTGACAGAGCCGGGCCTGGTGGCGCACGCTTTTAATCCCAGCACTCAGGAGGCAGAGGCAGGTGGATTTCTGAGTTCGAGGTCAGCCTGGTCTACAAAGTGAGTTCCAGGACAGCCAGGGCTACACAGAGAAACCCTATCTCGAAAAAAACAAACAAAAAATACTCAGACAGAAATCAGCTTAAGGCTATGAAAGGTTCACTGTAGCCCACATTTCCAAGTTACGGTTTGTGTACATCCATATGATGGGAGTTCCCAGTTACATGGAACAAGATGGGTGTCACTGGGGAAAGAATGTCCTAAAGGGGTGTTGAGTAGATCACATAGTCTTTGGGAAAACTGGGGTTCAAACTTAGTAATCACGTAGTCAACAATCAGGATAGAGGATTGTCTTAGTCAGGGTTTCTATTCCTGCACAAACATCATGACCAAGAAGCAAGTTGGGGAGGAAAGGGTTTATTTGGCTTACATTTCCATACTGCTGTTAATCACCAAAGGATGTCAGGACTGGAACTCAAGCAGGTCAGAAAGCAGGAGCTGATGCAGAAGCCATGGAGGGATGTTCTTTACTGGCTTGCTTCCCATGGCTTGCTCAGCCTGCTCTCTTATAGAACCAAGACTACCAGCCCAGAGATGGCACCACCCACAAGGGGACCTCCTCCCTTGATCACTAATTGAGAAAATGCCTTACAGCTGGATCTCATGGAGACATTTCCCCAACTGAGGCTCCTTTCTCTGTGATAACTCCAGCTGTGTCAAGTTGACACAAAGCTATCCAGTACAAGGATTAAAGCTATCGGTCATTGCCATAGCCACAACTACTGCCGCCGCCAACTGGACACTCCAGTCTGCAATCTTGTTGTCTCTGCTGCTTTGGATCCTCTGCCACTGCCTCCAACCCCCACCCCCCATAAGTCTTTGTTCCTCTCTGTGTTTTTCGTCTTGCTACCTTTGAAGGATGAGAGACATGAAGACTCTCTTTGATCAGCCTCTTCCTTCAGATCCTCTCCATCTCCCCTCTCTCAGCTCTGTGTGCTGGGGGCTATGTGGGTGGACTTCTTTGTCTTCTGGCTTTGGTGTGGCCCAGTGGGAAGAGATTCAGAGCGAATGGGTGGGAGGTAGGATTGTGTATGAAAGGATTCTTTGGGGCACTATCAGCTGCAGACCTGTGGGCTGGCTGCAATATTTGCTTCAGCTTGGACAGTGACACTCTACTTCCAGGCCCCCTGCCTGAATCCCTTCAGACCTCAGGTCGAAGTAGTTCTCCAGAGTTAGGAACCTTGGGATGCTGTATAGTTTATTCCCTTTTACTTTTCCTAAGTTCTTCCTAAATCTTTGCAAATAAAGCCTATTACTGAATGTTCCCTAGTTACCCAGCTGGGGGGGAACCAGTTAATTTTCTGATGAAACCCTTAGCGAAGCAGGTAAAAGTTCTCAGCTCCATGAATACCCTCAACCAACAAGCACCAGTACATGGAATTTGCCTCTCAAACGCCGGAACAGGAGGGGGACGGCAGGGAATGCTGGGGATTCCAACAAATGCAAGGCACATGGCCTTTGTTGCCATGACAACAGCCCAGTTTGCCAATTTTTCCTTATTCTTCAAGAGTGGAAAGACATCAAATTCTTTTCTTTACATTTATTTTATTTATTTAATTGTTAGTGGAGGAATACATATCCCATGGCACTCACAAGTCAGAGGACAACTTGTAGAGTCCAGTTCTCTCCTTCTGAGGTGTGGATCTGGGTCCCAGGAATCGAACTTAGGTCTCATGTTGTCAGACTTGGTGACAAGTGTTCTCTCATATACAACCAATCTCGTGGGAGCCCTGAGATAAGGTTCTTACAGAGGTCTTCTGGTTGTTAATGTTAGCTTAATTTTAGAACCCTTGGATTGACCTAGGCAAACAGTTAGATGTTTGAAACTGACTCAGCTGACTCAGGGGTCGTCAGCCCTCGGTCTCTGGATACACAGTGCTCAGTTGGATTTCAGGCTCTACAGGAAAAGAACCTGTGCTAACTATTAGTGAGATTCTTGGGAGTGTTCCTGCAGGGGAGCATAAAAGCCTGGTCACGCCAATGTTCTGCACAAGGGCTCAGTGGTGGTACCCACAGACTGGTGTGCCCATGGTAGTACCCACAGACTGGTGTCCTTATGGTAGTACCCACAGACTGGTGTTCCCATGGTAGTACCCACAGACTGGTGTCCTCATGGTAGTACCCACAGACTGGTGTCCTCATGGTAGTACCCACAGACTGGTGTTCCCATGGTAGTACCCACAGACTGGTGTTCCCATGGTAGTACCCACAGACTGGTGTTCCCATGGTAGTACCCACAGACTGGTGTACTCATTGTGGTACCCACAAACTGGAGCCTAGAGCCTTCCTACATCCTGGCTGTGCCTGGGAGTCCATTGGGTCTAATATGGGTGTCAACAGAACATAAATTAAATCAGAGAGGCTCTAATTTGCAAACGAAGCTTGTTGTGGCAGGAACTAAATGGAACATCCTGTTTTAATCAGGTTTTTTAATTTTGTTTTTGTTTTTGTTTTTTTTTTTTTTTTAAACATTTTTTTTAAAGCTTTATTTATTTATTATATGTAAGTACACTGTAGCTGTCTTCAGACACTCCAGAAGAGGAAGTCAGATCTCGTTATAGATGGTTGTGAGCCACCATGTGGTTGCTGGGATTTGAACTCTGGACCTTCAGAAGAGCAGTCGGGTGCTCTTACCCACTGAGCCATCTCACCAGCCCTGTTTTGGTTTTTTGAGACAGGGTTTCTCTGTATAGCCCTGGCTGTCCTGGAACTCACTTTGTAGACAAGGCTGGCCTCGAACTCAGAAATCTGCCTGCCTCTGCCTCCTGAGTGCTGGGATTAAAGGCATGAGCCACCATGCCTGGCTTTAAAATGTTTTAAGAATCTTGTTAGTGTGGAGCCTTAGCGCTATTACTTCTTAAGTAACAGTATATGAATGTGATACCCTCTAGTCTAGATGTTTTGAACAGCCAGGGCATTTGTCTGCTATAGATGTCTAAAGGTCTGTAAAGTAGAAAAATGGCACCACCTTCCAGCTGCTCAATGGGGTATGCTTTCTTACAGAAGCTGTCTTTCATCTTGCCTTTATCTTTCTGTGTATGCACAAGGATACGCACGTGGACACGCACGTGTGTGTGTGTGTGTGTGTGTGTGTGTGTTTATTTATTTAATGAGCATTTACCTACTGCTATTTAAACAGTCGCCAAACAGCTCAATGGATTTCCTTACAACCCCTTGAGGGAAATAGCACCCTCTTCTTCCCTTTTCAAATGAGCAAACTCAAAAAAACTCACAGAGGGAGAAGGAGCTCATGGAGACCACACAGCTAGTGACTGGGACAGAGGGACCTGGTTTCAGAGTCTGTAGCCCGAGTCGCCTTGCTGCGTGGTCTCTGCAAGCAATCTTCTGGAGCCCCTAGCTCTTCCACTTATTTGAACTTTTCTCTGTCCTTCTCCTCAGCTCCAGATATTCACATGTATTTGCATATTTCATTAACTCTAAATATCTGTTATGCTGGGGAGGACTCTCTATTGAGCTGTTCCAGTGTGGTCCCTCACAGCCTAGGAGAGAAACAACCTTAATTCTTCTTTGGTGGACATTGTAGGGTGAGCCAGGAGAGGTCACAGGAGGGACCGACCAAGTCTAGAAAGGGCTGTATTTCCAGGCTCGTTCTGTAGCCCTGCTGTCCTGGAACTTGCTCTGTAGACTAGCCTGGCCTTGAACCCTTGAACACAGAGATCCTCCTGCTTCTGCCTCCTAATTGTTGGTATGAAAGGCTTGTGCTATTATGCCTGGCTCCTCGCTCACTCTCTGGTTCTCTCTCTCTCTCTCTCTCTCTCTCTCTCTCTCTCTCTCTCTCTCTTTCTCTCTCCCTTTCTCAAGATTTATTTTAGTTATTGTATTATTATATATGAGTGCTCTGTGTATACACCTGCATGCCAGAAGAGGTCATCAGCTCCCAATACAGATGGTTGTGAGCCACCATGTGGTTGCTGAGAATTGAACTTAGGACCTTTGGAAGAGCAGTCAGTGGTCTTAACAGCCGAGCCATCTCCTCAGCCCCTCAGCCCTGACTCTCTATGTTTAACTTTTTGAGCCAACAAATTGCTTTCCTACCAGCAGCACATGAAGTCCATAGGACAATTTTGATTCTTAGCTTCAGAAACACATGTTTATTGACATGAGCTGGTTTGGTCAGTAGCTATGTATTATAATGTTAAATTCTATGGATAGTAATGCTAAATTCTGTATCCCAAGGTCTAGTTGCCTCAAGATGAGTGAATTCTCTTATATATCAGCTTTTGTTGTGCAAACCTTGCTCCTTAATTTAAAACTATTGGTCGAATTGGTTGAATAAACATGGCCTTGATTACTGGAAGGAGTAGAGCTTTGCTGTTACCTTGTCGGAGGTCACAGGGAGAGAGAGGGAAGGGCAAGGGAGAAGGAGGAAGGTGCCATGGGGTGGTGGATCGTGAGCACATGGCCACGGGGGTGGACCTGTTGGCGTAGGAGCAACCCAGGCAGAAGGTGGCAAGTGATGTCTTGGGGATACTGACAGGGAAATAGACAAGCTAGCACAGAGGGCTGATATCGGCCCAGCTAATACTTTAAGGCTTATTATACATATAAAGGATTTGTGCCTTTTATTTGAGAACTAAGTGATCTAAGGTGGGGTAGGAACCCCCAAATAATATTTACTGGAACACCCATTCGAGTAGGAAGTAAAACATTTTGACTGTTTTCCGCCCCCTCACTCTGATGCTTCACCCAGCATGACCCGATTATGAGGTGACCTGGACAGGGAAGACTGTCATCTGCAAGTTGTAATGATACTGTTGCTCTTGGGGAAAGCCATTTTGTTCCATGTATCTACCAAAAAATGCCCAATTGTCCCATGTTACTTTTTAAAGACCTATACTTTGGATCCTAAAGGTCACTGGAAGGCCTATATGTTAAAGGCTTGGTCCTGAGGGTCCCTGGGAGGTGGTGAGACCATTGAGCCATGAGGCCTGATGGGAAGTCCTTAGCAGGCACACCCTTGCAAAGGATTATGGGGGTCCAGTTCCAGCCCTAGCCCCTTCTTCCTTCCTAGCCACAATGGTGGCAGTCGAGTCCTGTTATGCATTATTGTCACACCCTAACACAGGTTTGGAGCAACAAGTCCAAGTGACCATGGACCTGAAGCTCCTGAGACAGTAGTCAAAATAAACCTTGCCTCTTTTCCTTCAGTGCTGGGGATTAAACCTGGGACCTAATGCGTGCTAGGCAACTGCTCTACCATAGAGCTACATCGCAGCCCTAAACCTTCCCTCTTTTCAAGTTGATTCTTTCAGGTATTTGCTCCAGTTATTGAACACTGGCATATGGAATCTGTGCTCTCCCTGATGCTCTGCAGGCATCTCTGCCACATGTCAGACATCTGAGTGTGAGGGCAGCTCCTGTCTCTCTTTTCCTCTCTTGGCCTTTGTGCCCATCCTTGTATGGATGCCAGAATTAGCATAGCCAGGCAGTGAGGAAGCCAACACCTGTCTATCTGTTGTTCTCAGCGATTTGGGGCCATAGTAATTTATTTTAAAAGTCTGATTGGGTGCTGGAGAGGTGGGGCAGTCATTAATGTGCTTGCTGTCTAAGAATAAGAATCCAAAGGGAGGTGGGGTTCAGAACCCCCACTCCCAGCTGAGAAACTATTGACAGTTGATGGTTTCTGGGGAGGGAGATGCAGTTTTTATTAAGGGTGTGGTCCCTAGCAAGTCAACCATGCTCCAGAGGACAGCCCTACACCCATGGGTTTATAGGTACTACAAACTGGACGTGGATTATTTTAAAAGGCAATCATTGACAAAGGCTACTCCACTAGGGTGGAGCGTAGGGATCTGGAAGGGTTAGGTGTATGGGTGTTGGGTGAGTATACTCAAAGTGCGCTGGACGCGTGTAGGAATTTTTAAAGAATTATTACAAATCTTATATTAATAAAATGGACTGGAGCGATGGCTCAGTGGTTAAGATCACTTGCTGCCCCTTCAGAGGACCCAGGTGGCTCAAAACTATCTGTATCTCCAGTTCCAAAGGCTCTGACGCCCTCTTCTGTCCTTCACGAGCACTACATGCATATAATATACAGAACACCCATACACATAAAATGAGAATAAATCAAGCCAGGTGGTGATGGCAGCACATGCATTTAACCCCAGCATTTGAGAGGCAGAGGCAGGCAGATCTCCGAATGCAAGGCCAGCCTGGTCTACAGAGTGAGTTCCAGGGCAGCCAGGGCTATACAGAGAAACCCTGTCTCGAAAAACAAACAAACAAACAAACAAACACCCCAAAAAACAAGAAAGAATACATATTTTTTTTTAAAAAAATTGATTAATTTATTTAAATTTTTTCATGTGGTGGTTTAAATAAGAATGGCCCACAGTCTAATATGTCTAAAGGCTTGGTCCTCTGTAGTGGAACTGTTTGGGGAGGATTAGCAGGTGTGGCCTTGTTGAAGGAGATGTGTCACTGGGAAGGTGAGACTTGAGGTTTCAAAAGCCTATGCCAGGCCCGGTCGGTCTCTCTGCCTGCTGCCCATGGATCAGGATGTGAGCTCTCAGCTACTGCTTTAGCATTGTCTGCCCGCCACCACGCTCCCTGCCATGATGCTACCCTCACCCTCTGACACTGGAAGCAACCCCCCATTTAAATACTTTATTTTGTAAGCTGCCTTGGCCTTGGTGTCTCCTCATGGCAACAGAACAGTGACTAAGACACAGGGGGACATCATAATGGCTAGGAAGCCCTGAAGGCAGGCAGCCTAATCCGGGCACGGAGAGAGATCGACTCTTCAACCGCAGTCATGAAGCAGAGAGAGGGAACCAGAAGTGGGATGAGGCTATGGAATCCCAGAGCCCTGCCCCAGTGTGTGCTTCCACACTGCCCCATAGTGTCACCAATTAGGGACCAAGGGTTTGATTATGTGAGCCCATGGGGGACATTTTTAATATGAACCACTTCCCAGGACTTGGGTAGGATCGTTGCTCAGCCCACACAAGCATTAAAAAAAGTGTTTCAAACACTATATTAACTATATTAACTACGTCAAACCTCTCATCCTAGTCTTCTTTCATGGCTCATAAAAAGGGGCTAAAGTCCGCAATCCAGGTAGAAAGGATGAGAACAGGGCTCAGGGGCTGTGGTGGCTCAGGCTGGACTTTATCTCTTTCCTCAGGTCTTTTCTCACCTAACTCCCATAAATTTATTGTCCTTTTAAAAAATTACTCGTTTTCAGTATGTGTGTGTGTGTATGATTGTGTGTGAGAGTGTGTATGTATGTGTTTATGAGTCTGTGTGTGTATGTGTGTGTGTGTATGATTGTGTGTAAGAGTGTGTATATGAGTGTGTATATGTGTGTGTATAAGTTATGTGTGTATAAGTGTGTGTGTGTGTGTGTGTGTGTGTGTGTGCATGCTCACATGTACACATGCCATAGCGCATGTGGAGGTCAGAGGACAGCTGGCCGGAGTTGCTTGCTCTTGGCCATCTTTTCTGTCCCTCCTCTTAGGCAGACCCTAAGAGCTCCTCTGCTTAATTACCCAGCATGCCCTCAGGAAAGGGGCATGCAGGAACATGAGGAGGGGTAGCAGCCACTCATGCTCTAATTCTTTCCATTCTGGACATTGTCCATTGTGAAGAATAAATCCAATTGGTCGTTGTGGGCTGGGTTCTCGACCCCTCCCATCCCCCCCCATCTGGTTGTCTCTGCGTTGTGCCTCTTGCTCTCTCCCACCAATGGCCTCCCCATTGCTCCCTCAATCAGTGAGGTGTGGGGGAGGAGTTCCCGTTCTTCCCTTCACTCAGCCACAATGTCTGATGTTCTCAGGCGGATGACAGACAGGTTAAAACATCAGTTGTGCTCACTCCTTGGATGTTACGGGTGTTTGTCAAGGAGCAAACAGATACAGGATGCAATGGAAAAATCTGTGATGGGCACGGGGAGATGTCACCATGGGGCCTGCTGGCTCAATCTGTATTGTAGGATGTGCATGCTGAGTGGCTGTGAGACTCATGGGCCACAAGTGGATTCAATGCTCAGGGCTCGGCGGTGCCTCAATCCCCAAACAGCCATTCTCACAAAATTGTTTTCTTCCACCAGCAGTCAGACCGACAAATTGCACTGTGATCGCAGGTGGGTGGGGCCATATAAACAGCATCAATTCAATTACAAAACAAGGTCGTAGTTACGGTAAAAGATGCGATGTGGTGACACATAATGATGGCTGTATGATTGGGATGCCAAACCAGCTAACTAGTGCTGGGTCCTGGGCCTAACATCATAGCTACCTTTGGGTGCCCACTGGCTGCTCAAGTTCAGTGTCGTCCAAAGGCACTGCATACAATGGCTGTTTTCTCCCCCTCTATTCCTTCTCTCCTGCTCTCCCTCCCTCCCTCCCTCTCCTCTCTTTCTTTTGTTTCTCTCTCTCCTCTCTCTGCTGTCTCTTTACTTCCTTTCATTTCTTTCTGGGATAAAGTCTCATACCGTACGTACACTGGCAGTCTTAAACTCTATATAGCCAAAGTCAGTCTAGAGTTTCTAGTTCTACTGTGTCTACCCCACGTGCTTGAGTTACAGATATGTGCTACCACATGTGGTAGAGAGAAGAAGGAGTCTAACAGCCACACCATGCTGGGGAAACAAAAGATCAGGCCTGAGGGCAGGGCAAGAGAGACAGCCAACTTGTAAGAGTCGGGGACTGTGGCCCAGGAGGGCGGCCAGGATAGAATATAGGTTTTACTAAGTAATAATTCAGGAGTATCAGAGGGGTGTGTGTGTTAGCAACATGGACATTTGGGAGTGGCCCAGCCATTGAGCTGTTTACGGTATATTAAAATAGAGGGCTGTGTGTGTGTGTGTGTGTGTGTGTGTGTGTGTGTGCGCGTGAGTTTCATTCAGGAAATCAGAACATTGGATGGGTATCGAGGAATCCACACTGCTGCTTAGAGCAGATTAATTGGCTAATGCAACAGATGGAACCCAGGGCTTTGTTGTGCTAGGCAGCTCTCTACCAACTGAGTCACATCTCCAGCCCAGCCTCTCTTTTAAGGGTGGGATCGAAACCTTTCAGCTCTATAATTAGATAATCTGCAGATTTCTACCCTGTGTGCAGTTCTCTTGGGAGAATTCTTCAACTGTTCTGTCATGGGTCTCATCCCCAGGCTCTTTCATGTAACCTGAATGTGGGAACCTGATTCAACCACTCTAAGCCATGGTGACTTGCTCAAATAAACAGGCCACACTTAGTGGAACAGAAATGGACACAGGGTTAACTTAGCACAAGGAGACATGAGGAGATGCGTGCGGAACATAAACGAAAGACTACTTTTTATTTGAGGGGCTCCCCTCTTTATCATGTAGTCTGGTGTGCTAATTTTATTTCTGTTTCTGTGAAAAATATTCTGCAAAAAAGAATCTTAGGGGAAAGGGATTTAGTCCAGATCACAGTCTATTATTCTGGAAAAGTCAAGGTAAGACCTTGAAGCAGCAAATCCCATTGAAGAGAGAAAAAAGAATCCATGCATGCTGGTTAGTGCTCAGCTCACTCTCTATGCTTACACAGTTCAAGATTCCCTGTTTAGGGAATGGTGTCACCCACGGTGGGCTAGCTCTTCCTGTATCAATTGAGAGAAAAAAGACAATCCCTTACGACCAGATTCAGACATTCCTCATGGAGACTCTTCCCAGGCAGTCCCAGGTTGTGTTGAGTTAACAATTAAAACTAACCATTGGATGTTCATAGCAGCCTTATTTACAATAGCCAGAAGCTGGAAAAAACCAGATGTCCTTCAACAGAAGAATGGATACAGAAAATGTGGTACATTTACACAATGGGGGTACTACTCAGCTATTAAAAATTAGGAATTCATGATATTCTTAGGCAAATGGATGGAACTAGAAAATATCATCCTGAGTGAGGTAACCCAATCACTAAAGAACACACATGTATGTGTATCATGGTATGCACTCACCGATAAGTGGATATTAGCCCCAAAGCTCCAAATACCCAAGATACAGTTCACGGACCACATGAAACTCAAGAAGGAAGACCACAGTGTGGGTTCTTCGATCCTTCTTAGAAGGGGAACAAAATACTCACAGGAGAAAACATGGAGACAAAGTGTAGAGCAGAGACTGAAGGAAAGGCCATCCAGAGACTGCCCCACCCGGGGATTCATCCCATATACAGTCACCAAAACCAGACACTGTTGTGAATGCCAAGAAGCACAGGCTGAAAGGATCCTGATATATCTGTCTCCTGAGAGGCCCTGCCAGAGCCTTATAAATACAGAGGCAGATGCTCACAGCCAATCATTGGGCTGAGCGCAGGGTCCCAGTAGAGGAGTTAGAGAAAGGACTGAAGGAGTTGAAGGAGTTTGCAACCTCATAGGAAGAACAACAATATCAACCAACCAGACCACCACACCCCCCCAGAGCTCCCAGGGGCTAAGCCATCAACCAATGAGTACACATGGCTCCAGCTGCATATGTAGCAGAGGATGGCCTTGTCATACATCAATGGGAGGAGAGGTCCTTGGTCCTATGAAGGCTCGATAGATGCCCCAGTGTAGGGGAATTGAGGGAAGGGAGGCGGGAGTGGTTGGGTGGGTGGAGGAACACCATCATAGAAGCAGGGGGAGGAAGGATGGGATAGGGGGTTTCCGGGAGGGGGGAAACTGGGAAAGGGGGTAACATTTGAAATGTAAATAAAGAATATATCCAATTTTAAAAAACAACTAACTACTGGAGATGGTAGGTAAAGTTGTGAAGCTTCGAGATGTTGGAGTCATTCTGTTGCTTTGTAGGGGGGAGGCTCAGGAAGCTACCAACATGATGGAAGGCGGAGCCAACAGGAGAACATGAGTTCCCTATTTGGGGTGAGTAGACATGTGCATTGCATCTTGCTAGGAAAAGTCTCTCACACAAGACATCTTGGTGACAGGAACTTGAGGTGGCTGGTAACATTGCAGCTGCAGTCAGGAAGCAGAGGGGTGTGTGGGTAGGATGGGGGAAGAACGCTGGGGCCCATTCTCCTTTTCATTCACGATGGGACCCCAGCCCATTGCTGGTGCCACTAATAATTCAAAGTGGGCCTTCTCACCAATCTAGAAAACCTCTCATAAAAAGACCAGAGCTTTGTGGCCTAAGTGATTCTAAATCCTACCAAGGTGACATCAGTATCAACCACCACAGGGAGAATTCTAGGTTCTGAGGCCAATGGTCCAAGTGTAACTAGCCCTGGACCTCCTGCCAAGGCAGGCCCTCCCTCCTTCTCACGCCTGAATGCCAAGCCAGCTCTTTCTGGTTTTTGGTTTCTGGAAGTTGCCTTTCTCAAAGGACCCTTTCACCTGTGACCTCTGCTTAGGGTGGCTGTCCGTCTTCATCTGAGCTGCTCCTAGTCATTCTGGGGGACCCTGTGGAGATGTCTCTTGCCCTGGGAAACTTCTCTGGCCTCTCCTTGATTACTAGGGCTGCCCCAGAGCCCTTCCTTACATTCTAAGACAGCGTTGGGCCTACTGTGCACTAGGCCTATACACTGGTGAGTGAATGGGTATACTCTTTGCCTTCTACTAAGTCCCATCTTAGCTAGTGAGGTGATGAATACAAATCTGGGGAAACTGGAAGCAGTCGTTGCAACTGGCAATAATAAGTTCACCAGGGAAACAAAGCAAGGGCACACAATGGAGCCTCGAAGGGTTGGTGGGTGGATTTTAGAGCTGGTGACCACAACCAGAAGGAGCGCACTCTAGGCGGAGGGAACAAATCCTGGAAAGAACCCGAGTTCAGAAAGAGCTTGGTGTATCTGAGGAACAGGGAGGCCCCTGTAGGATAGAGCATGGAGAGATGGAGAGCAAGGGATGCCAAGAGAGTCTGTTAAGACTCCTGCTTTGGGACTGGAGAGATGGAGTTAAGAGCACTGACTGCACGTGGTGGCTCAAAACCATCCATAGCAAGACAGCTTTCTCTCTCTCTCTCTCTCTCTCTCTCTCTCTCTCTCTCTCTCTCTCTCTCTCTCTTTCTCCCTCCCTCCC